>NC_143034.1:80231370-80558870 GCF_057628025.1 Oncorhynchus mykiss | reverse complement strand
CACCAACCAAGACTTCACAAAATGGGACAAACACCAAATTGAGACTATGCACGCAGAATTATGCAAAAATATCCTCTCTGTACAACGTAGAACACCAAATAATGCATGCAGAGCAGAATTAGGCCGATACCCACTAATTATCAAAATCCAGAAAAGAGACATTACATTCTATAACCACCTCAAAGGAAGCGATTCCCAAACCTTCCATAACAAAGCCATCACCTACAGAGAGCTGAACCTGGAGAAGAGTCCCCTAAGCAAGCTGGTCCTGGGGCTCTGTTCACAAACACACCCTACAGAGCCCCAGGACAGCAGCACAATTAGACCCAACCAAATAATGAGAAAACTAAAAGATAATTACTTGACACATTGGAAAGAATTAACAAAAAAAACATAGCAAACTAGAATGCTATTTGGCCCTACACAGAGAGTACACAGCGGCAGAAAACCTGACCACTGTGACTGACCCAAAATTAAGGAAAGCTTTGACTATGTACAGACTTAGTGAGCATAGCCTTGCTATTGAGAAAGGCCGCCGTAGGCAGACATGGCTCTCAAGAGAAGACAGGCTATGTGCTCACTGCTCACAAAATGAGGTGGAAACTGAGCTGCACTTCCTAACCTCCTGCCCAATGTATGACCATATTAGAAAGACATATTTCACTCAGATTACACAGATCCACAATGAATTTGAAAACAAATCCAATTTTGATAAACTCCCATATCTACTGGGTGAAATTCCACAGTGTGCCATCACAGCAGCAAGATGTGTGACCTGTTGCCACGAGAAGGGCAGCCAGTGAAGAACAAACACCATTGTAAATACAACCCATATTTATGCTTATTTATTTTATCGTGTGTCCTTTAACCATTTGTACATTGTTAAAACACTGTATATATATAATATGACATTTGTAATGTCTTTATTGTTTTGAAACTTCTGTATGTGTAATGTTTACTGTTCATTTTTATTGTTTATTTCACTTTATATATCCACTTTATATATTATCTACCTCACTTGCTTTGGAAATGTTAACACATGTTTCCCATGCCAATAAAGCCCTTGAATTGAATTGAATTGAATTGAATTGACAGAGAGAGAGAGAGAGGGGGGGGGGGGGGGACGAGATAGAGAGAGAGAGAGAGTGAGAGAGATGGTGGGGGAGAGAGAGGGCTGGATAGAGAGCGAGAGAGAGGGGAGAGAGAGCGAGAGAGAGGGGAGAGAGAGAGGAGAGAGAGAGAGAGAGAGAGAGAGAGGGGGGGAACGAGATAGAGAGAGAGAGAGAGAGAGAGAGAGAGAGAGAGAGAGAGAGAGAGAGAGAGATGGTGGGGGAGAGAGAGGGCTGGATAGAGAGCGAGAGAGAGGGGAGAGAGAGTGAGAGAGAAAGAGAGAGAGAGATGGTGGGGGAGAGAGAGGGCTGGATAGAGAGCGAGAGAGAGGAGAGAGAGAGAGAGGAGAGAGAGAGAGAGAGAGAGAGAGAGAGAGAGAGAGAGAGAGAGAGAGGGATTCTTTAACCAGTTTGGCTCATTGGACAGGTCAGAGTCTATGTTTGTGAGAGATAGGGGAGTGTGGAGACGGAGAGAGGAGCGAAGAGAGACAGGGAGATACTACAGACATTATCACAACCTACCACTAGGGGAAGACAAATAAACTGTTTTGTTAGTTTGTCAATCTTACATTCATGGTCACAAAACAATCCCATCATTGTGGCAGAGAGAGAGAGAGAGAGAAGACTGGATAACACTCAGTCATCCTTTTTTATGTCTCTAATTGGTTAGGTCAGGGTGTGATGTGGGGTGGGCATTCTATGTTTTGTTTTCTATGTTTCTTTATTTCTATGTTTTGGCTGGGTATGGTTCTCAATCAGGGACAGCTGTCTATTGTTGTCTCTGATTGGGAACCATACTTTTCCCTCCTTTCAGAGTGGGAAGTTAACTTTGTTAGTGGCTCTTTGCCCTGTAAGCTTCACGGTTGTTTTTCATTTGTTGTTTTGTTGGTGACATTTGTACGACAAATGTACGCTCACCACGCTGCACCTTAGTCTGCTACCAGCATCGGCCGTGACAAGTATGTAAGGAATAGGGTGTTATAGAGCTCTGTTCAAAGTAGTGTACTATGTAGGGAATAGGGTGTTATAGAGCTCTGGTCAAAGTAGTGCACTATGTAGGGAATAGGGTGTTATAGAGCTCTGGTCAAAGTAGTGCACTATGTAGGGAATAGGGTGTTATAGAGCTCTGGTCTAAAGTAGTGCTCTACAGTATGTAGGGAATAGGGTGTTATAGAGCTCTGGTCAAAAGTAGTGCACTCTTTAGGGAATAGGGTGTTATAGAGCTCTGGTCTAAAGTAGTGCACTACAGTATTTAGGGATTAGTGTGTTATAGAGCTCTGGACAAAAGCAGTGTACTACAGTATGTAGGGAATAGGGTGTTATAAATCTCTGGTCTAAAGTAGTGCACTACAGTATGTAGGGAATAGGGTGTTATGGAGCTCTGGTCTAAAGTAGTGCACTATGTAGGGAATAGGGTGTCATAGAGCTCTGTTCAAAGTAGTGTACTCTATTGGGAATAGGGTGCCACTTTAGGACAGAAACTCTGACTTGAATCACTGGTCCTGGAGACAGCTAGTTGTCAATACAGTGTTGTTATTAATGATTAACCTTGAAATGCAGTGGTCTGAATCAGGGTCACACAGTGTTTGTTGAAGTCTTAATTAAACAAATCTACTTTGAGACAAAGGTATCACCACAAACACATGGTTCTGGGCTTAAAGAAAGAAGACACCTGTACCATGTCAGATATGGAGTTGAAATGTATTAAATGTTGAGTTGCATCCCAATATAACAAAACCATTTGGCCGAGAAACACCGGATTTTCGGCCTTAAAAAACAATTAATGTTTATTAATTATAAAAAATATGAATAACATTCCATCTTCGAGGTCACTAGGTAATCTGACTGCAGGAAAGCAGTAGCTACACAGCGATTGTGTAAACCCATGGCTTGAATACAAAGTGAATCAGTAACTAAAATGACACACAGGTTCTTGACATTGGGGAGGTGAATAAACTGTTCCCAAGGTTTCTTCCTCAGCACAACAGAAAATATCTCAATGACTTGACATGTTCTGGTTGTGAATTCAGGCTACAAGGTAAGGATCCTACCAGTGATTTTGTAAAGTGTGTAGAGACATTAAATGTATGGTGTTATTTTAGTTTAGTGTCTGACAGTAAAACACTCAGATGTAACAGTCCATTTCACCAGCTACGTGACAGTTCAATTATACAAAATGGCGCTAACTGGGTGTAGTCAAGTCACATTATAACATGTTGTTCATATAGCTAACTGGGTGTAGTCAAGTTAGGGAACATGTTGGATCTGTTTAGTTGTCACTGTGTTAACCACAACCAACATGTTGGATCTCTGTTTAGTTCTCACTGTGTTAACCACAACCAACATGTTGGATCTCTGTTTAGTTGTCACTGTGTTAACCACAACCAACATGTTGGATCTCTGTTTAGTTGTCACTGTGTTAACCACAACCAACATGTTGGATCTCTGTTTAGGGGACAGTTCTCTAAAATGAGTCTCTCTGGGGAGAGAGAGGAGGGGGGCCCTGCCTCTAAAATGAGTCTCTCTGGGGAGAGAGAGGAGGGGGACCCTGCCTCTAAAATGAGTCTTTCAGGGGAACATGATACCAAAACTAAGAGGTGAGATGACAATATTGTTTAAGAATTATTAAAGATTTTATTTCTAAAACGTTATATCCACATTTTTTTCACATTATAGTTTGTTTCTAAAACGTTTTATCCACAATGTTTTTTGTTATTTTGCATTAGACATTATTGTTTATGGGAACCTTCATGTGTCTGTAAAATATTGTTGTTTTCAGATTTTAATTCATCGATTTTTGTGTATGAATTTTTGTTTTGCAAAACGCTATATAGCTAGAATGAAATGTTTGTATCCTGTATATTTGACTGTGATATGTGGATGTCTCACCAGCAAACACACACACACACTGGAATTTTAGCATGACACAATCATTTAGCCTACTCTTAATTATTGCCTAATATGTTGGCATGCATAACCTTGTTGTTTTTACTGTCTGAGTATACAGTATATATAGAATATATATAGAACCCTTTATAGGAGGTTAGGAAGTGTCTGAGTATACAGTATATATAGAACCCTTTATAGGAGGTTAGGAAGTGTCTGAGTATACAGTATATATAGAATATATATAGAACCCAATATAGGAGGTTAGGAAGTGTCTGAGTATACAGTATATATAGAATATATATATAGATCCCTTTATAGGAGGTTAGGAAGTGTCTGAGTATACAGTATATATAGAACCCTTTATAGGAGGTTAGGAAGTGTCTGAGTATACAGTATATATAGAATATATATAGAACCCTTTATAGGAGGTTAGGAAGTGTCTGAGTATACAGTATATATAGAATATATATAGAACCCTTTATAGGAGGTTAGGAAGTGTCTGAGTATACAGTATATATAGAATATATATAGAACCCTTTATAGGAGGTTAGGAAGTGTCTGAGTATACAGTATACCACCTAACCAAAACGTATGTCCCTGTCCTCTTTTTCAAGGCGTGGCCAATTTAAACAGCCAGAAGACATTTTTTAATTAAGAAATAACACTTTTTGTTGTTTCTAAATGGCTGCTGGGTAATTTGAAATGCATCGAAATGTTCGTTCGTAGGCATCGAATTGAGTGAATGCTGCGCAGTTTCACTGAGTTAGAAAACAAATGGACAGGTCTATCTAATTGATTTGTAGATCTGACACAGTTGCTACCTCAGATTATGAGCCTAGCAGGTGTCGTGAATTAGTTATGTAGTACCTACAGAAGGCCACAGGGAGGAGCAAGAGAGCTATAAACCCATACTGTTTTTTACCTTTAAATCCCTAAACCTAACAATCAATCAAATGTATTTATAAAGCCCTTCTTACATCAGCATCTAACCCTACGTATCACCTATTTAGCATTAACCTTAACCTTAATTATTTTAGAAACTGTTTTAGTAATAATATTACGTTAGTAAATACCATTATGGTACTAAATAGCATTTAGATTATTTTGTTAATCAAAACCTGTCTCAGCATTTTAGTGTTTTTGTATTTATTATTGCAAAAACAAGTGACTAGAGCAGTAGTAGACAGGTGTTAGTGTTAAATAGCAGGTATTGAATCCCAGGTAAATAATCACTAGTCAGAACCTCAACCTCAGTATACATTCATTATAAAAATCATCTTAATATCTGATATTGTGAGTAAACAACCTCGAGAGTGCGTCTTCCAGCCCTCCAATAAATTACATCATTCAACCCTCCTGGTTAGTAAATTTACCTCAACATCCCCCGGAGAAGGCAGAGTAACGACACCAGCCTTTTAGCGGGGCTGACAGACTGACTACAACGCTCGCGACGCAAATTGAATTTCGTTATTAAAAATGACACACTGCTCGCGCGCCAACGAGCGTCTAGAAGTCAGTTCTATTTGTGACTCAGATCGCGCTGCATCTCCTCATTGGTTTATAGAAGCAGGTACCCACGTGCCATCTCCTCATTGGTGCCATCTCATTTAGCAAAAATACATAACTTAACATAAACATAACTTCTTTAAACAATAAAAGCTAATTTATGAACATTTCTGAACATGAATATATAGCTTTTTGGAATGAAACTCTTATGTTTCTCTGAGCTCAGAGTAGATGAGAGATGTAATGTTTGTCTCTGTTGTGTTGAAGTCCAATCAAGCAGGAGAGACCAGCCTTCCCTGTACCCAGCTGTGTGTCCATGAAGAGTGACAAGTCTATGGACTATCCTATACACTTTAGAAAGGGAGACTTTTCTACTGAACAAAGGTAAGAAGAACTTATGGGTCATGGTCAGTGAGTTAAACAACACTGTCTCTAGTCATTTCTCCTCTTCATAATCCATAGGCTAATCATTTTGTCCATTTTCATGGTCCTAAAACAATAATAAACAAACACAACATTCCCTCCCTGTGTGTGTGTGTGTGTGTGTGTGTGTGTGTGTGTACTCCCTGGATGAGGAGATGTAATCTCATGTTTTGTCCACAGAAACCAACAGGAGAGATCAGAGTCAGAGATTCTCAGTGGTCAGTCTTCCCAGAGTCATCAAACTCACCTGGCCTCCATATTCAGTGTATGTGGTCCTGTTATGTACATTTGTTTTTGTTTACCTCAAGCAAAGTTGATCTGTCAATCATACATTAATGTGTTAATGAGAAAGCATTTATTCTCTTGCTTAACTTATTTACTTTATTTATTTCAGATGCTTGAAGAGAATATTATGACATTTGTGAAGAACGAGCTGAAGATGTTCAAGAGGATTCTTAGTCCAGAACTCCCAGAAGGCTTTGAGAGTCAGAAGCAGGATAAGGAAGTGGTGGACGCTGAAGATGAGAAGCAGGAGAGCAATGCCAGAGAGGGGGCTCTGAAGATCACACTGCACGTCCTGAGGAAAATGAACCAGAAGGAGCTTGCTGACACACTGGAGAAATGTAAGATCTGTCTGCCTCATGTTGAATTATGTTTTATAACATTTAAAAGATGTAGCTAAAGTACAGCTAAAGTAGCTGTGTAACTCAATGATATTGTAGCAGCCTTAACATAACACCTAGTGACCTCATCAAGTAGCAGCAGGGATGTGTTGTGTTGATTCATTTAGAGAGAGACAACATTAATTATACCATCAATAATACCAATAATAATGTAATCAGTCACACCAGTCTGTAATGCATTATGAAAACATTTACACATTTATACAGTCAGTTAAGATAATAAATTATTATAATGTACAACTTTATAACAGTCCTACAATACTGTAGGTATTAAAACAGATGTAATATTAATATCCTCTGTGTTATTTCTAGATTCAGATGAGCCTGCTGTGATTTGTCACCGTGAACTCAAATCTAATCTAAAGAAGAAGTTTCAATGTGTATTTGAGGGGATCGCTAAACAAGGAAACCCAACACTTCTCAATAAGATCTACACAGAGCTCTACATCACAGAGGGTGGAACAGGAGAGGTCAATAATGAACATGAGCTGAGACAGATTGAGACAACAACCAGGAAACAAGCAAGACCAGAGACTGCAATCAAATGTAACGACATCTTCAAACCCTTAACTGGACAAGACAAACTTATCAGAACTGTGCTGACAAAGGGAGTCGCTGGCATTGGAAAAACAGTCTCTGTGCAGAAGTTCATTCTGGACTGGGCTGAAGGAAAAGCAAATCAGGATGTCCAATTTGTATTTTCATTCCCTTTTCGGGAGCTGAATTTGATGAAAGGGGACAAACACACTTTCATTGAACTTCTTAATCACTTCTCAATGGAAACCAAACAATCAAGAATCTCCAACTACGACAAGTACAAAGTTCTGTTAATCTTTGATGGTCTGGATGAGTGCCGACTGCCCCTAGACTTCCAGAAGAACAAGATATGTTGTGACGTCACAGAGTCAACCTCAGTGGATGTTCTGCTGACAAATCTCATCAAGGGAAATCTGCTTCCCTCTGCTCTCCTCTGGATAACTACCCGACCTGCAGCAGCCAATAAGATCCCTTCAGGGTGTGTTGAACAGGTGACAGAGGTACGAGGGTTCAATGACCCACAGAAGGAGGAGTACTTCAGGAAGAGATTCAGTGATGAGGACCTGGCAAGCAGAATCATCTCACACATAAAGACATCAAGGAGCCTCCACATCATGTGCCACATTCCAGTCTTCTGTTGGATTTCTGCAACAGTCCTTGAGCACATGCTGAAACATAAGAGAGAAGAGATGCCCAAGACTCTGACTGAGATGTACACACACCTTGTGGTGTTTCATACCAAACAGAAGAATGAAAAGTATCTTGGGAAAGAAGAGACAGGTCCACACTGGAATAAAGAGAGCATTCTGTCACTGGGAAAACTGGCTTTTCAACAGCTTGTGAAGGGCAATCTGATTTTCTATGAAGGAGACCTGAAGGAGGCTGGCATTGATGTCAATGAAGCCTCAGTGTACTCAGGATTGTGCACACAGCTCTTTAAAGAGGAATGTGTGCTGTACCAGGACAAGGTGTACTGCTTTGTTCATCTGAGCATTCAGGAGTTTCTGGCTGCTGTATATGTGTTCCTCTCATTCATCAACAACAATGAGAATCTAATGGCCAAATCGCAAACAAGTGACAAGCCTGAAGTTACTGTCTACAAGAGTGCTGTGGATAAAGCCTTACAAAGTGAGACGGGAAACCTGGACCTTTTCCTCCGCTTCCTTCTGGGCCTCTCACTGGAGTCCAATCAGAAGTACTTACAAGGTCTACTGACAAAGACCAGAAGCAGCTCACAGAGCCATGTAGAAACAGTCAAGTACATTAAGAAGAAGATCAGGGAGAATCCCTCTCCAGAGAGGAGCATCAATCTGTTCCACTGTCTGAATGAACTGAATGACCAGTCTCTAGTGGAGGAGATCCAAAGCTACCTGAGCTCAGGAAGTCTCTCTAGAGCCAAACTGTCACCTGCACAGTGGTCAGCTCTGGTCTTTGTGTTGCTGACTTCAGAAAAGGAGCTGGATGTGTTTGACCTGAAGAAATACTCCAGATCAGAGGAAGGTCTTCTGAGGCTGCTGCGAGTGGTCAAAGTCTCCAGAGCTGCTCTGTGAGTAAATAAAATGACATATAAGAACTAATCATCAGGAAGAAATATTCAGTTTATAGAAAAATATGTATTCTAACATGTGTATAATATTATATTGAATAACATATTGAATAAATGCATCTATAATGAATCTATATGTTGTTTTGGATAATTAACCAAATGCATCTGCCATTGTCCTACTACAATACTCATTAAATTAGCAGTGTGTTTGTGAAGTCATGATGATCTCTTTGTCAGGCTGTCAGGCTGTGGAGTCACAGAGGAAGGCTGTGCTTCTCTGGTCTCAGCTCTGGAGTCAAACCCCTCACATCTGAGAGAGCTGGACCTGAGTAACAATGACCTGAAGGATTCAGGAGTGAAGCTGCTCTCTGCTGGACTGGGGAATCCCCACTGTAAACTGGAGACTCTGAGGTCAGTATTCCTGTAAATGGTCAACAAGTGATAACTGTTCACCAGATCCACATGTATTTACCAGACACACATAGTCCACACCATATTTATTGACATATTTAGCCACTGGGATGTTTGACCATTTTTCAAGGCAAAACTGCTCCAGCTCCTTCAAGTTGGATGGGCTCCACAGATTCTCAATTGGATTGTGCTTTGACTTGACCATTCCAAGACATTTACATTTTTCCCACTCAAGTGTTTCTTTAGCAGTCTCAAATCTCTGGAAGACTGAAACAGGTTTCCCTCAAGAATTTCCCTGTATTTAGCGCCATCCATCATTCCTTCTATTCTAACCAGTTTCCCAGTCCCTGCTGATGAAAAACATCTCCACAGCATGATGTTGCCACCACCATGCTTCACTGTGGGGATGGTGTTCTCGGGGTGATGAGAGGTGTTGGGTTTGCGCCAGACATAGCATTTTCCTTGATGGCCTTAAAGCTCCATTTTAGTGTCTTCTGACCAGAGTACCTTCGTCCTATGTTTGGGGAGTCCAGCTCTGTGGAGTGTACTGCTTAAAGTGGTCCTATGGACAGATACTCCAATCTCCGCTGTCTGTTATTGGTAATGGTGAGAGGTTAGCATGTTTTGTTATAGCCTCTGTTATTGGTAATGGTGAGGTTAGCATGTTTTGTTGTAGCCTCTAACTTTCTCACTCATTGTATTTTTTATTTCACCTTTATTTAACCAGGTAAGCTAGTTGAGAACATATTCTTATTTGCAACTGCGACCTGGCCAAGATAAAGCAGAGCAATTCGACACATACAACAACACAGAGTTACACATGGAATAAACAAAACATACAGTCAATAATACAGTAGAACAAAAGAAAACAAAAAGTATATGAACAGTGAGTGCAATTGAGGTAAGATAAGGGAGTTAAGGCAATAAATAGGCCATGGTGGCAAAGTAATTACAATATAGCAATTAAACACTGGAATGGTAGATGTGCAGAAGATGAATGTGCAAGTAGAGATACTAGGGTGCAAAGGAGCAAGATAAATACAGTATGGGGATGAGGTAGATAGATGGGCTATGTACAGGTGCAGTGATCCGTGAGCTGCTCTGACAGCTGGTGCTTAAAGCTAGTGAGGGAGATAAGAGTCTCCAGCTTCAGAGATTTTTGCAGTTTGTTCCAGTCATGGGGAGCAGAGAACTGGAAGGAGAGGCGGCCAAATGAGGAATTGGCTTTGGGGGTGACCAGTGAAAAATACCTGCTGGAGCGCGTGCTACGAGTGGGTGCTGCTATGGTGACCAGTGAGCTGAGATAAGGCGGGGCTTTACCTAGCAGAGACTTGTAGAGTGCTGGAGGCTATATTTTATAGATGACATCGCCGAAGTCGAGGATTGGTAGGATGGTCAGTTTTACGAGGGTATGTTTGGCTGCATAAGTGAAGGATGCTTTGTTGCAAAATAGGAAGCTGATTCTAGATTTAGATTTGGATTGGAGATGCTTAATGGGAGTCTGGAAGGAGAGTTTACAGTCTAACCAAAAACCTAGGTATTTGTATTTGTCCACATATTCTAAGTCAGAGCCGTCCAGAGTAGTGATACTGGACGGTCGGGCTGGTGCAGGCAGTGATCAGTTGGCCAGAAGTATACAGAATGGTGTCGTCTGCGTAGAGGTGAATCAGCGAATCACCAGCAGCGAGAGCGACATCATTGATGTTTACAGAGAAGTGAGTCGGCCTGAGAATTGAACCCTGTGGCACATCCATAGAGACTGCCAGAGGTCCGGCCAACAGGCCCTCCGATTTGACACACTGAACTCTTTCAGAGCAGTAGTTGGTGAACCAGGCGAGGCAATCCTTTGAAAAACCAAGGCTGTTGAGTCTGCCAATAAGAATGTGGTGATTGACAGACTCGAAAGCCTTGGCCAGGTCGATGAATAAGGCTGCACGGTACTGTCCTTTATCGATGGCAGTTATGATAATGTTTAGGACTTTGAGCATGGCTGAGGTGCACCCATGACCAGCTCTGAAACCAGATTGCATAGTGGAGAAGGTATGGTGGGATTCAAAATGGTGGGTGTTCTGTTTGTTAACTTGGCTTTTGAAGATTTTAGAAAGGCAGGGCAGGATTGATATAGGTCTATAAGAGTGCTGGTCTAGAGTGTCTCCCCCTTTGAAGAGGGGGATGACCGCGGCAGCTTTCAA
This sequence comes from Oncorhynchus mykiss, assembly GCF_057628025.1. NCBI lineage: Eukaryota > Metazoa > Chordata > Actinopteri > Salmoniformes > Salmonidae > Oncorhynchus > Oncorhynchus mykiss. Next base: position 80,547,574 of record NC_143034.1, on the reverse strand, counting down.
ATCTTTGGGAATCTCAGACGACACGAAAGAGAGGTTGAACAGGCTAGTAATTGTGTTGCAACAGTTCCAGCAGATAATTTTAGAAAGAGAGGGTCCAGATTGTCTAGCCCAGCAGATTTGTAGGGGTCCAGGTTTTGCAGTTCTTTAAGAACATCAGCTATCTGGATTTGGGTGAAGGAGAAATAGGGCAGGCTTGGGCGAGTTGCTGTGGGGAGTGCAGGGCTGTTGACCGGGGTAGGGTTAGCCAGGTGGAAAGCATGGCCAGCTGTAGAAAAATGATTGTTGAAATTCTCAATTATAGTGGATTTATCATGGTGACCGTGTCGCCTAGCCTCAGTGCAGTGGGCAGCTGGGAGGAGGTGCTCTTATTCTCTATGGACTTTACAGTGTCCCAGAACTTTTTGAGTTTGTGCTACAGGATGCAAATTTCTGCTTGAAAAAGCTAGCCTTAGCTTTCCTAACTGCCTGTGCATATTTGTTCCTGACTTCCTTGAAAAGTTGCATATCACGGGGGCTATTCAATGCTAATGCAGAATGCCACAGGATGTTTTGTGTTGGTTAAGGGCAGTCAGGTCTGGAGAGAACCAAGGGCTATATCTGTTCCTGGTTCTACATTTCTTGAGAGGGGCATGCTTATTTAAGATGGTGAGGAAGGCACTTTTAAAGAATGACCAGGGGTCCTCTACTGACGGGATGAGGTCAATTTCCTTCCAGAATACCCGGGCCAGGTCGATTCGGAAGGCCTGGTCGCTGAAGTGTTTTATGGAGCATTTGACAGTGATGAGTGGAGGTCGTTTGACCGCAGACCCGTTACGGATGCAGGCAATGAGGCAGTGATCGCTGAGATCTTGGTTGAAAACAGCAGAGGTGTATTTGGAGGGCAAGTTGGTCAGGATGATATCGTTGAGGGTGACCGTGTTTAAGGCTTTAGGGAGGTACCTGGAAGGTTAATTGATAATTTGTGAAAGATTCAGATCTGTTTAAACCAACTCTTAGTTTCCTGATTCAGATCAGTTCAAACCAACTCTTAGTTTCCTGATTCAGATCAGTTCAAACCAACTCTTAGTTTCCTGATTCAGATCTGTTCAAACCAACTCTTAGTGTTATTATTCATTATTTATGATTTGTATTAATCAAGATTAAGATTATTAATCATAATCAGGTTTCATTTAGTATTGTTTAGAAATGTGTTATCTACTCCCTTAGACAGAAAGTTACTCCAGTCATCATCCACAGTTCAGTTACTAAACACAACCAAAACACAACCCAAAACACAACCCAAAACACAACCCAAAATGCAACCAATGAGTTTGGAACCAAATACTAAACTTTTGACTACTTTAATACACTATAAGTGAATTGTTCAGAATACTTATGACTTCTTCAAATGGGGGGACTAGATACATAATGTGCTTTTATTTTTCTAAATCTTGAAACAGATATGTATTAAAATACCCTAAAATAAAAGGTGACATTATATACTATCACCTCAAATGAAACATTTGATCTCAAATCTATAATGTTGGAGTATAGAGACACATTTAAAATGTTAACTTCACTGTCTAAATAGATATGTTGTGGACTGTATACTCAATGCAATCTAAATCTGATACCTCACTGTCTAAATAGATATGGTGTGGACTGTATACTCAATACAATCTAAATCTGATACCTCACTGTCTAAATAGATATGGTGTGGACTGTATACTCAATACAATCTAAATCTGATACCTCACTGTCTAAATAGATATGGTGTGGACTGTATACTCAATACAATCTAAATCTGATACTTCACTGTCTAAATAGATATGGTGTGGACTGTATACTCAATACAATCTAAATCTGATACCTCACTGTCTAAATAGATATGGTGTGGACTGTATACTCAATACAATCTAAATCTGATACCTCACTGTCTAAATAGATATGGTGTGGACTGTATACTCAATACAATCTAAATCTGATACTTCACTGTCTAAATAGATATGGTGTGGTCTGTATACTCAATACAATCTAAATCTGATTCCTCACTGTCTAAATAGATATGATGTGGACTGTATACTCAATACAATCTAAATCTGATACCTCACTGTCTACATAGATATGGTGTGGACTGTATACTCAATACAATCTAAATCTGATACCTCACTGTCTAAATAGATATGGTGTGGACTGTATACTCAATACAATCTAAATCTGATACCTCACTGTCTAAATAGATATGGTGTGGACTGTATACTCAATACAATCTAAATCTGATACCTCACTGTCTAAATAGATATGGTGTGGACTGTATACTCAATACAATCTAAATCTGATTCCTCACTGTCTAAATAGCTATGGTGTGGACTGTATACTCAATACAATCTAAATCTGATACCTCACTGTCTGTCTTCTGACTGATACTGCTTTTTAAACTGGTCTGGTCAGTCTACTATAATATTTGTACTATACATGTTTCTATCTGCAGGCAATACTTTGATCATTTGTAATTTTTTATGATGATACACTATTTTATGAATAGATATGGCAGGTTTCAGGACACTGATGTATCTGAATATGTTGAAAAAATATACTGCCACTATTTTCACCACCAAAGAATATCAGTGTGGTTTTAATATGATTTGACTCTTTGTCAGGCTGTCAGGCTGTCTAGTCACAGAGGAAGGCTGTGCTTCTCTGGTCTCAGCTCTGAGGTCAAACCCCTCACACCTGAGAGAGCTGGACCTGAGCTACAATCACCCAGGAGACTCAGGAGTCAGACTGCTCTCTGCTGGACTGGAGGATCCACACTGCAGACTGGAGAAACTCAAGTATGTAGAGGGTTTATGTCAATGTTCATATCAGACATATTTGACTTATCAGGCTAGTTAAGACAAACATTCTGACCACCACTTGGACAAAGTTATGTGTGTGTGTGTGTGTGTGTGTGTGTGTGTGTGTGTGTGTGTGTGTGTGTGTGTGTGTGTGTTCAGTGTGTGTGTGTGTGTTCAGTGTGTGTGTGTGTTCAGTGTGTGTTCAGTGTGTGTGTCTGTGTGTGTGTGAGTTCAGGTGTATCCCTCAATGACTGTCTGTTCTTCTGCTTACCGCTACAGTGTGGAACATGGTGGAGAGAACAGAATGAAACCTGGACTTAGAAAATGTGAGTGTTGACTGCTGTGAAGAATATGACTAAGAATAAGTCTTAATTCAAGTTAAGTCAAAGTCAAAGACCACCATCATTACTGACTTGGTCATATTAAATATCAGCTGTAGTTCTACAGAAGTAGAAATCAGGGACACCAACGTTTACAAAGAGTTGCTTTGACTGTGTGTGTGTGTGTGTGTGTGTGTGTGTGTGTGTGTGTGTGTGTGTGTGTGTGTGTGTGTGTAATTAATGGGAATAAGTGTGTTTTATATAACCATACAGTATAACATATGATCATTCAACAAGTCTCAAGTTACCTTAACTTCTCCTTTTGATACCTAGAAACATCTACATTAAATTAATTAGTGAAAAGTGAGTTAACATTCTAATGTGAATGATGATGATTTCTAATATTGTGTCTGGTTTCATCCATCAGATGTCTGTGATCTCACACTGGACCCAAACACAGTAAACAGACGCCTCTCTCTGTCTGAGGGGAACAGAAAGGTGACATGTAGGACAGAGGAGCAGCCGTATCCTGATCACCCAGAGAGATTTAAGAACTGTAGACAGGTGCTGTGTAGAGAGGGTCTGACTGGGTGCTGTTACTGGGAGGTAGAGTGGAGTGGGAGAGAGGCAGATATAGGAGTGACATATAAAGGAATCAACAGGAGAGGAAGGGGTGATGACTGTTGTCTTGGATACAATGACAAGTCCTGGAGTCTGTTCTGCTCTGACAACAGTTACTCTGCCTGTCACAATAATAATCGGACTCTCATAGACGTCCCCTCCTCCAGATCCCACAGAGTAGGAGTGTATCTGGACTGGCCAGCCGGCACTCTGTCCTTCTATAGAGCCTCCTCTGACGCACTGACCCACCTGATCACATTCACCTCCACATTCACTGAGCCCCTCTATCCAGGGTTTGGGGTTTGGGGTGATGGCGACTCAGTGTCCCTCTGTCAGTGATACACACACTGGACACACACACACACTGGACACACACACACACACTGGACACACATACACACACAACATTACACACACACACACACACACACACACACACACACACACACACACACACACACACATACACACTGGACACACACACATACTGGACACACACACACATACACACTGAACACACTGGACACACACACACTGGACAAACACACACACACACTGGGCAAAGACAAACACACTGGACAATCACACACACACACAGGACTCACACACACACACTGGACTCACACACACACACACACACACACTGGACAAACACACACACACACTGGACAATCACACACACACTGGACAATCACACACACACTGGACAAACACACACACATACACACACACACACACACACTGGACAAACACACAGACACTGGACAAACACACACACACACTGGACAAACAAACACACACACACACACTGGACAAACACACACACACACACTGGACACACACACACACACAGACACTGGACAAACACACACACCTGCTGGACACACACACACACACACACGCACACACATACATACATACATACACACACACACTGGACAAACACACAGCCACTGGACAAACATACACACACTAGACAAACACACACACACCTGCTGGACACACACACACACACACACACTCACACTGGACTCAAACACCTGCTGGACACACACACCTGATGGACACACACACACACACACACACCTGCTGGACACACACACCTGATGGACACACACACTGGACTCAGACACACACTGGACACACACACACTCACACTGGTCACACACACACACCTGCTGGACACACACCCCTGATGGACACACACACACACACCTGCTGGACACACACACCTGATGGACACACACACTCACACTGGACACACACACACCTGCTGAACACACACACCTGATGGACACACACACACACCTGCTGGACACACACACCTGATGGACACACACACTCACACTGGACACACAAACACACACCTGCTGGACACACACACCTGATGGACACACACACACTCACACTGGACACACACACACACCTGCTGGACACACACACTGGACACACACACCTGCTGGACACACTGGACACACACACACACTCACACTGGTCACACACACACACCTGCTGGACACACACACCTGATGGACACACACACTGGACTCAGACACACACTGGACTCAGACACATACTGGACACTCACACTGGACACACACACACACCTGCTGGACACATACACCTGATGGACACACACACACTCACACTGGACACACACACACACCTGCTGGACACACACACCTGATGGACACACACACACACACACACACTGGACACACACACACTCACACTGGACACACACACACACCTGCTGGACACACACACTGGACACACACACCTGCTGGACACACTGGACACACACACACTCACACTGGTCACACACACACACCTGCTGGACACACTGGACACACACACTCACACTGGACACACACACACACCTGCTGGACACACACACCTGATGGACACACACACACACCTGCTGGACACACACACCTGATGGACACACACACTCACACTGGACACACACACACACACCTGCAGGACACACACACCTGATGGACACACACACACTCACACTGGACACACACACACACCTGCTGGACACACACACTGGACACACACACCTGCTGGACACACTGGACACACACACACACTCACACTGGTCACACACACCTGCTGGACACACACACACCTGCTGGACACATACACCTGATGGACACACACACACTCACACTGGACACACACACACACCTGCTGGACACACACACCTGATGGACACACACACACACACACACACTGGACACACACACACTCACACTGGACACACACACACACCTGCTGGACACACACACCTGCTGGACACACTGGACACACACACACTCACACTGGTCACACACACACACCTGCTGGACACACACACACACTGGACTCAGACACACACTGGACACACACTCACACTGGACACACACACACACCTGCTGGACACACACACCTGATGGACACACTCACACTGGACACACACACACACCTGCTGGACACACACACCTGATGGACACACACTCACTCACACTGGACACACACACACACCTGCTGGACACACACACCTGATGGACACACACACACACACACTGGACACACACACACTAACACTGGACACACACACACACCTGCTGGACACACACACCTGCTGGACACATAAACCAAATGATGAGAGTTTACACCAGTCAGAGTTAATTACTTAAACTACATCTTTTAATAATATGAGCTTCATCTCTTTGATCCTCAGATCAGTTCAGTGTGTAAATAATATCATATAGTATAAGTATAAATGAATACAATAAAATAGCAACTGAGATATTTTATAGCAAAGGTCCCCTAGTCGACATGACAAACCACAGAAAGGTTACAAAGTGCATTTTTACTTGAAAGATACAGTTGAATTCTAGATACTCCCATCTCAAATACCCTGAACTCAGGGAGGAGAGGTCAAGAACAGACATACGATGGTTCCATACAGGACACACACACAGGACACACACACGCGCTGGACACACACACACTGGACACACACACACACACTGGACACACACACACACTGGACACACGCACACACTGCACACACACACTGGACACATACACACTGGACACACACACACTGGACACACACACACTGGACACACACTCAAACACACACACACACACACACACACACACACACTGGACACACACTCAAACACACACACACACACACACACATAATAATTGTGTGGACCTTGACCCAGGACTTATTACAATAACACCGTTAAAATACCAATGTGATCATTTGTACAATTATATATGGACATGCGCTCATAGTTGTTCAAGGATTTATTGTACTTTTCATAATAAAACATACTTGAAGCAAGAAAAAACCTGTTAATTGTGAAAACAATTGTGTTAATTGTAAAGGCTTCTGGGTGGAGGAGTCAGGCAGAGAGCAGGGTTCAAAACGTGGATCTTCCGGGTGGAGGAGTCAGGCAGAGAGCAGGGTTCAAAACGTGGATCTTCCGGGTGGAGGAGTCAGGGGCAGAGAGCAGGGTTCAAAACGTGGATCTTCCGGGTGGAGGAGTCAGGGGCAGAGAGCAGGGTTCAAAACGTGGATCTTCTGGGTGGAGGAGTCAGGGGCAGAGAGCAGGGTTCAAAACGTGGATCTTCCGGGTGGAGGAGTCAGGGGCAGAGAGCAGGGTTCAAAACGTGGATCTTCTGGGTGGAGGAGTCAGGGGCAGAGAGCAGGGTTCAAAACGTGGATCTTCCGGGTGGAGGAGTCAGGGGCAGAGAGCAGGGTTCAACACGTGGATCTTCTGGGTGGAGGAGTCAGGCGCAGAGAGCAGGGTTCAAAACATGGATCTTTATTCCAAGAACAGAGTAACGGCCAAACACAAGGGCGCAACCCAACAAACAGGACGGAACTGTCCGGAAAAACGGAATCCACAATAATCCACATGAACAGAAAAGCCAGCGGGCCTCCGGGGTTTAAACAGCCCAAAACCCAAACAACAAACAGGTGCAACTAAACTAAATGAAACAGAAAAGGGGATCAGCTAGTAGACGACCGCCGAGCGCCGCCCGAACAGGAAGAGGCACCATCTTCGCCGGGATTCGTGACATTAATTGTGAAAACAGTTTGTTTATTGATTTAACGTTTCCTCTGTCAGGTTGATGTTAACCTGCGACTGGTTGAAACATGAAACAAATATGACATGAAATACAAAACAATTAAATATGTGGAATAGAATTAAACAAATTGTACAATTAGTACAACAGAGTGTTGTGATGCAGGGTCACTATAGCAACAGAGTGTTGTCATGCAGGGTTACTATAGCAACAGAGTGTTGTGATGCAGGGTCACTATAGCAACAGAGTGTTGTGATGCAGGGTCACTATTGCAACAGAGTGTTGTGATGCAGGGTCACTATTGCAACAGAGTGTTGTAATGCAGGGTTACTATAGCAACAGAGTGTTGTAATGCAGGGTCACTATAGCAAAGCAGTGTTGTGATGCAGGGTCACTCTAGCAACAGAGTTCTCTCTGCTCTCTCTTTTCTCTTCTCTGCTCTCTCTCCCTCTGCTCTCTCTGCTCTGCTCTCTGCTCTCTCTGTTCTCTGCTCTCTCTTCTCTCTGCTCTCTCTCTGCTCTCTCTGCTCTCTCTGCTCTCTCGCTCTGCTCTATCTGCTCTCTCAGCCTGCTCTCTCTTTGCTCTCTGCTCTCTGCTCTGCTGCTCTCTCTTTGCTCTCTGCTCTCTCTGCTCTCTCGCTCTGCTCTATCTGCTCTCTCAGCCTGCTCTCTGCTCTCTCTTTGCTCTCTGCTCTGCTGCTCTCTCTTTGCTCTCTGCTCTCTCTCTCTCTCTGCTCTCTCACTCTTTGCTCTCTCACTCTCTCTTTGCTTTCTCAGCCTGCTCTCTCTCTCTCTCTGCTCCCTCTCTGTCTCCCACACTCTCTGCTCTCTCTCTGGTAATTGGGGGCCTTTGAGCACTGATGGGCTGGGTGACATCAGTGACTCTGAGAGATATGAGCTGCTGTGGAGGGAGAGCAAGAGAGAGAGAGAGAAGGAGGGAGAGATTAGTCAGCAGAAATGATTCAGGACGACGTTCGTCTTTAAATGTACTTCTTCATTTCTCTCTTTCCCCAGTGAGGAAGATAAAGGACACACATAGACAGACAGACAGACAGACAGACACGAGGGCTAGGTAATCAGGAATTCCTCCCAAGGTGTGCATATTGATTTTAGTCCCCTTCTCATTAACTAGATGCTGACAGTGACCAGAGATGGCTAGATTGAGCTAGAGGGGTGTGTGTGTGTGTGTGTGTTTTTACATGTGTGTTTTTGTGAGAGAGTTAACAGGACTTTCGATAAGAATGACACACACAGCTCTGATTCCATTTTCTGCTTTGTATTTCAATTAGGTCTTAGTGGAATAGTGACTCTCTGAGAGATACGAGTTGCTGTGTAAACTTTTGTTATTGACCAAATACTTATTTTCCACCATAATTTTCAAATAAATTAATTAAAATTTTGATTTTCTGGATTTTTTTCCCTCGTTTTGTCTGTCATAGTTGAAGTCTATCTATGATGAAACTTACAGGCCTCTCTCATCTTTTTAAGTGGGAGAACTTGCACAATTGGTGGCTGACTAAATACTTTTTTGCCCCACTGTAGTTGGTCAGGCCTATGTTAACACAATGTGTTGTGATGATAGTTGGCCCAGCCTGTGTTAACACAATGTGTTGTGATGATAGTTGGCCCAGCCTGTTGTGATGATAGTTGGCCCAGCCTGTGTTAACACAATGTGTTGTGATGATAGTTGGCCCAGCCTGTTGTGATGATAGTTGGCCCAGCCTGTGTTAACACAATGTGTTGTGATGATAGTTGGCCCAGCCTGTGTTAACACAATGTGTTGTGATGATAGTTGGCCCAGCCTGTGTTAACACAATATGTTGTGATGATAGTTGGCCAAGCCTGTTGTGATGATAGTTGGCCAAGCCTATGTTAACCTGTCTAAGATATTGGTTCCCAATTGGGAATCAACCCTCCCACGTTCAGCTGAAACAATGTGTTGTGATGATAGTTGGCCAAGCCTATGTTAACACAATGTGTTGAGCCTCATTATGAATGGTTAAGGTTTGGGATAGAGTTAAACATAATGTTTAGGGCCTCATTATGAATGGTTAAGGTTTGGGATAGAGTTTAAAGATTAAGATTAGGGCCTCATTATGAATGGTTAAGGTTTGGGATAGAGTTAAAACAGAATGTTTAGGGCCTCATTATGAATGGTTAAGGTTTGGGATAGAGTTTAAAGATTAAGATTAGGGCCTCATTATGAATGGTTAAGGTTTGGGATAGAGTTAAAACAGAACTTTAGGGACTCATTATGAATGGTTAAGGTTTGGGATAGAGTTAAAACAGCACTTTAGGGCCTCATTATGAATGGTTAAAGTTTGGGATAGAGTTAAAACAGAACTTTAGGGACTCATTATGAATGGTTAAGGTTTGGGATAGAGTTAAAACAGAACTTTAGGGCCTCATTATGAATGGTTAAGGTTTGGGATAGAGTTAAAACAGCACTTTAGGGCCTCATTATGAATGGTTAAAGTTTGGGATAGAGTTAAAACAGAACTTTAGGGACTCATTATGAATGGTTAAGGTTTGGGATAGAGTTTAAACATTAAGATTAGGGCCTCATTATGAATGGTTAAGGTTTGGGATAGAGTTAAAACAGAACTTTAGGGCCTCATTATGAATGGTTAAAGTTTGGGATAGAGTTAAAACAGAACTTTAGGGACTCATTATGAATGGTTAAGGTTTGGGATAGAGTTAAAACAGAACTTTAGGGACTCATTATGAATGGTTAAGGTTTGGGATAGAGTTAAAACAGAATGTTTAGGGCCTCATTATGAATGGTTAAGGTTTGGGATAGAGTTAAAACAGAATGTTTAGGGCCTCATTATGAATGGTTAAGGTTTGGGATAGAGTTTAAACATTAAGTGTAGGGCCTCATTATGAATGGTTAAGGTTTGGGATAGAGTTTAAACATTAATGTTTAGGGCCTCATTATGAATGGTTAAGGTTTGGGATAGAGTTAAAACAGAATGTTTAGGGCCTCATTATGAATGGTTAAGGTTTGGGATAGAGTTAAAACAGAATGTTTAGGGCCTCATTATGAATGGTTAAGGTTTGGGATAGAGTTTAAACATTAATGTTTAGGGCCTCATTATGAATGGTTAAGGTTTGGGATAGAGTTTAAACATTAATGTTTAGGGCCTCATTATGAATGGTTAAGGTTTGGGATAGAGTTTAAACATTAAGATTAGGGCCTCATTATGAATGGTTAAGGTTTGGGATAGAGTTTAAACATTAAGATTAGGGCCTCATTATGAATGGTTAAGGTTTGGGTGTAACGGCTTTCTTCCTGTGAAGGAGAGGCGGACCAAAACACAGCGTGGTTGAAGTTCATGGTTCTTTAATAAGAGACACTTAACATAAACAAACTGCAAAACAATAAACGTGGCAAAACTGAAACAGCCGTATCTGGTGCAGTAAACACAAAGACAGGAAACAACCACCCACAAAACCCAACGCAAAACAGGCTACCTAAATATGGTTCCCAATCGGAGACAATGACTAACACCTGCCTCTGATTTGAGAACCATAACATAGAATGCCCACCCAGCTCAAGTCCTGACCAATACTAAAACAAGGAAAGCACAAAAGAACTATGGTCAGAACGTGACAGCCCCCCCCCCCCCCCCCCCCCCCCCCCAAGGTGCGGACTCCGACCGCACAAGCTAAACCTATAGGGGAGGGTCTGGGTATTGTGGGAGAAAGACGTACATATAGGGAGGAACATAATACTGTAGGACAGACATACCAAAGACCACACCAAGCTGAACATAAGGGGCCCATAGGATAAGATGGGCCTGTATTATTTTTGGGGCATGAAGAGGTCCTGTCACCATTATAACTTGACTGAAAGCAGATTTGGGCGTGAACAAGCAGGATGCACAGATTGGGATATAATGGTGGCAGATGGACTGAGGGAAGTAACTTCATTTGCATGTGGGATGGACTCATGTGCTGTGTGTGTATAAAAACAGAGCCAGAGCTCTGGAAAAGTGTGTGTTCCGCGGACCATCTAGGCTTCTGATATGTTTGTATTAAAAGCCTATATTGAACTCACAAGTTCTTGTAAGTGTTATATTTTGTAACGATCCTCCACGACAACACACACACACACTGGACACACACACACACACACACACTGGACACACACACACGCACATACACAACACATACTGGACACACACACACACACACACACACACTGGACACACACACTGGACATTCAGTCACACACTAGACACACACACACACACATACACACTGGACAGACACTACACAAACACACTACACACACACACACACTGGACCCTCACACACACTGGACACACATGCTGACACACACACTGGACTCACACGGACACACGCTGTACTCACACACACTGGACTCACACACACACACATACTGGAAATTCATTCATCAACACATCATCCTCATCATACCTCAACATATCATCCTCATCAACACATCATCCTCATCATTACCCAACACATCATCCTCATCATATCTCAACACATCATCCTCATCAACACATCATCCTCATCATACATCAACACATCATCCTCATCAACACATCATCCTCATCATCATCATACATCAACACATCATCCTCATCAACACATCATCCTCATTATACCTCAACATATCATCCTCATCAACACATCATCCTCATCATAGATCATCACATCATCTTTATCACCAACATCATTGACATCATCATCATCATTGAATGTATAAACCTGTTCAGATGCAGTAATCAGTATATGATCATCGTCCTCTGACTTATCCTCTTCCTCCTCTTCCTCTTGTTGTAGTGGGTCTGCCATGCTTGGAGGAGTCAAAAATATACATACAAATAATTGTGTATATAAAAATACATAAATAAATACATTATAATAATATATAACAATTCAATTTTTAAAAATGTATTAATAATAACAAATAAACATGCTTTTTTAAACAGTTCATTTATAATATATTAACGTATCAATATATCCTAACTCACTGTTTCTTTTTCTCACTGTTCGGACTTTAGGGAAATGGGTGTCTGTTGCTTGTTGACTAAAACTGTTTTCCTGCGGAGTCATGGAATGCATATTTTCTTCCCCGTTGTCCTCTTCTTGGATAGACTCTGCTTGATCCCTGCAGGCACTGTCTGAGTCTGAAACAATTGTATTAAAACATTTAAATCGTTTTAACATAGCCTTTAAAAGTAATAACTATAATAATACTGGCCTTACCGTATCCGTAAAGAGCTCTTCACTCCATTCATGTTGCTTCTTCGTCCTCTATAACAATCACTTCTGTTGGGCTGTTGGTTATTTATCCTCTATAACGATCACTTCTGTTGGGGGTGTTGGTTCTTTACCCTCTATAACAATCACTTCTGTTGGGATGTTGGTTCTTTATCCTCTATAACGATCACTTCTGTTGGGGGTGTTGGTTCTTTACCCTCTATAACAATCACTTATGTTGGGATGTTGGTTCTTTATCTATAACGATCACTTCTGTTGGGGGTGTTGGTTCTTTACCCTCTATAACAATCACTGCTGTTGGGGTGTTGGTTCTTTATCTATAACAATCACTTCTGTTGGGGTGTTGGTTCTTTATCCTCTATAACAATCACTTCTGTTGGGGTGTTGGGTCTTTATCTATAACAATCACTTCTGTTGGGGTGTTGGTTCTTTATCCTCTATAACAATCACTTCTGTTGGGGTGTTGGTTCGTTATCCTCTATAACAATCACTTCTGTTGGGGTGTTGGTTCTTTATCTATAACAATCACTTCTGTTGGGGTGTTGGTTCTTTACCCTCTATAACAATCATTTCTGTTGGGCTGTTGGTTCTTTATCCTCTATAACAATCACTTCTGTTGGGCTGTTGGTTCTTTATCCTCTATAACAATCACGTCTGTTGGGGTGTTGGTTCATTATCCTCTATAACAATCACTTCTGTTGGGGTGTTGGTTCTTTACCCTCTATAACAATCACTTCTGTTGGGGTTTTGGTTCTTTACCCTCTATAACAATCACTTCTGTTGGGGTGTTGGTTCTTTATCCTCTATAACAATCACTTCTGTTGGGATGTTTGTTCTTTATCCTCTATAACAATCACTTCTGTTGGGGTGTTGGTTCTTTATCCTCTATAACAATCACTTCTGTTGGGATGTTTGTTCTTTATCCTCTATAACAATCACTTCTGTTGGGCTGTTGGTTCTTTATCCTCTATAACAATCACTTCTGTTGGGGTGTTGGTTCATTATCCTCTATAACAATCACTTCTGTTGGGGTGTTGGTTCTTTACCCTCTATAACAATCACTTCTGTTGGGGTTTTGGTTCTTTACCCTCTATAACAATCACTTGTGTTGGGGGTGTTGGTTCTTTATCTATAACAATCACTTCTGTTGGGGTGTTGGTTCTTTACCCTCTATAACAATCACTTCTGTTGGGCTGTTGGTTCTTTATCCTCTATAACAATCACTTCTGTTGGGATGTTTGTTCTTTATCCTCTATAACAATCACTTCTGTTGGGGTGTTGGTTCTTTATCCTCTATAACAATCACTTCTGTTGGGATGTTTGTTCTTTATCCTCTATAACAATCACTTCTGTTGGGGTGTTGGTTCTTTATCCACATCCATTACTTCAGGTAGCTCCTTTGTAAATGTAGGTTAACCTTTATAGATTGACATATTACAATATAAATGTTTTACTTAAAAATGCAGATAATTTACATAAAATACAATACAGTAAAAATATTAGTTAAAAAAAAAAATTATATGTCATTCAATCTAAACAAAAAGTCTGCAGAAACAAAATATTTGAACAAAAAACTTATTAGAAATTGAAAGAGCGATAACATTACAGATAGTCCACACACACACACACACACTACAAAAAGTCAAGTACTTGTTTTCTATAACTGAACATCCACTAGGTGGAGCCAGTTGTTCTCTCTTGATTAGAGCCTTTGCATCGTTCTGAGTCACTTTGAGACATAAAACTGACGTTTGTTTGGTTAAAACAGTCGGATAAATACATATGTGGATTGAGTCCATTCTTGTGTAAGAAAATTAAATAATAATCAATAACACACCATCTCATTAAATATATACTATATCATTTGCTATAAAACATTATTAAAAACATTAATTTATAATGGACAACGTAAAAAAATATATAAATATGCATAGTTAGATAAAAACCTTCATCATATGGGAAATTCAACTCACCTTCACATTTCTGCATGACATCCCTAGGAGTCTCTTTAGATGTGTGTCCTCAGGTCTTCTGGTCCTCTGTTTTAGTGGTGGACTGAGACATCTCTAGGAGTCTCTATAGATGTGTCCTCAGGTCTTCTGGTCCTCTGTTTTAGTGGTGGACTGAGACATCTCTAGGAGTCTCTATAGATGTGTGTCTTCAGGTCTTCTGGTCCTCTGTTTTAGTGGTGGACTGAGACATCTCTAGGAGTCTCTTTAGAAGTATGTCCTCAGGTCTTCTGGTCCTCTGTTGGCTGTTTTAGTGGTGGACTGAGACATCTCTAGGAGTCTCTTTAGATGTGTGTCTTCAAGTCTTCAGGTCTTCTGGTCCTCTGTTTTAGTGGTGGACTGAGACATCTCTAGGAGTCTCTTTAGATGTGTCTTCAGGTCTTCTGGTCCTCTGTTTTAGTGGTGGGCTGAGACATCCCACTCTTTTATGGGGTCAAATTGATCTGTTTAGGTCAGCATTTTAAAAGGGGTCCATCTTAAAGAATATCATGACCCCCTTTTTTTATTGACTGAGATACACACGGGACATTCCATCCCCGGATACCCTAGGATGACCCCCCTGAGGACTCCTTTTAAAAGGTTAAAGGTTAGACAGGTTTAAAACAGTTGTTTCAATGACACACCATACACACACACACACACACACACCCCAACGAACCACTGTTTCTTGAGTAGATAAAGAGAGAGATATGAACAGATCGGAGAGACAGACAGAGACAGAGATTTCATTAAAGTGAGTCGGCTTCCACTATTAAAGTAACCAGTGATTCCATGTCTATGTACAGTACAGAGGACAGCAGCCTCTAAGGTGCAGGGTTGGTAACCAGTGATTCCATGTCTATGTACAGAGGACAGCAGCCTCTAAGGTGCAGGGTTGAGTAACCAGTGATTCCATGTCTATGTACAGAGGACAGCAGCCTCTAAGGTGCAGGGTTGAGTAACCAGTTATTCCATGTCTATGTACAGTACAGAGGGCAGCAGCCTCTAGGGTGCAGGGTTGAGTAACCAGGTGGTGGCCGACTAGTTATGGCTTTTTAACAGTCTAATGGCCTTGAGATAGAAGCTGTTTTTCAGTCTCTCGGTCCCAGCTTTGATGCACCTGTACTGACCTCACCTTCTGGATGATAGTGGGGTGAACAGGCAGTGGCTCGGGTGGTGATGATGCACCTGTACTCTCCATCTGGACGATAGCGGGTTGAACAGGAAGTGACTCGGGTGGTGATGATCTTATTGGTCTTCCTGTGACATTGGGTGCTGTATGTGTCCTGGAGGGCAGGCAGTGTGCCCACGGTGATGCAGTAGGCAGACCGCACCACCCTCTGGTTGTGTTTCGGAGGATGCAAGGCTCTCGACAGTCGCCTCTTGTATACACACCTTTTGTGCTGATGGAGGACAATTTGGATGGCTCATCTTGACTGCACTGCACAGGACGAACAAATTACACAGAACGTAATTTCACTTAATACTGAGTACCTTCACCTTGACAAATTGACACAAACAATGTACTGAACACAGTACCGGTTTCTCAGCTCACAATAACGTTGGATACCAGCCGCCACCGATAAACCAACAGAAGAAGGTGCTGGAGTGACAACGGTAGCTAGCTAGCCATACACCGGTATACAGTGTCCTTTGTCCATGCCTGTTGGGCATTGTTTTCCCACAGTTCTGTAACGAAGGTGAGAGCAGGTAGGCGGGATCGAAGGATGTTGTCTTTTAATTAAATCAAACCCTGTCGGGGGCTGGGAAGGTGGGGGAAGGTGGGGTTCCTGCGCCCATACAGCAAACAAAAAACTCAGAGTTGGTTTAAACTCTGGTTTGGAACCAATGGGGTCATTGGTATGTAAGATCCAATGGGGTCATTGGTATGCAGGATCCAATGGGGTCATTGGTATGCAAGATCCAATGGGGTCATTGGTATGCAGGAACCAATGGGGTCATTGGTATGCTAGCTACAACATGTAATAATTAACCAGATGTAATTGACATTAGCTAGCTACAACATGTTATAATTAAACAGAGGTAATTGACATTAGCTAGCTACAACATGTAATAATTAACCAGAGGTAATTGACATTAGCTAGCTACAACATGTTATAATTAAACAGAGGTAATTGACATTAGCTAGCTACAACATGTAATAATTAAACAGAGGTAATTGACATTAGCTAGCTACAACATGTAATAATTAAACAGAGGTAATTGACATTAGCTAGCTACAACATGTAATAATTAACCAGAGGTAATTGACATTAGCTAGCTACAACATGTAATAATTAACCAGAGATAATTGACATTAGCTAGCTACAACATGTAATAATTAACCAGAGCTAATTGACATTAGCTAGCTACAACATGTAATATTTAAACAGATGTAATAGACATTAGCTAGCTACAGCAGGTAATAATTAACCAGAGGTAATTGACATTAGCTAGCTACAGCAGGTAATAATTAACCAGAGGTAATTGACATTAGCTAGCTACAACATGTAATAATTAAACAGAGGTAATTGACATTAGCTAGCTACAGCAGGTAATAATTAACCAGAGGTAATTGACATTAGCTAGCTACAACATGTAATAATTAAACAGATGTAATTGACATTAGCTAGCTACAACATGTAATAATTAAACAGAGGTAATTGACATTAGCTAGCTACAACATGTAATAATTAACCAGAGGTAATTGACATTAGCTAGCTACAACATGTAATAATTAACCAGAGATAATTGACATTAGCTAGCTACAACATGTAATAATTAACCAGAGCTAATTGACATTAGCTAGCTACAACATGTAATATTTAAACAGATGTAATAGACATTAGCTAGCTACAGCAGGTAATAATTAACCAGAGGTAATTGACATTAGCTAGCTACAGCAGGTAATAATTAACCAGAGGTAATTGACATTAGCTAGCTACAACATGTAATAATTAAACAGAGGTAATTGACATTAGCTAGCTACAGCAGGTAATAATTAACCAGAGGTAATTGACATTAGCTAGCTACAACATGTAATAATTAAACAGAGGTAATTGACATCAGCTAGTTAAAATTAGCCAGTTAGCTAGCAAACATTCCTTGACGTTCTTCTCCCTAAAGAATGCAGAACAGGGACTACCACTTTGCAGGAGTTTGTTGTGTAAATTTCGAGAAACTGTTTTCCAGCAAGTGTTGTTGTGTATCTACCAGTCTGTCCTGGAATGGGTTGTTGATGTGGGTGGTAGTAGCTATTCAGAGACACTAGAATGCAGTGTTGATGTGGGTGGTTGTAGTCATGCGGAAGCTATTGATAATAAGAGGGCGCCAGCATATTGAAGTTCCTCCTTTTCGCCTTCAGGTTCTTCCAAGAACCATTTAGGATAAGAAAGGTTAAAATATGAAACCATTGATTAGTAAAGGTTAAAATAGGAGGAACCCATTGATTAGTAAAGGTTAAAATATGAACCCATTGATTAGAAAAGGTTAAAATATCAACCCATTGATTAGAATAGGTTAAAATATGACATAGGGCTGCCAGAAAGGGAGGGAAGGGGGAGGGCAGCCAGGAAGGGAGGGAAGGGGGAGGGCAGCCAGGAAGGGAGGGGAAAGATGGGCAGATTTGTGTTTAGTTTGTAGGTGAGCAAAACATTAAAAATACGTAGGTACTTAAATGACCTCAAATATTATGTCATCTAAAAATCTCAGATGAGTCAAGGAGGACAGATGACAACAGTAGCAGCCAGGAGGAAATGATATGGTAGATGATGATGTAGGAGACCCAGACACAGACCTGGAGCTGTGGAGGTCCCGATGTAGGAGACCCAGACACAGACCTAGAGTAGTGGGGTCATGATTTATTGTCAGCCGTTTATTGTCATGCAAAAGACTGTTAGTCTCAAGGTAAATGACTGTTAGTTAACATTGACACTTTATCAACTCCAGGCCTCCACTGTCTACAAGCTGCTGATGAGCACATTTGGAACATCTACATTTAAATCAGTATACATGTAATATTCACCATCACAATAAATCCATTATTTATTTTAGGTACGTCTAAAGAAACATGAAATGAAGAAAATGTATTTTAGAAGAACAGAATATGAGTCGCCTACTGTATGTTATCTGGCTATATGCTCTATGTCATAGATTGTAGGCTTGTTCATTTAGCAGACTAGATACTGTATGTTATCTGGCTATATGCTCCATGTCATAGATTGTAGGCTTGTTCATTTAGCAGACTAGATACTGTATGTTATCTGGCTATGCTATAGACTGTAGGCTTGTTCATTTAGCAGACTAGATACTGTATGTTATCTGGCTATGCTATAGACTGTAGGCTTGTTCAATTAGCAGACTAGATACTGTATGTTATCTGGCTATGCTATAGACTGTAGGCTTGTTCATTTAGCAGACTAGATACTGTATGTTATCTGGCTATGCTATAGACTGTAGGCTTGTTCATTTAGCAGACTAGATACTGTATGTTATCTGGCTATGCTATAGACTGTAGGCTTGTTCATTTAGTAGACTAGATGGGTCTACGCATATAAGTCATGTGCCATTATTTTATATTATATGATTTTATAGAAATAAGAATATCATTGTAATTAGCTGAATTAAATAGAAAGGATATTTTTCTAGAACTTTAGTTGTGATTGATACAAACTTTAGTGAAGCCAATTATAAAGTGTAGCTTCACCAGGACATCTACTGAGGTATTTCAACAGTGGCACAGCAACAGGTAGTCAGGGAGACATACACTTAAACACATCCCCTCATTCATCTTGAAATATAACAGACTTTATTATAGTTTCACCAGGACATCTACTGATGCATTTCAACAGTGGCACAGCAACAGGTAGTCAGGGAGACATACACTTAAACACATCCCCTCATTCATCTTGAAATATAACAGACTTTATTATAGTTTCACCAGGACATCTACTGATGCATTTCAACAGTGGCACAGCAACAGGTAGTCAGGGAGACACTTAAACACATCCCCTAAATTAATCTAGAAATATAACAGACTTTATTATAGTTTCACCAGGACATCTACTGAGGCATTTCAACAGTGGCACAGCAACAGGTAGTCAGGGAGACATGCACTTAAACACATCCCCTCATTCATCTTGAAATATAACATACTTTATTCAAAAAATTAAGTGTAGAGTTTATTCTCGCAATACTGCCACTTTATTCTCAAAGTATTGCCACGGAGACAACAGAATAATAGGATATGATGGAAAGAGACACCAGACAACACATAGAGACAGCAACAGAATAATAGGATATGATGGAGAGAGACACCAGACAAGACATAGAGACAGCAACAGAAGAATATGATGGAAAGAGACACCAGACAAGACATAGAGACAGCAACAGGAGAATATGATGGAAAGAGACACCAGACAAGACATAGAGACAGCAACAGAATAATAGAATATGATGGAGAGAGACACCAGACAAGACATAGAGACAGCAACAGAAGAATATGATGGAAAGAGACACCAGACAAGACATAGAGACAGCAACAGGAGAATATGATGGAAAGAGACACCAGACAAGACATAGAGACAGCAACAGAATAATATGATATGATGGAAAGAGACACCAGACAAGACATAGAGACAGCAACAGAATAATGTGATGGAAAGAGACACCAGACAAGACATAGAGACAGCAACAGA
The DNA here is from genome assembly GCF_057628025.1 of Oncorhynchus mykiss. Classification (NCBI taxonomy): domain Eukaryota; kingdom Metazoa; phylum Chordata; class Actinopteri; order Salmoniformes; family Salmonidae; genus Oncorhynchus; species Oncorhynchus mykiss. The sequence continues at coordinate 80,526,783 of NC_143034.1, read as the reverse complement.
ATAATAGAATATGATGGAAAGAGACACCAGACAAGACATAGAGACAGCAACAGAATAATAGGATATGATGGAAAGAGACACCAGACAAGACATAGAGACAGCAACAGAATAATATGATGGAAAGAGACACCAGAAAAGACACAGAGACAGCAACAGAATAATAGGATATGATGGAAAGAGACACCAGACAAGACATAGAGACAGCAACAGAATAATAGGATATAATGGAAAGAGACACCAGACAAGACATAGAGACAGCAACAGGAGAATATGATGGAGAGAGACACCAGACAAGACATAGAGACAGCAACAGAAGAATATGATGGAGAGAGACACCAGACAAGACATAGAGACAGCAACAGGAGAATGTGATGGAAAGAGACACCAGACAAGACATAGAGACAGCAACTGAAGAATTGTATATGATGGAAAGAGACACCAGACAAGACATAGAGACAGCAACAGAATAATTGTATATGATGGAGAAAGACACCAGACAAGTCACAGAGACAGCAACAGAATAATTGTATATGATGGAGAAAGACACCAGACAAGACACAGAGACAGCAACAGGAGAATATGATGGAAAGAGACACCAGACAAGACATAGAGACAACAACAGAAGAATTGTATATGATGGAGAAAGACACCAGACAAGTCACAGAGACAGCAACAGAAGAATTGTATATGATGGAGAAAGACACCAGACAAGTCACAGAGACAGCAACAGAAGAATTGTATATGATGGAAAGAGACACCAGACAAGACATAGAGACAGCAACAGAATAATAGGATATGATGGAGAAAGACACCAGACAAGACACAGAGACAGCAACAGGAGAATATGATGGAAAGAGACACCAGACAAGACATAGAGACAACAACAGAAGAATTGTATATGATGGAGAAAGACACCAGACAAGACACAGAGACAGCAACAGAAGAATAGGATATGATGGAAAGAGACACCAGACAAGACACAGAGACAGCAACACGAGAATTGTATATGATGGAAAGAGACACCAGACAAGACATAGAGACAGCAACAGAAGAATAGGATATGATGGAGAAAGACACCAGACAAGACACAGAGACAACAACAGAAGAATTGTAGATGATGGAGAGAGACACCAGACAAGACACAGAGACAGCAACAGAATAATTGTATATGATGGAGAAAGACACCAGACAAGACACAGAAACAGCAACAGGAGAATATTATGGAAAGAGACACCAGACAAGACATAGAGACAACAACAGAATAATTGTATATGATGGAGAAAGACACCAGACAAGACACAGAGACAGCAACAGAAGAATAGGATATGATGGAAAGAGACACCAGACAAGACACAGAGACAGCAACAGGAGAATTGTATATGATGGAAAGAGACACCAGACAAGACATAGAGACAGCAACAGAAGAATAGGATATGATGGAGAAAGACACCAGACAAGACACAGAGACAACAACAGAATAATTGTATATGATGGAGAGAGACACCAGACAAGACACAGAGACAGCAACAGAAGAATTGTATATGATGGAGAAAGACACCAGACAAGACACAGAGACAGCAACAGAAGAATATGATGGAAAGAGACACCAGACAAGACATAGAGACAGCAACAGGAGAATGTGATGGAAAGAGACACCAGACAAGACATAGAGACAGCAACAGAAGAATTGTATATATGGAAAGAGACACCAGACAAGACATAGAGACAGCAACAGAAACATTGTATATGATGGAGAGAGACACCAGACAAGACATAGAGACAGCAACAGAAGAATATGATGGAGAGAGACACCAGACAAGACACACAGACAGCAACAGAAGAATATGATATGATGGAAAGAGACACCAGACAAGACATAGAGACAGCAACAGGAGAATGTGATGGAAAGAGACACCAGACAAGACATAGAGACAGCAACAGGAGAATGTGATGGAAAGAGACACCAGACAAGACATAGAGACAGCAACAGAAGAATAGGGAAGAATAGGATATGATGGAAAGAGACAGATTGGCTCAATGGCAAGGTCAGGGTTTATGTTTGAAGTTCTTGAGTGGTTTTTGGTAATACACTGGTGTTGTATTCATGGATTTAGCTGTTAAAATTCCTTCCTGCACCCCCCTACTGGCTATGGGCTAAGCCACCAATGTCTTCAAATCCTAGAGGAGAGAGGAGCTGCTACCCCTGGGGATAGAGGAGCTGCTACCCCTGAGGAGAGAGGAGCTGCTACCCCTGGGGAGAGAGGAGCTGCTACCCCTGAGGAGAGAGGAGCTGCTACCCCTGGGGAGAGAGGAGCTGCTACCCCTGAGGAGAGAGGAGCTGCTACCCCTTTGGAGAGGAGCTGCTGCCCCTGGAGAGAGAAGAGCTGCTACCCCTGGGGAGAGAGAGGAGCTGCTACCCCTGGGGAGAGAGAAGAGCTGCTGCCCCTGGGGAGAGAGAGGAGCTGCTGCCCCTGGAGAGAGAGGAGCTGCTACCCCTGGGGAGAGAGAGGAGCTCCTACCCCTGAGGAGAGAGGAGCTGCTGCCCCTGGGGAGAGAGGAGCTGCTACCCCTGGAGAGAGAAGAGCTGCTACCCCTGGGGAGAGAGAGGAGCTGCTGCCCCTCGATAGAGAAGAGTTGCTACCCCTGGGGAGAGAATGGAGCTGCTACCCCTGAGGAGAGAGGAGCTGCTGCCCCTGGGGAGAGAGGAGCTGCTACCCCTGGAGAGAGAAGAGCTGCTACCCCTGGGAGAGAGAGTAGCTGCTGCCCCTCGATAGAGAAGAGTTGCTACCCCTGGGGAGAAAGGAGCTGCTACCCCTGGTTAGAGAGGAGCTGCTACCCCTGGGAAGAGAGGAGCTGCTACCCCTGGGGAGAGAGGAGCTGCTACCCCTGGAGAAAGAGGAGCTGCTACCCCTGGGGAGAGAGAAGCTGTTACCCCTGGGGAGAGAGAGGAGCTGCTACCCCTAGCGAGAGAGAGGAGCTGCTATCCCTGGGGAGAGAGAGGAGCTGCTACCCATGGGGAGAGAAGCTGCTACCCCTGGGGAGAGAGGAGCTGCTACCCCTCGTAAAAGAGGAGCTGCTGCCCCTGGGGAGAGAGGAGCTGCTACCCCTGGGGAGAGATGAGCTGCTACCGCTGGGGAGAGAGAGGAGCTGCTACCACTGGGGAGAGAGAGGAGCTGCAAACCCTAGGGAGAGAGAGGAGCTGCTACCCCTGGGGAGAGAGGAGCTGTTATCCCTGGGGAGAGAGAGGAGCTGCAACCAGGAGAGACTGCGACCCTGCTCGGGAAGAGCTTAACGATTGGTGATTGTTGGGGCACATTTGGCAGGAGCTTCAGTGATGAAGACTGCTAAACTTCAGTGATGAAGACTGCTGAACTTGCTGATGTTTCACAATATGCCATGGCTGTCTCAGTCACCAGGTCTCAACACAATTGAACACAACCATCAACAAAACACCAAATGATGGACTTTCTTGTAGAAGAATGGTGTCACATCCCTCCAATAGAGTTCCAGACAGTTGTAGAATGTATTCCAAGGCACATTGTAAGAGCTGTAAAGAGAGAGGGAGTGGGAGAGAACAGGCAGAACCTGATATGTAAATGAGCAGAGCAAACAAAAGTAACTTTCGATGACCGAATGATCGTTCAGACTTTGTTTCTATTGAGAGATAAAAGGTAAGACGACGATTGTTGTGTGTATTAATATAGTTGATGATATTGTTATGTGTATTCATATAGTTGATGATATTGTTATGTGTATTCATATAGTTGATGATATTGTTATGTGTATTAATATAGTTGATGATATTGTTATGTGTATTCATATAGTTGATGATAGTGTTATGTGTATTCATATAGTTGATGATATTGTTATGTGTATTCATATAGTTGATGATATTGTTATGTGTATTCATATAGTTGATGATATTGTTATGTGTATTCATATAGTTGATGATATTGTTATGTGTATTCATATAGTTGATGATATTGTTATGTGTATTCATATAGTTGATGATATTGTTATGTGTATTCATATAGTTGATGATATTGTTATGTGTATTCATATAGTTGATGATATTGTTATGTGTATTCATATAGTTGATGATGTTGTTATGTGTATTGTGAGTGGACCAAGTTCCTTGAAGTTGCTCTAAAGTGGAAAGGTGGAATAAACGAGTCAGGAACAGGTTTTCTTAATTGAACAAAGTTCTCTATTGAGGTATTTCTTTCTTCTTAATCACTTCAACACAATCAAGGATTATCTCCCAAGGAAAACACACATCTTCTTCTTCACAAGAACAAGATACATAAGGAGAGTATCTTTAAACTGTGAGACAAATCACGGGTGTGTCACAGCCTTAACGATCCTTCCGTGGAGAGGTCCCTTCGGTTGTGGCCCGGATCCGTGGTGGCCCAGAGGTAGTTTGGTCCCTTCGGTTGGTGGTCCGGATCCGTTGTGGCCATTCCCCAGAGGTAGTTTGTTCTCTTCGGGTGGTGGTCCAGATCTGTGGTGGCCATTCCCCAGAGGTAGTTTGTTCCCTTCGGGTAGTGGTCCGGATCCGTGGTGGCCATTCCCCAGAGGTAGTTTGGTCCCTTCGGGTGGTGGTCCGGATCCGTGGTGGCCATTCCCCAGAGGTAGTTTGGTCCCTTCGGGTGGTGGTCCGGATCCGTGGTGGCCATTCCCCAGAGGTTGTTTGGTCCCTTCGGGTGGTGGTCCGGATCCGTGGTGGCCATTCCCAAGAGGTAGTTTGGTTCCTTCGGGTGGAGGTCCGGATCCGTGGTGGCCATTCCCAAGATGTAGTTTGGTCACTTCGAGTGGTGGTCCGGATCCGTGGTGGCCATTCTCCCTGTCGAAAGGTATGTCCTCTCCTTTGGAGAAGCAAACACTATTTTTTTATCTCCCCTCTGCCAGTTCCCTCCTCTCTTTTGTAGGGGAAAGAGAATAGCTCATTAGTACCGTCAGTTGTGCTTAACTGCCTCTGATCACCTTGACTCAAATGCCGGTCTGGGCTACTGTCCGTGGGAGCAGCCTGCCCTCTGGTGGTCCTTCCACAGTAATCATATAGTTTATGATATTGTTATGTGTATTCATATAGTTGACGATATGGTTATGTGTGTTCATATAGTTGATGATATTGTTATGTATATTCATATAGTTGATGATATTGTTATGTGTATTCATATAGTTGATGATATTGTTATGTATATTCATATAGTTGATGATATTGTTATGTATATTCATATAGTTGATGATATTGTTATGTGTATTCATATAGTTGATGATATTGTTATGTGTATTCATATAGTTGATGATATTGTTATGTGTATTCATATAGTTGATGATATTGTTATGTGTATTCATATAGTTGATGATATTGTTATGTATATTCATATAGTTGATGATATTGTTATGTGTATTCATATAGTTGATGATATTGTTATGTATATTCATATAGTTGATGATATTGTCATGTGTATTCATATAGTTGATGATATTGTTATGTGTGTTCATATAGTTGATGATATTGTTATGTGTATAAATATAGTTGATGATATTGTTATGTGTATTCATATAGTTGATGATATTGTTGTGTGTATGAAAGACTTCAGGAGAAATAGTTGGAAGGACCCCGTGGAGAGGCCAGTAACAGGTTCATCTGACCACCCCCACTGTGGTAAAGGTTGCTGAGAGAGATACCTGGACACATCTGTCGCACTGCAGTTCCTGATCCAGAAGAAGATGGGGTCTCACCAGGTCTGGTGGTGCAGTGTGGCCCTCCTCTGCATTAGCACAGGAGTGCTAATAAGAACAGTAGGTTGTCCTACAGAGGGTGGGATAAGTCCCGAGCCAAAGGGGCCAATGCAGGCCCAGAGTAGTGGCCCAGAAGTAAATGGTAATAACAGGAGAAGTCCTAAGCCAAAAGGACCAATGCAGGCCTGTAGTAGTGGCCCAGAAGGAGATGGTAATGACAGAAGGAGTCCTGAGCCAAAGGGACCAATGCAGGCCTGTAGTAGTGGCCCAGAAGTAGATGGTAATGACAGATGGAGTCCTGAGCCAAAAGGACCAATGCAGGCCTATAGTAGTGGCCCAGAAGTAGATGGTAATGACAGAATGAGTCCTGAGCATAAAGGACTAACACAGGCCTCTAATAGTGGCCCAGAAGTAGATGGTAATGACAGATGGAGTCCTGAGCCAAAGGGACCAATGCAGGCCTGTAGTAGTGGCCCAGAAGTAGATGGTAATGACAGAAGGAGTCCTGAGCCAAAAGGACCAATGCAGGCCTGTAGTAGTGGCCCAGAAGTAGATGGTAATGACAGAAGGAGTCCTGAGCCAAAGGGACCAATGCAGGCCTATAGTAGTGGCCCAGAAGTAGATGGTAATGACAGATGGAGTCCTGAGCATAAAGGACTAACACAGGCCTGTAGTAGTGGCCCAGAAGTAGATGGCAATGACAGAATGAGTCCTGAGCATAAAGGACTAACACAGGCCTCTAGTAGTGGCCCAGAAGTAAATGGTAATAACAGGAGAAGTCCTAAGCCAAAAGGACCAATGCAGGCCTGTATTAGTGGCCCAGAAGGAGATGGTAATGACAGAAGGAGTCCTGAGCCAAAGGGACCAATGCAGGCCTGTAGTAGTGGCCCAGAAGTAGATGGTAATGACAGATGGAGTCCTGAGCCAAAAGGACCAATGCAGGCCTGTAGTAGTGGCCCAGAAGTAGATGGTCATGACAGATGGAGTCCTGAGCCAAAGGAACCAACACAGGCCTGTAGTAGTGGCCCAGAAGTAGATGGTAATGACAGATGGAGTCCTGAGCCAAAAGGACCAATGCAGGCCTATAGTAGTGGCCCAGAAGTAGATGGTAATGACAGAATGAGTCCTGAGCATAAAGGACTAACACAGGCCTCTAATAGTGGCCCAGAAGTAGATGGTAATGACAGATGGAGTCCTGAGCCAAAGGGACCAATGCAGGCCTGTAGTAGTGGCCCAGAAGTAGATGGTAATGACAGAAGGAGTCCTGAGCCAAAAGGACCAATGCAGGCCTGTAGTAGTGGCCCAGAAGTAGATGGTAATGACAGAAGGAGTCCTGAGCCAAAGGGACCAATGCAGGCCTATAGTAGTGGCCCAGAAGTAGATGGTATTGACAGATGGAGTCCTGAGCATAAAGGACTAACACAGGCCTGTAGTAGTGGCCCAGAAGTAGATGGCAATGACAGAATGAGTCCTGAGCATAAAGGACTAACACAGGCCTCTAGTAGTGGCCCAGAAGTAGATGGTAATGACAGAAGGAGTCCTGAGCATAAAGGACTAACACAGACCTGTAGTAGTGGCCCAGAAGTAGATGGTAATGACAGAAGGAGTCCTGAGCATAAAGGACTAACACAGGCCTCTAATAGTGGCCCAGAAGTAGATGGTAATGACAGATGGAGTCCTGAGCCAAAGGAACCAACGCAGGCCTCTAGTAATGGCCCAGAAGTAGATGGTCAACGTAGAAGGACAGCCCTGCTGGAACCTCACAAACATGAGGACAATTTGTTCTTATCTAGAGCAGAAATGGTTGCCAACCTGCCCTCCAAAGAAAAGGACTGTTGGGTGTGTGGGATGGGTCCGGTTGAGGTAGGGGCAGGCTTGCCCCTTATGGGAGTCCCAATAGGAGTGAACTTTACTATAGCATTGGCAGGAAAAATACCTTTTTATACTTTGACCAACAATGTTAAGGTATATAATCAACCCAATGTATCCTATTACTTGAGGCCTGGTAATGTCTCAATCCCGCCCATTTCAATGTCTGGGGTGATGACTGCCCCTTGGTGTATTAGAGGATATGGAGATCACCATTTGGGTGAATTGAAATGTAATTGTACTATGAATCTTAATGGATCAAATGCTTGCAATTTAACAGTAATACAGGAGAATGGTCAGGCAGATAAGGAACCTTTTAAAATGTGGGTTGACAAACATAGCACAACTCTGAGAGGAGCCCCAAATGGCACCTATTGGCTGTGTGGTAAGATGGCTTACTATAGCCTGCCCTCGAACTGGGGAGGTACTTGTACTGTTGGGTTTGTGGTGACAGCTATGAGAACCGTTCCAAATAATGAGAGGGATCTGATGGCTCTGTTTAGAGACTACAAACTTCCTGGAATGAGGAGAGATAAGAGGTCTCTAGATGACGTCACTCACGCTCAGACACCTGCCTCCAGGTTCTTTGGTGTGTTTTTCTCTGGGTATGGAGTTGTATGTGCCCTAGACCAAATCCATGACATCTCTAGACACATAGAGAACATTGGCAATGCAAGTAGAAATTCCCTGGAACAATTGAATGGTGAACTAAAAAAATTGCTTAAGTTATCTCTGCAAAACAGAGAGGCTCTTGACTATCTTCTGGCAGGACAAGGGGGCACTTGTGCAATCATTGGGGATGAATGTTGTATTTTTGTTCTCCCAGATCACTCTTCTAATGTGACTGATCTTGCAGAATACATTGCCACTGCGGCTTAGAAAAATCCCCCAAAACCAGAGTGGATGCTTGCAACTTGGTTGGAGTCCCTGTTTGGAAGTTGGGGTTGCAGCGGTGGCTGATTATTATTAACTATATATTATTATTATAAGGCTGTGCCTCCTAATAAGAACACTAATAAGATCTCAGTAGCTGTCATGTTTAATGCTACTTTCAGAGGACGATGGGACTGATGAGCTGCGGACTCTGGATGAGCTTCCATTTCTCCCTGTAGAGAAGGATGATGAGTCATGATTGAAGGTTGTTTTCCTTTGTTTTAGGCTATTGCTTCAAATCCTATTGCTTCTAACTTCAATATGCTCTATAAATAAATAAGACCTTTGCCACTTTTAATATTACGATTATTTTTTTGAATTGCGCACCCTCCAATTTCAGTGAATGTTGTCAACAGCACATTACTCAATACTAGTGAGACTCATGTCGCCTACGGTAGGCCTACAGTATATCAACAACAACAAAAAATTGTTCAATGACGTGACCGTCAATAATTACATATGAGTCTCCCGGTGGCGGCCGGCACAGGTATCAAACCTGCATGTGTAGCAACGCATTTTGCACTGTGATGTAGTGTCTTAGACTGCTGCGCCACTCGGGAGGCCTCATCCAATCAGGAGGCCCCATCCAATCAGGAGGCCGCATCCAATCAGGAGGCCCCATCCAATCAGGAGGCCTCATCCAATCAGGAGGCCCCATCCACAAAGCGTCAAAATACAGAGAGGTGTTGGTATTGTCAGTCCATAATGGGCTATTATAATACTGTACATGGTGTCCAGGTCAGGATAACCAAAACATTTCTTTAGTGGGACACCAGTCGACAACATCCGGTGAAATTAAAGGGCGTCCAATTCAAATAAATAATCATAATATTAAACATTCATGATCATACAAGTATCTTATATCATTTAAAAGCTCAAATTCTTGTTAATCTAACAACGTTGTCCAATTTACAATAGGCTTTACAGCGAAATCATACCATGCGATTGTCTGAGGATGGCGCCCCACATCAACATATTTGTCAACCAGCACAGGCTTCACAAATTCATAAATAGCGATTAAATAAATCACTTACTTTTGAAAATCTTCCTCTGTTTGCAATCCCAAGGGTCCCAGCTATAACATGAATGGTTGTTTTGTTAGATAAAATCTTTCTTTATATCCCAAAAAGTCTGTTTAGTTAGCGCCATCCATTTCAGTAATCCACTCGTTCAACATGCAGACAAAGGAATCCAAAAAGCTACTGCTAAACTTCGTCCAAACAAGTCAAACGATGTTTCTATCTAATCCTCAGGTACCCTAAAAAGTAAATAAACTATAATATTTCATATGGAAAGTAGTATGTTCAATAAGAAAGTGAAATTAGTAAGTGCGCTCCCTCTTCCTCGCGTGCCAAAAGACTGATATTGTTCCGCCATATCAATTATGTTATAATCTCAGTCATGATTTAAAACAAATTAAAACTTCAAAGTGTTTTCTATCCAATGCTACCAATTATATGCATATCCTGGCTTCTGGGCCTGAGTAACAGGCAGTTCACTTTGGACACGTAAGTCAGGCGGAAATTCTGAAAAAAGGACCCTAGGTACTTATTTATTTTGATCCAAAGCCATGAATGAGTGAGTCACTGAGCTTTATGTAGATGTCGGGGTTATATGACTGTACCATCAGCTTGATAATATATAACAATATTTTGGAGACAATTTCGTTTTCAAGAGATCCTTCACAGGTATAGTGACAGGACTGTGCTATAGGAGATGGTAGGTAGGTGGACCAGGTGAATGAGAGAGATCCTTCACAGGTATAGTGACAGGACTGTGCTTTAGGAGATGGTAGGTAGGTGGACCAGGTGAATGAGAGAGATCCTTCTCAGGTATAGTGACAGGACTGTGCTTTAGGAGATGGTAGTTAGGTGGACCAGGTGCTCTGACATTTTCTGCCGCTGCAATGAAACCAACAAAAACACAACTAAATGAACAAACCACATCAAGATACAGTAGGTCAAATGGAAGAATCCAAGAAATAACTTTAATATTTGTTTTTCCTGACTTACATAACTTAAACTCTGGCATAGAAGCCTACTTAGCAGGAGCATGGCTTCCATCTGTTTAAATCTTCTCTCTGCCCCTTTATGAATAAAAATAAAACATGTATTTCAAATCTCTTGCTTTGTGGTTTTGTGTAATTTACATCAACTTTTACAAAATTCACTAATTTATAAATTTGACGATGGAAATGACTAAACTGACTGAACTTAATTGAAAATAACAAGGTGCAGGTCAAATAGAGGTGTTATATGTTGTTACTGTTTACAGAACATCTAACATAACTAGGTTCAGGTCAGATAGAGGTAATGTGTTGTTCCTGTTTACAGAACATCTATAATAACTAGGTTCAGGTCAGATAGAGGTCATGTGTTGTTACTGTTTACAGAACATCTATAATAACTAGGTTCAGGTCAGATAGAGGTCATGTGTTGTTACTGTTTACAGAACATCTATAATAACTAGGTTCAGGTCAGATAGAGGTCATGTGTTGTTACTGTTTACAGAACATCTAACATAACTAGGTTCAGGTCAGATAGAGGTCATGTGTTGTTACTGTTTACAGAACATCTATAATAACTAGGTTCAGGTCAGATAGAGGTCATGTGTTGTTACTGTTTACAGAACATCTATAATAACTAGGTTCAGGTCAGATAGAGGTAATGTGTTGTTCCTGTTTACAGAACATCTATAATAACTAGGTTCAGGTCAGATAGAGGTCATGTGTTGTTACTGTTTACAGAACATCTAACATAACTAGGTTCAGGTCAGATAGAGGTCATGTGTTGTTACTGTTTACAGAACATCTATAATAACTAGGTTCAGGTCAGATAGAGGTCATGTGTTGTTACTGTTTACAAAACATCTATAATAACTAGGTTCCGGTCAGATAGAGGTCATGTGTTGTTACTGTTTACAGAACATCTATAATAACTAGGTTCAGGTCAGATAGAGGTCATGTGTTGTTACTGTTTACAGAACATCTATAATAACTAGGTTCAGGTCAGATAGAGGTCATGTGTTGTTACTGTTTACAGAACATCTAACATAACTAGGTTCAGGTCAGATAGAGGTCATGTGTTGTTACTGTTTACAGAACATCTATAATAACTAGGTTCAGGTCAGATAGAGGTCATGTGTTGTTCCTGTTTACAGAACATCTATAATAACTAGGTTCAGGTCAGATAGAGGTCATGTGTTGTTACTGTTTACAGAACATCTAACATAACTAGGTTCAGGTCAGATAGAGGTCATGTGTTGTTACTGTTTACAGAACATCTATAATAACTAGGTTCAGGTCAGATAGAGGTCATGTGTTGTTACTGTTTACAAAACATCTATAATAACTAGGTTCCGGTCAGATAGAGGTCATGTGTTGTTACTGTTTACAGAACATCTATAATAACTAGGTTCAGGTCAGATAGAGGTCATGTGTTGTTCCTGTTTACAGAACATCTATAATAACTAGGTTCAGGTCAGATAGAGGTCATGTGTTGTTACTGTTTACAGAACATCTAACATAACTAGGTTCAGGTCAGATAGAGGTCATGTGTTGTTACTGTTTACAGAACATCTATAATAACTAGGTTCAGGTCAGATAGAGGTCATGTGTTGTTACTGTTTACAAAACATCTATAATAACTAGGTTCCGGTCAGATAGAGGTCATGTGTTGTTACTGTTTACAGAACATCTATAATAACTAGGTTCAGGTCAGATAGAGGTCATGTGTTGTTACTGTTTACAGAACATCTATAATAACTAGGTTCAGGTCAGATAGAGGTAATGTGTTGTTACTGTTTACAGAACATCTAACATAACTAGGTTCAGGTCAGATAGAGGTCATGTGTTGTTACTGTTTACAGAACATCTATAATAACTAGGTTCAGGTCAGATAGAGGTCATGGGTTGTTACTGTTTACAGAACATCTATAATAACTAGGTTCAGGTCAGATAGAGGTCATGTGTTGTTACTGTTTACAGAACATCTAACATAACTAGGTTCAGGTCAGATAGAGGTCATGTGTTGTTACTGTTTACAGAACATCTATAATAACTAGGTTCAGGTCAGATAGAGGTCATGTGTTGTTACTGTTTACAAAACATCTATAATAACTAGGTTCCGGTCAGATAGAGGTCATGTGTTGTTACTGTTTACAGAACATCTATAATAACTAGGTTCAGGTCAGATAGAGGTCATGTGTTGTTACTGTTTACAGAACATCTATAATAACTAGGTTCAGGTCAGATAGAGGTAATGTGTTGTTACTGTTTACAGAACATCTAACATAACTAGGTTCAGGTCAGATAGAGGTCATGTGTTGTTACTGTTTACAGAACATCTATAATAACTAGGTTCAGGTCAGATAGAGGTCATGGGTTGTTACTGTTTACAGAACATCTATAATAACTAGGTTCAGGTCAGATAGAGGTCATGTGTTGTTACTGTTTACAGAACATCTAACATTCTCTCCTATTTTACCTGTTTATTGCATCATAACATCAATGTCATAACGTTTCTTCCCTTCCCTGTCCTTCCCTGTCCTTCCCTTAGATTCTGCTGTAACTAACCTCCCTAACTCTGGACTTCACCACAGTCTCCTGTCCTTCCCTTACATTCTGTTCTAACTAACCTCCCTAACTCTGGACTTCACCACTGTCTCCTGTACATAACTAACCTCCCTAACTCTGGACTTCACCACTGTCTCCTGTTCTTCCCTTAGATTATGTTCTAACTAACCTCCCTAACTCTGGACTTCACCACTGTCTCCTGTACATAACTAACCTCCCTAACTCTGGACTTCACCACTGTCTCCTGTTCTTCCCTTAGATGCTGTTCTAACTAACCTCCCTAACTCTGGACTTCTCCACTGTCTCCTGTTCTTCCCTTAGATTCTGTTCTAACTAACCTCCCTAACTCTGGACTTCACCACTGTCTCCTGTTCTTCCCTTAGATGCTGTTCTAACTAACCTCCCTAACTCTGGACTTCTCCACTGTCTCCTGTTCTTCCCTTAGATTCTGTTCTAACTAACCTCCCTAACTCTGGACTTCACCACTGTCTCCTGTACATAACTAACCTCCCTAACTCTGGACTTCACCACTGTCTCCTGTTCTTCCCTTAGATTCTGTTCTAACTAACCTCCCTAACTCTGGACTTCACCACTGTCTCCTGTACATAACTAACCTCCCTAACTCTGGACTTCACCACTGTCTCCTGTTCTTCCCTTAGATGCTGTTCTAACTAACCTCCCTAACTCTGGACTTCTCCACTGTCTCCTGTTCTTCCCTTAGATTCTGCTGTAACTAACCTCCCTAACTCTGGACTTCTCCACTGTCTCCTGTTCTTCCCTTAGATTCTGCTGTAACTAACCTCCCTAACTCTGGACTTCTCCACTGTCTCCTGTTCTTCCCTTAGATTCTGTTCTAACTAACCTCCCTAACTCTGGACTTCTCCACTGTCTCCTGTTCTTCCCTTAGATTCTGTTGTAACTAACCTCCCTAACTCTGGACTTCACCACTGTCTCCCGTTCTTCCCTTAGATGCTGTTCTAACTAACCTCCCTAACTCTGGACTTCACCACTGTCTCCTGTTCTTCCCTTAGATTCTGCTGTAACTAACCTCCCTAACTCTGGACTTCTCCACTGTCTCCCGTTCTTCCCTTAGATTCTGTTCTAACTAACCTCCCTAACTCTGGACTTCACCACTGTCTCCTGTTCTTCCCTTAGATTCTGTTGTAACTAACCTCCCTAACTCTGGACTTCACCACTGTCTCCTGTTCATAACTAACCTCCCTAACTGTGGACTTCACCACTGTCTCCTGTACATAACTAACCTCCCTAACTGTGGACTTCACCACTGTCTCCTGTACATAACTAACCTCCCTAACTCTGGACTTCACCACTGTCTCCTGTACATAACTAACCTCCCTAACTCTGGACTTCTCCACTGTCTCCTGTTCTTCCCTTAGATTCTGCTGTAACTAACCTCCCTAACTCTGGACTTCACCACAGTCTCCTGTTCTTCCCTTAGATTCTGTTCTAACTAACCTCCCTAACTCTGGACTTCACCACTGTCTCCTGTTCTTCCCTTAGATTCTGTTCTAACTAACCTCCCTAACTCTGGACTTCTCCACTGTCTCCTGTCCTTCCCTTAGATTCTGCTGTAACTAACCTCCCTAACTCTGGACTTCTCCACTGTCTCCTGTCCTTCCCTTAGATTCTGCTGTAACTAACCTCCCTAACTCTGGACTTCACCCCTGTCTCCTGTTCTTCCCTTAGATTCTGTTCTAACTAACCTCCCTAAGTCTGGACTTCACCACTGTCTCCTGTTCTTCCCTTAGATTCTGTTGTAACTAACCTCCCTAACTCTGGACTTCACCACTGTCTCCCGTTCTTCCCTTAGATTCTGTTCTAACTTACCTCCCTAACTCTGGACTTCACCACTGTCTCCCGTTCTTCCCTTAGATTCTGTTCTAACTAACCTCCCTAACTCTGGACTTCACCACTGTCTCCTGTTCTTCCCTTAGATTCTGCTGTAACTAACCTCCCTAACTCTGGACTTCACCACTGTCTCCTGTTCTTCCCTTAGATTCTGCTGTAACTAACCTCCCTAACTCTGGACTTCACCACTGTCTCCCGTTCTTCCCTTAGATTCTGCTGTAACTAACCTCCCTAACTCTGGACTTCACCACAGTCTCCTGTCCTTCCCTTAGATTCTGTTCTAACTAACCTCCCTAACTCTGGACTTCACCACTGTCTCCTGTTCTTCCCTTAGATTCTGTTCTAACTAACCTCCCTAACTCTGGACTTCTCCACTGTCTCCTGTTCTTCCCTTAGATTCTGCTGTAACTAACCTCCCTAACTCTGGACTTCTCCACTGTCTCCTGTTCTTCCCTTAGATTCTGCTGTAACTAACCTCCCTAACTCTGGACTTCTCCACTGTCTCCTGTTCTTCCCTTAAATTCTGCTGTAACTAACCTCCCTAACTCTGGACTTCTCCACTGTCTCCTGTTCTTCCCTTAGATTCTGCTGTAACTAACCTCCCTAACTCTGGACTTCTCCACTGTCTCCTGTTCTTTCCTTAGATTCTGCTGTAACTAACCTCCCTAACTCTGGACTTCACCACAGTCTCCTGTCCTTCCCTTAGATTCTGTTCTAACTAACCTCCCTAACTCTGGACTTCACCACTGTCTCCTGTTCTTCCCTTAGATTCTGTTCTAACTAACCTCCCTAACTCTGGACTTCTCCACTGTCTCCTGTTCTTCCCTTAGATTCTGCTGTAACTAACCTCCCTAACTCTGGACTTCTCCACTGTCTCCTGTTCTTCCCTTAGATTCTGCTGTAACTAACCTCCCTAACTCTGGACTTCTCCACTGTCTCCTGTTCTTCCCTTAGATTCTGCTGTAACTAACCTCCCTAACTCTGGACTTCTCCACTGTCTCCTGTTCTTCCCTTAGATTCTGCTGTAACTAACCTCCCTAACTCTGGACTTCTCCACTGTCTCCTGTTCTTTCCTTAGATTCTGCTGTAACTAACCTCCCTAACTCTGGACTTCTCCACTGTCTCCTGTTCTTCCCTTAGATTCTGCTGTAACTAACCTCCCTAACTCTGGACTTCACCACTGTCTCCCGTTCTTCCCTTAGATGCTGTTCTAACTAACCTCCCTAACTCTGGACTTCTCCACTGTCTCCTGTTCTTCCCTTAGATGCTGTTCTAACTAACCTCCCTAACTCTGGACTTCACCACAGTCTCCACTCTTCTAACATAGTTCATATCCTTGTCTTCTGATATATAAGTCATCGCTCATTTCATTCTACCACCTGATAGAATGGTAATGTATTGTATTCTACACCTGATAGAATGGTATTGTATTATATTCTGTACCTAATATAATGGTAATGTATTGTAGTCTATGCCTGATATAATGGTAATGTATTGTATTCTACGCCTGATAGAATGGTAATGTATTGTAGTCTATACCTGATATAATGGTATTGTATTGTATTTTATACCTGATATAATGGTATTGTATTGTATTCTATACCTGATAGAATGGTAATGTATTGTATTCTATACCTGATAGAATGGTAATGTATTGTATTCTATCCCTTGTATTCTTGTTAAGGGAAATATTATCAATAATGACTAATTATGTATACATTTCAATCAGGACTGACTAATCAGAATACTATTATGTTACTGTATAGATGTATGATTTTTTTTTTAACCCTAGTACTGACTATAATGTATGTAAATATAATCAAGAATTAGAACAATGACTGTCTGTTCCTTGGTAGAAATGAATGAATTTATAGCCAGACTGGCTAGAATGCTTTTTGCAGACCTTGGCTCGGAACATAAATTATCTAAGTCTTGAGAACCATACAGACATTGTACTGGAGCGGATATGAGACGGGGTAGTAAGAAAACTAATGACGTCATTTTCAGTTTATAATCTGTGGTAAACTGTATCATGTTCAGTACTCTCGAGAATAAATGCTGCTGATAGATTTTGAGACTTGTCTCTGTCCATTTCATGCAAATAAGAGTCTTACAAATTCTTAGGAATTGACAGAGTGTTTAATTTTAATTGGGTAGTAAAACAAATAGGAATGTAATTCCTGTAACAGGTGATAACTGTTTGTGGAGTAAAGCATGTGTATCTGCTGGTTTGAAATAAACTTTAGTGAATATTCTTTTTTTGAGACTGATTTATGTGATTAAAGAAAACTGTAGTATCCAATACGTGTACTTCACATGGATCTATTATGTATTTAACCTTAATGGATGGGTGGTGACTGTTGAGAATGCTAATGAATTCAGTGAATAGTTGGATATCATGAGGCCAGGCTCCTATAATGTCGTCTAGAAATCTGTAATAGAATGTAGGTTGATGTGGGCACTTGGCCAATGCCTCTCTCTCCCATTCAGCCATGTAAATGTTTACATATGCCGGGGCAAATTTCTTGCCCATAGCTGTTCCCTCCACCTGTAAGTAGTGCTTATCATTGAATATAAAGTCATTGTGTGTGAGGCTGATTTCTAATAATTGTAGTATTTCATTGTCTGGTCTACTGATATCTGGGTGTGCATGGAAAATATTTCTGACCGTCTGTACTCCTGTTGCTGTATTTATGTTAGTGTATAAGCTATCAATGTCTATAGTGAATATATATGTTTGGGAGAGAACAACTATGGGTTTGATCTTCTCAAGAAAGTGATAAGTGTCTGAGGTAGCTGGGGTGTCTAGTGGAGAGGGTTGATATGATGATCAATATATTGGGCTATGTTGTATGATTGGCTATTACAGTCTGATACGATTGGCCTGCCAGGAGGAACTTCATAGGGAATAGTCCAGGTTTATGGTTCTTTATGAATTTTGCAAAGCAGGTAAAACAGTCTAGGTGGTGGAGTGTCTGGTCCAAATAGAAAGTCTGGTTGTTTTTTCGTGATGTGCCGTTTTTCATAAAGTGTTTGTATGATTCTACGTAATTTAGTCTGGGTCTGTGGTTGTAGGCTGTTTCCTATTGGTACATAATACTTGGTGTTGGATAACTGTCTATTTGCCTCGTATGTGTATTGATGTTTATGTACGATCACTGTTTTAGATCCCTTATCTGCCGGTTTCAATATTATGTGAAGGTTGTTTATAAGTTATTTTATGGCTTGTCTTTTGATGCGGGCGATGTTGTCCTCTCTATCTGCCTGGGTGTGATAGTTGTGAAGGGTGTCTTGGTTGGTTCTGATTAATTCTTAAACATGAGGTCTGCTGTGGTTGTTGTCCAGTGTATCAGGTCTGTATCTCCAAGAGAAATGGGCCATGTGTGGTGATCTAACCGTTAATGACTGAGGTTTCGTTTTCGATCTGGTGAAAGGAGGTGTGAGTGGTTAATAATGGGGATGTAAATAATTGCATTTGGGAAAGTGACTCTTGCTTCCTTGTGCAATCTGTTTGATTGATGTTTTGTATGGGTCATTATCCATATCAAATCAAATCCATATCAAATCAAATCAAATCAAATCAAATCAAATTTTATTTGTCACATACACATGGTTAGCAGATGTTAATGCGAGTGTAGCGAAATGCTTGTGCTTCTAGTTCCGACAATGCAGTAATAACAAGTAATCTAACTAACAATTCCAAAACTACTGTCTTGTACACAGTGTAAGGGGATAAAGAATATGTACATAAGGATATATGAATGAGTGATGGTACAGAGCAGCATAGGCAAGATACAGTAGATGGTATCGAGTACAGTATGTACAAATGAGATGAGTATGTAAACAAAGTGGCATAGTTTAAAGTGGCTAGTGATACATGTATTACATAAGGATACAGTCGATGATATAGAGTACAGTATATACGTATGCATATGAGATGAATAATGTAGGGTAAGTAACATTATATAAGGTAGCATTGTTTAAAGTGGCTAGTGATATATTTACATCATTTCCCATCAATTCCCATTATTAAAGTGGCTGGAGTTGAGTCAGTGTCAGTGTGTTGGCAGCAGCCACTCAGTGTTAGTGGTGGCTGTTTAACAGTCTGATGGCCTTGAGATAGAAGCTGTTTTTCAGTCTCTCGGTCCCAGCTTTGATGCACCTGTACTGACCTCGCCTTCTGGATGATAGCGGGGTGAACAGGCAGTGGCTCGGGTGGTTAATGTCCTTGATGATCTTTATGGCCTTCCTGTGACATCGGGTGGTGTAGGTGTCCTGGAGGGCAGGTAGTTTGCCCCCGGTGATGCGTTGTGCAGACCTCACTACCCTCTGGAGAGCCTTACGGTTGAGGGCGGTGCAGTTGCCATACCAGGCGGTGATACAGCCCGCCAGGATGCTCTCGATTGTGCATCTGTAGAAGTTTGTGAGTGCTTTTGGTGACAAGCCGAATTTCTTCAGCCTCCTGAGGTTGAAGAGGCGCTGCTGCGCCTTCTTCACGATGCTGTCTGTGTGAGTGGACCAATTCAGTTTGTCTGTGATGTGTATGCCGAGGAACTTAAAACTTGCTACCCTCTCCACTACTGTTTCATCGATGTGGATAGGGGGGTGTTCCCTCTGCTGTTTCCTGAAGTCCACAATCATCTCCTTAGTTTTGTTGACGTTGAGTGTGAGGTTATTTTCCTTTATTGTTTATGCCCACCGAGAGAGCCACTATGCTGGTGTCTAAATGAACCTCTGTTTTCTCCAGAACCTTTGTGAAATGTTCAAATGTTGCTCCAGGGTAACTGTCCACTTGTATGTTTGGGTTATGAAATGGAGGGATTCTATTAACATTTGAGTCTCCCAAGACTAGAATTGGTTTATTTCCCTTAAAATTCCAATCCGCCACCTTGCCTTTTGGTCTGTCTTTATGGTACGATGGTTTCTGAAGGGTTGCTGGGGTTGGGGTTGATGCTGGGGCTGAGGCTGGGATTGGGGTTGATGCTGGGGCTGAGGCTGGGGTTGGGGTTGATGCTGGGGTTGATGCTGGGGCTGAGGCTGGGGTTGGGGGTTGATGCTTGGGCTGAGGCTGGGGTTGGGGTTGATGCTGGGGCTGAGGCTGGGGTTGGGGTTGATGCTGGGGCTGAGGCTGGGGTTGGGGGTTGATGCTGGGGCTGAGGCTGGGGTTGGGGGTTGATGCTGGGGCTGAGGCTGGGGTTGGGGGTTGATGCTGTGGCTGAGGCTGGGGTTGGGGTTGATGCTGGGGCTGAGGCTGGGGTTGGGGGTTGATGCTGGGGCTGAGGCTGGGGTTGGGGGTTGATGCTGGGGCTGAAGCTGGGGTTGGGGGTTGATGCTGGGGCTGAGGCTGGGGTTGGGGTTGGGGGTTGATGCTGGGGCTGAAGCTGGGGTTGGGGGTTTGTGCTGGGGCTGAGGCTGGGGTTGGGGTTGGAATTCAAACTGGGGTGAGTATGTTGAGGCGCCAGTTATACAGGGGTCTCGGACTGGCAGTGACATGGTGTCTTTTTGGGAGGGCTCAGATTGGTTGTTTTTGGGTTGTTGCCCATTGTTTTGTCCATTAATCGTCATTTTCCCCTGGAACTGCCCAGTCCTAATCTCCCCCCCTGATGTGGCACCTCCTGTTGGTGAGAGCAATAGAGGTGAAATCCTTTCCAAGATTTTAACTGAAACATTGCTGTGTTTAGGAGTTTTAACCAGGGGATAGGGGAGTGTTGCTATAACATTGAGGGTTTCTGGCTGCAGGCCCTATGGTGGAACTCAACTGGGGCCTGGATTAAATTAGAGGTGTTAGTGGTTATCAATTCAAGGTTGGAGCCTATGGTGGGCGATGGGGGACCAATGATACTTTGAATACTGTTCTCCTGGGTGGTCCCTGGGTTGTTTAATCTCTGTGGGTCATGAGGAGAAGTGGAGGTCGGGGTTCTCATAATCTCCTTTCCTTTTACTTTGGAAGAAAGGGAGAGAGTGGGGGCCATGTTGTTCTTAGAATGAGATGGGGAGGGAGTGGGGGCCATGTTGTTCTTAGAATGAGATGGGGAGGGAGTGGGGGTCATGTTGTTCTTAGAATGAGATGGGGAGGGAGTGGGTGCCATGTTGTTCTTAGAATGAGATGGGGAGGGAGTGGGGGGCCATGTTGTTCTTAGAATGAGATGGGGAGAGAGTGGGGGCCATGTTGTTCTTAGAATGAGATGGGGAGGGAGTGGGGGCCATGTTGTTCTTAGAATGAGATGGGGAGGGAGTGGGGGCCATGTTGTTCTTAGAATGAGATGGGGAGGGAGTGGGGGCCATGTTGTTCTTAGAATGAGATGGGGAGGGAGTGGGTGCCATGTTGTTCTTAGAATGAGATGGGGAGGGAGTGGGTGCCATGTTGTTCTTAGAATGAGATGTGGAGTTGTTTGGGCCAATATTGCTGACATCTATCTGTGTCTGCGAAGGTGCAACAGGGGAAGAGGGTGTTGAGGTACGGATCCCTATCTCAGTAGAAGATTGTTTCTGAGGAAGAGGAGGATACTGATTATTTGGCTTCTGGTTTAAAGAGCACTGTGCTGGGGAAGGGCGTGTCCCCAATGGGGATGATCGTTTTTGAGAAGCCTGATGCTTAACTAGAGGAGAGAACTTGGGTAATGGAGGGAAGTCCTCCAACGAGGATGAGAAAGAAACTGGTGCTGAAGTGGTGGGCAGAGAAATCAACTGTTGTGGGGCCTGGATTTGAGCTGAGGCTGTATGCCAGGGGTTCTGTTGTTGTTCCAGTGGACCGGGAGCCAATGTGGTTACTGAGGGGAAGGGGAGCTCTGTAGTGGGGTAAGAAAGGGTAGCCCTAGGGAGTTGTCTGTCGTGAGTTTCTAAGGAATGGTTCAACATTGTTTCCACTGTAGTGATGGTAGTGTGTGTCAGTTTGTGTGTGTATCTCTTATGCGCCCAGCCCACAACTATGTGCAATGCAAGAGTGTTGAATGTATTGGGTGGTTGTGTGAGTGATTTGATAACTGTCTGGTAGTGTATTTGTAATATGTTCATGTTATTGTTCATCCATTGCTGTGTGTTCTGTAGTACTTGGGTTGCAGTGTAATCTGTGGGTGAGGATGCCTTGATCTAATTGGTGAGTCTGCTCACCTGTCTCAGCATGCCACTAGGGAACCTTCGGCCTGAGATGGCTTTATCAATGATTGCTTTATGATGGATGGCCTGTATCAATTTGAAGTACAGTTTTGATGGTTGCCTGGTTGCCTCATCAGGGGGTTGGTTTAGGCGTGGCTGTCTGCTGAGAGGGGGGTGTGGGACTCTATTAGTGGGGGGTTGTAAGACTCTGTTGGTAAGGGGTTGTTGGGCTCTACTACTGCGTTGCTGCGTTACTGTACTCATAAGGGACTGCATGGTTTCCTATACCTGTTAGGGTGGGTGTCGTTCCCTAGTAGGGGCAGGACAGCATGCATTAACCGGACGGGTGTGTGTTTTAATTGCAAGATGTGAATTTCTTGGCAGCAGGAGACGATGTGCTGCTCAGTGGGGGTTCTTACCGCCTTGTTGTTGAGGCTGGGGTTTGAAATAGAGGTAGAGTCTGGGTGTTGAAGATGGAGGCCGTCGATGTTGGAGCCAAACCCTAAACGTATTTTTGTAACTCCTTGAGTAGATGTTGTTCAGTTCGCCTTGTTGAGGCTGGAGTTAGAGAGGTGGAGTCTGGATGCTGAGTCTGGGTCTTTTTATAACTCCTTGAGTAGATGTTGTTCAGTTCGCCTTGTTGAGGCTGGAGTTAGAGAGGTTGAGTCTGGATGCTGAGTCTGGGTCTTTAGAGAGGTGGAGTCTGGAGGCTGAGTCTGGGTCTTTAGAGAGGTGGTCTGGATGCTGAGTCTGGGTCTTTAGAGAGGTTGAGTCTGGATGCTGAGTCTGGGTCTTTAGAGAGGTGGAGTCTGGATGCTGAGTCTGGGTCTTTTTATAACTCCTGGGGTCGATGTTGTTCAGTTCGCCTTGTTAAGGCTGGAGTTAGAGAGGTTGAGTCTGGATTCTGAGTCTGGGTCTTTTTATAAGTCCTGGGGTCGATGTTGTTCAATTCTGTGGACTCAGATGTGCAGATTAAAAAGTTATGGGTTGCAGTTCGGGTACAGACTCTCCAGCTGGAGTGTTTTTCTCCCAGTTCCCTCTAGAAACCTCCACATCTTCAATTAAAACGTAACTTTTATTATCATATAGTTAAAAAAAAACAGGGTTGGGTTAGGGTTGGGGTTGGGTTGGGGTTGGGTTGGGTTGGGTTGGGTTAGGGTTGGGGTTGGGTTAGGGTTGGGGTTGGGTTAGAGTTGGGTTGGGTTGGGGTTGGGTTGGGTTGGGGTGAAGCCAGCATGTTGATGGACATGAGTCTAAGGTTTGAAGACATATAATTCATTCTGTATTGATGTGTTTTAACCAGACTTCTAGTCCTGTAAACAGAGAGAACAACATAAATGGAGTTGTGTTTAACAAGGTTTCATGTATGTTAATCATGTTCATTTGTATCTCTCTCTGTATGGCAGATTCTCAGTAGGTTTCCATGGTCCATTAACCTAACATGAGATATATAGAGATATATTGAACCTGGATCATCATAATGATTCTACATGTTATAGTATGAACCTGGATCATCATAATGATTCTACATTTATAGTATGAACCTGGATCATCATAATGATTCTACATGTTATAATATTCCATGGCCTTTACTGGCCAAAGGTTAAACTGCTGTTATGGTTATGATATACTATGGTGTTGTGTCACTAGACTTTGACCAAATATTATTGCATCCAAAGATCAACTGAACCTAGAACATAGATACAGAGACACTTGTCATCAGGAAGGTTCTCTCTCAGCACAACGGAAAATATCTCAATGACTTGACATGTTCTGGTTGTGAATTCAGGCTACAAGGTAAGAATCTTCCCAGGGATTATTATAAAGTGTGTAGAGACATTAAATGTCTGGTGTTATTTTAGTATAGTGAATGACAGTAAAACACTCAGATCTAACAGTCCATTTCACCTGGGACAGCTACGTGACAGTTCAATCATACTAAATGGCGCTAACTGGGTGTAGTCAAGTCACATTATAACATGTTGTTCATATAGCTAACTGGGTGTAGTCAAGTCACATTAAAACATGTTGTTCATATAGCTAACTGGGTGTAGTCAAGTCACAATATAACATGTTGTTCATATAGCTAACTGGGTGTAGTCAAGTCACATTATAACATGTTGTTCATATAGCTAACTGGGTGTAGTCAAGTCACATTATAACATGTTGTTCATATTGCTAACTGGGTGTAGTCAAGTCACATTATAACATGTTGTTCATATAGCTAACTGGGTGTAGTCAAGTCACATTATAACATGTTGTTCATATAGCTAACTGGGTGTAGTCAAGTCACATTATAACATGTTGTTCATATAGCTAACTGGGTGTAGTCAAGTCACATTATAACATGTTGTTCATATAGCTAACTGGGTGTAGTCAAGTCACATTAAAACATGTTGTTCATATAGCTAACTGGGTGTAGTCAAGTCACATTATAACATGTTGTTCATAGAGCTAACTGGGTGTAGTCAAGTCACATTATAACGTGTTGTTCATATAGCTAACTGGGTGTAGTCAAGTCACATTATAACATGTTGTTCATATAGCTAACTGGGTGTAGTCAAGTCACATTATTAAATGTTGTTCATATAGCTAACTGGGTGTAGTCAAGTCACATTATAACATGTTGTTCATATAGCTAACTGGGTGTAGTCAAGTCACATTATAACATGTTGTTTATATAGCTAACTGGGTGTAGTCAAGTCACATTATAACATGTTGTTCATATAGCTAACTGGGTGTAGTCAAGTCACATTATAACATGTTGTTCATATAGCTAACTGGGTGGAGTCAAGTCATATTATAACATGTTGTTCATATAGCTAACTGGGTGTAGTCAAGTCACATTATAACATGTTGTTCATATAGCTAACTGGGTGTAGTCAAGTCACATTATAACATGTTGTTCATATAGCTAACTGGGTGTAGTCAAGTCACATTATAACATGTTGTTCATATAGCTAACTGGGTGTAGTCAAGTCACATTATAACATGTTGTTCATATAGCTAACTGGGTGTAGTCAAGTCACATTATAACATGTTGTTCATATAGCTAACTGGGTGTAGTCAAGTCACATTATAACATGTTGTTCATATAGCTAACTGGGTGTAGTCAAGTCACATTATAACATGTTGTTCATATAGGTAACTGGGTGTAGTCAAGTCACATTATAACATGTTGTTCATATAGCTAACTGGGTGTAGTCAAGTCACATTATAACATGTTGTTCATATAGCTAACTGGGTGTAGTCAAGTCACATTATAACATGTTGTTCATATAGCTAACTGGGTGTAGTCAAGTCACATTATAACATGTTGTTCATATAGCTAACTGGGTGTAGTCAAGTCACATTATAACATGTTGTTCATATAGCTAACTGGGTGTAGTCAAGTCACATTAAACATGTTGTTCATATAGCTAACTGGGTGTAGTCAAGTCACATTATAACATGTTGTTCATATAGCTAACTGGGTGTAGTCAAGTCACATTAAAACATGTTGTTCATATAGCTAACTGGGTGTAGTCAAGTCACATTATAACATGTTGTTCATATAGCTAACTGGGTGTAGTCAAGTCACATTATAACATGTTGTTCATATAGCTAACTGGGTGTAGTCAAGTCACATTATAACATGTTGTTCATATAGCTAACTGGGTGCAGTCAAGTCACATTATAACATGTTGTTCATATAGCTTACTGGGTGTAGTCAAGTCACATTATAACATGTTGTTCATATATTCGTATATCGCGGTTATTTTACAATTAGTATATTTTTTATGTATAAGTTGTAAGTCGTCTTTCAGAATATCAGAACATTTGTTGTTTTCTAAATTCCAATGAGCTCCTGCTTCCTGTGTAATTTGGTATGAAACCACTGAACAGACTTTTCTTAACATTAATATTATGAACTGAATTCAGTAACAGCATCATAATATCATACCTGTTGAACAAAGCAACACACTAGAATGAGATAAATTATTAAAAGAGAAAGTGAGACATTATTATTAATATTATTATATATTATTATTATTATTATATTATTATTATTATTATTATGGACAAAAGGTGAAAAATATAAATCAGGACTACATATTCATGTGATGCATTAAATCACCTGACTGTTTGGATGTGTCTGTTAGTAAATGTTTTATTTCTAAGAGATAATGAATAAAAGAGAACATATGACCTTCAAGAATTACTGTGTTAACCACAACCAACATGTTGGATCCCTGTTTAGTTGTCACTGTGTTAACCACAACCAACATGTTGGATCTCTGTCTAGTTGTCACTGTGTTAACAACAACCAACATGTTGGATCTCTGTTTAGTTGTCACTGTGTTAATAACCACAACCAACATGTTGGATCTCTGTCTAGTTGTCACTGTGTTAACCACAACCAACATGTTGGATCTCTGTTTAGTTGTCACTGTGTTAACCACAACCAACATGTTGGATCTCTGTTTAGTTGTCACTGTGTTAATAACCACAACCAACATGTTGGATCTCTGTCTAGTTGTCACTGTGTTAACCACAACCAACATGTTGGATCTCTGTTTAGTTGTCACTGTGTTAACCACAACCAACATGTTGGATCTCTGTTTAGTTGTCACTGTGTTAACCACAACCAACATGTTGTATCTCTGTTTAGTTGTCACTGTGTTAACCACAACCAACATGTTGGATCTCTGTTTAGTTGTCACTGTGTTAACCACAACCAACAGGTTGGATCTCTGTTTAGTTGTCACTGTGTTAACCACAACCAACATGTTGGATCTCTGTTTAGTTGACACTGTGTTAACCACAACCAACATGTTGGATCTCTGTTTAGGGGTCAGTGCTCTAAAATGAGTCTCTCTGGGGAGAGAGAGGAGGGGGACCCTGCCTCTAAAATGAGTCTCTCTGGGGAGAGAGAGGACGGGGGCCCTGCCTCGAAAATGAGACTATCTGGGGAACATGACACCAAAGCTAAGAGGTGAGATTACAATGTTGTTTGTTTCTAAAACGTGTTTCCACAATTTTTTCACATTTGTTATTTATCAGACAGTATTGCTCAGGAGAACCTTGTCTGTAAAATATTGTTGTTCTAAGATTTTAATTCATAGTTTTTTGTGTATGAATTTTTGTTTCGCAAAATGCTATATAGCTGTAATGGAATGTTTGTATCCTGTATATTAGACTGTGATATGTGGTTGTGTCACCAGCAAACACGCACACCTCTATAAAATTTTAGCATGACACAATCATTTAGCCTTTTAATTATGATCTAATATGTTGGCAGGCATAACTTTATAGTTTTTATTCTGATCGTTGTTACAAGCTGAATTCTGACAATATATCCGTTATATCAACACACTCTTCACTCCTGTTTAAACCAAAATGGTTCTATCTTCCTAGAATATACAGAACCACTAAAGTTCTATATAGAACCCTTTGTAGGAGGTTAGGAAGTGTCTGAGTATACAGTATATATAGAATAGATATAGAACCCTTTATAGGAGGTTAGGAAGTGTCTGGGTATACAGTATATATAGAATATATATATAGAACCCTTTATAGGAGGTTAGGAAGTGTCTGGGTATACAGTATATATAGAATATATATATAGAACCCTTTGTAGGAGGTTAGGAAGTGTCTGAGTATACAGTATATATAGAATATATATATAGAACCCTTTGTAGGAGGTTAGGAAGTGTCTGAGTATACAGTATATATAGAATATATATAGAACCCTTTATAGGAGGTCAGGTAGTGTCTGAGTATACAGTATATATAGAATAGATATAGAACCCTTTATAGGAGGTTAGCCTGTCTGAGTATACAGTATATATAGAATATATATAGAACCCTTTATAGGAGGTTAGGAAGTGTCTGGGTATACAGTATATATAGAATATATATATAGAACCCTTTGTAGGAGGTTAGGAAGTGTCTGAGTATACAGTATATATAGAATATATATATAGAACCCTTTGTAGGAGGTTAGGAAGTGTCTGAGTATACAGTACATATAGAATAGATATAGAACCCTTTATAGGAGGTTAGCCTGTCTGAGTATACAGTATATATAGAATATATATAGAACCCTTTATAGGAGGTTAGGAAGTGTCTGAGTAAACAGTAAATATAGAATATACAGTGCCTTGGGAAAGTATTCGGGCCCCTTGAACTTTGCGACCTTTTGCCACATTTCAGGCTTCAAACATAAAGATATAAAACTGTATTTTTTTGTGAAGAATCAACAACAAGTGGGACACAATCATGAAGTGGAACGACATTTATTGGATATTTCAAACTTTTTTAACAAATCAAAAACTGAAAAATTGGGCGTGCAAAATTATTCATTCAGAGATTTAAGCCCCTATGAAGATTCTAATGATGAACTTTAAATGCTTTTGGGAAACTGGACCCTGGATAAAAACATCTGCTAAATGAATAAAATGTCAAATATAAGTGTTTTACATACAGAGCTCATATTACTGTATTGAATTATTATATTAAAATATTTAAATATTGATGTTAAAAGTGCATCATTTATACAGATCCTTATTAACCATGTATTTATTTGTTACATTTGACTGTATAATATATTATTACTGTGTAAAACCTAGCAGTACTACTGATTTCACTGAGAATGAGACAGATATATATTAATACTGTGTAAAACCTAGCAGTACTACTGATTTCACTGAGAATGAGACAGATATATATTATTAATGTGTAAAACCTAGCAGTACTACTGATTTCTCTGAGAATGAGACAGATATATATTATTAATGTGTAAAACCTAGCAGTACTACTGATTTCACTGAGAGTGAGGCAGATATATATTATTACTGTGTAAAACCTAGCAGTACTACTGATTTCACTGAGAATGAGACAGATATATATTATTACTGTATAAAACCTAGCAGTACTACTGATTTCACTGAGAGTGAGGTAGATATATATTATTACTGTGTAAAACCTAGCAGTACTACTGATTTCTCTGAGAGTGAGGCAGATATATATTATTACTGTGTAAAACCTATCAGTACTACTGATTTCTCTGAGAGTGAGGCAGATATATATTATTACTGTGTAAAACCTAGCAGTACTACTGATTTCTCTGAGAGTGAGGCAGATATATATTATTACTGTGTAAAACCTAGCAGTACTACTGATTTCACTGAGAGTGAGGCAGATATATATTATTACTGTGTAAAACCTAGCAGTTCTACTGATTTCACTGAGAGTGAGGCAGATATATATTATTACTGTGTAAAACCTAGCAGTACTACTGATTTCACTGAGAGTGAGGCAGATATATATTATTACTGTGTAAAACCTAGCAGTTCTACTGATTTCACTGAGAGTGAGGCAGATATATATTATTACTGTGTAAAACCTAGCAGTTCTACTGATTTCACTGAGAGTGAGGCAGATATATATTATTACTGTGTAAAACCTAGCAGTACTACTGATTTCTCTGAGAGTGAGGCAGATATATATTATTACTGTATAAAACCTAGCAGTACTACTGATTTCTCTGAGAGTGAGGCAGATATATATTATTACTGTGTAAAACCTAGCAGTTCTACTGATTTCACTGAGAGTGAGGCAGATATATATTATTACTGTGTAAAACCTAGCAGTACTACTGATTTCTCTGAGAGTGAGACAGATATATATTATTACTGTGTAAAACCTAGCAGTACTACTGATTTCTCTGAGAGTGAGGTAGATATATATTATTACTGTGTAAAACCTAGCAGTACTACTGATTTCTCTGAGAGTGAGGCAGATATATATTATTACTGTGTAAAACCTAGCAGTTCTACTGATTTCTCTGAGAGTGAGGCAGATATATATTATTACTGTGTAAAACCTAGCAGTTCTACTGATTTCACTGAGAGTGAGGCAGATATATATTATTACTGTGTAAAACCTAGCAGTACTACTGATTTCTCTGAGAGTGAGACAGATATATATTATTACTGTATAAAACCTAGCAGTACTACTGATTTCTCTGAGAGTGAGGCAGATATATATTATTACTGTGTAAAACCTAGCAGTACTACTGATTTCTCTGAGAGTGAGGCAGATATATATTATTACTGTGTAAAACCTAGCAGTTCTACTGATTTCACTGAGAGTGAGTCAGATATATATTATTACTGTGTAAAACCTAGCAGTTCTACTGATTTCTCTGAGAGTGAGGCAGATATATATTATTACTGTGTAAAACCTAGCAGTACTACTGATTTCTCTGAGAGTGAGGCAGATATATATTATTACTGTGTAAAACCTAGCAGTTCTACTGATTTCACTGAGAGTGAGGCAGATATATATTATTACTGTGTAAAACCTAGCAGTACTACTGATTTCTCTGAGAGTGAGGCAGATATATATTATTACTGTGTAAAACCTAGCAGTACTACTGATTTCTCTGAGAGTGAGACAGATATATATTATTACTGTGTAAAACCTAGCAGTACTACTGATTCACTGAGAGTGAGGCAGATATATATTATTACTGTATAAAACCTAGCAGTTCTACTGATTTCACTGAGAGTGAGGCAGATATATATTATTACTGTATAAAACCTAGCAGTACTACTGATTTCTCTGAGAGTGAGGCAGATATATATTATTACTGTATAAAACCTAGCAGTACTACTGATTTCTCTGAGAGTGAGGCAGATATATATTATTACTGTATAAAACCTAGCAGTACTACTGATTTCACTGAGAGTGAGGCAGATATATATTATTACTGTATAAAACCTAGCAGTTCTACTGATTTCTCTGAGAGTGAGGCAGATATATATTATTACTGTGTAAAACCTAGCAGTACTACTGATTTCTCTGAGAGTGAGGCAGATATATATTATTACTGTGTAAAACCTAGCGGTACTACTGATTTCACTGAGAGTGAGGCAGATATATATTATTACTGTGTAAAACCTAGCAGTACTACTGATTTCACTGAGAGTGAGGCAGATATATATTATTACTGTGTAAAACCTAGCAGTACTACTGATTTCACTGAGAGTGAGGCAGATATATATTATTACTGTGTAAAACCTAGCAGTACTACTGATTTCACTGAGAGTGAGGCAGATATATATTATTACTGTGTAAAACCTAGCAGTACTACTGATTTCTCTGAGAGTGAGGCAGATATATATTATTACTGTGTAAAACCTAGCAGTACTACTGATTTCTCTGAGAGTGGGGCAGATATATATTATTACTGTGTAAAACCTAGCAGTACTACTGATTTCACTGAGAGTGGGGCAGATATATATTATTACTGTGTAAAACCTAGCAGTACTACTGATTTCTCTGAGAGTGAGGCAGATCTATATTATTACTGTGTAAAACCTAGCAGTACTACTGATTTCTCTGAGAGTGGGGCAGATATATATTATTACTGTGTAAAACCTAGCAGTACTACTGATTTCTCTGAGAGTGAGGCAGATATATATTATTACTGTGTAAAACCTAGCAGTACTACTGATTTCTCTGAGAGTGGGGCAGATATATATTATTACTGTGTAAAACCTAGCAGTACTACTGATTTCACTGAGAGTGGGGCAGATATATATTATTACTGTGTAAAACCTAGCAGTACTACTGATTTCTCTGAGAGTGAGGCAGATCTATATTATTACTGTGTAAAACCTAGCAGTACTACTGATTTCTCTGAGAGTGGGGCAGATATATATTATTACTGTGTAAAACCTAGCAGTACTACTGATTTCTCTGAGAGTGAGGCAGATATATATTATTACTGTGTAAAACCTAGCAGTACTACTGATTTCTCTGAGAGTGGGGCAGATATATATTATTACTGTGTAAAACCTAGCAGTACTACTGATTTCTCTGAGAGTGAGACAGATATATATTATTACTGTGTAAAACCTAGCAGTTCTACTGATTTCTCTGAGAATGAGGCAGATATATATTATTACTGTGTAAAACCTAGCAGTACTACTGATTTCTCTGAGAATGAGGCAGATATATATTATTACTGTGTAAAACCTAGCAGTTCTACTGATTTCTCTGAGAGTGAGGCAGATATATATTATTACTGTGTAAAACCTAGCAGTTCTACTGATTTCTCTGAGAGTGAGGCAGATATATATTATTACTGTGTAAAACCTAGCAGTACTACTGATTTCTCTGAGAGTGAGGCAGATATATATTATTACTGTGTAAAACCTAGCAGTTCTACTGATTTCTCTGAGAGTGAGGCAGATATATATTATTACTGTGTAAAACCTAGCAGTACTACTGATTTCTCTGAGAGTGAGGCAGATATATATTATTACTGTATAAAACCTAGCAGTACTACTGATTTCTCTGAGAGTGAGGCAGATATATATTATTACTGTATAAAACCTAGCAGTACTACTGATTTCTCTGAGAGTGAGGCAGATATATATTATTACTGTATAAAACCTAGCAGTTCTACTGATTTCTCTGAGAGTGAGACAGATATATATTATTACTGTATAAAACCTAGCAGTTCTACTGATTTCTCTGAGAATGAGGCAGATATATATTATTACTGTGTAAAACCTAGCAGTACTACTGATTTCTCTGAGAGTGAGGCAGATATATATTATTACTGTGTAAAACCTAGCAGTACTACTGATTTCTCTGAGAGTGAGGCAGATATATATTATTACTGTATAAAACCTAGCAGTACTACTGATTTCTCTGAGAGTGAGGCAGATATATATTATTACTGTGTAAAACCTAGCAGTACTACTGATTTCTCTGAGAGTGAGGCAGATATATATTATTACTGTATAAAACCTAGCAGTACTACTGATTTCTCTGAGAGTGAGGCAGATATATATTATTACTGTGTAAAACCTAGCAGTACTACTGATTTCACTGAGAGTGAGGCAGATATATATTATTACTGTGTAAAACCTAGCAGTACTACTGATTTCACTGAGAGTGAGGCAGATATATATTATTACTGTGTAAAACCTAGCAGTACTACTGATTTCACTGAGAGTGAGGCAGATATATATTATTACTGTGTAAAACCTAGCAGTACTACTGATTTCTCTGAGAGTGAGGCAGATATATATTATTACTGTGTAAAACCTAGCAGTACTACTGATTTCACTGAGAGTGAGACAGATATATATTATTACTGTGTAAAACCTAGCAGTACTACTGATTTCACTGAGAGTGAGGCAGATATATATTATTACTGTGTAAAACCTAGCAGTACTACTGATTTCACTGAGAGTGAGGCAGATATATATTATTACTGTGTAAAACCTAGCAGTACTACTGATTTCTCTGAGAGTGAGGCAGATATATATTATTACTGTGTAAAACCTAGCAGTACTACTGATTTCTCTGAGAATGAGGCAGATATATATTATTACTGTGTAAAACCTAGCAGTACTACTGATTTCTCTGAGAGTGAGGCAGATATATATTATTACTGTGTAAAACCTAGCAGTACTACTGATTTCTCTGAGAGTGAGGCAGATATATATTATTACTGTGTAAAACCTAGCAGTACTACTGATTTCTCTGAGAGTGAGGCAGATATATATTATTACTGTGTAAAACCTAGCAGTACTACTGATTTCTCTGAGAGTGAGGCAGATATATATTATTACTGTGTAAAACCTAGCAGTACTACTGATTTCTCTGAGAGTGAGGCAGATATATATTATTACTGTGTAAAACCTAGCAGTACTACTGATTTCACTGAGAGTGAGGCAGATATATATTATTACTGTATAAAACCTAGCAGTACTACTGATTTCACTGAGAGTGAGGCAGATATATATTATTACTGTGTAAAACCTAGCAGTACTACTGATTTCACTGAGAGTGAGGCAGATATATATTATTACTGTGTAAAACCTAGCAGTACTACTGATTTCTCTGAGAGTGAGGCAGATATATATTATTACTGTGTAAAACCTAGCAGTACTACTGATTTCACTGAGAGTGAGGCAGATATATATTATTACTGTATAAAACCTAGCAGTACTACTGATTTCACTGAGAGTGAGGCAGATATATATTATTACTGTGTAAAACCTAGCAGTACTACTGATTTCTCTGAGAGTGAGGCAGATATATATTATTACTGTATAAAACCTAGCAGTACTACTGATTTCTCTGAGAGTGAGGCAGATATATATTATTACTGTGTAAAACCTAGCAGTACTACTGATTTCTCTGAGAGTGAGACAGATATATATTATTACTGTGTAAAACCTAGCAGTACTACTGATTTATCTGAGAGTGAGACAGATATATATTATTACTGTATAAAACCTAGCAGTACTACTGATTTCTCTGAGAGTGAGGCAGATATATATTATTACTGTGTAAAACCTAGCAGTACTACTGATTTCTCTGAGAGTGAGGCAGATATATATTATTACTGTGTAAAACCTAGCAGTACTACTGATTTCTCTGAGAGTGAGGCAGATATATATTATTACTGTGTAAAACCTAGCAGTACTACTGATTTCTCTGAGAGTGAGGCAGATATATATTATTACTGTGTAAAACCTAGCAGTACTACTGATTTCTCTGAGAATGAGGCAGATATATATTATTACTGTGTAAAACCTAGCAGTACTACTGATTTCTCTGAGAATGAGGCAGATATATATTATTACTGTGTAAAACCTAGCAGTACTACTGATTTCTCTGAGAGTGAGGCAGATATATATTATTACTGTATAAAACCTAGCAGTACTACTGATTTCTCTGAGAGTGAGGCAGATATATATTATTACTGTATAAAACCTAGCAGTACTACTGATTTCTCTGAGAGTGAGGCAGATATATATTATTACTGTGTAAAACCTAGCAGTACTACTGATTTCTCTGAGAGTGAGGCAGATATATATTATTACTGTGTAAAACCTAGCAGTACTACTGATTTCACTGAGAGTGAGGCAGATATATATTATTACTGTGTAAAACCTAGCAGTACTACTGATTTCTCTGAGAGTGAGGCAGATATATATTATTACTGTGTAAAACCTAGCAGTACTACTGATTTCTCTGAGAGTGAGACAGATATATATTATTACTGTGTAAAACCTAGCAGTACTACTGATTTCTCTGAGAGTGAGGCAGATATATATTATTACTGCATAAAACCTAGCAGTACTACTGATTTCTCTGAGAGTGAGGCAGATATATATTATTACTGTGTAAAACCTAGCAGTTCTACTGATTTCTCTGAGAGTGAGGCAGATATATATTATTACTGTGTAAAACCTAGCAGTACTACTGATTTCTCTGAGAGTGAGGCAGATATATATTATTACTGTGTAAAACCTAGCAGTACTACTGATTTCTCTGAGAGTGAGGCAGATATATATTATTACTGTGTAAAACCTAGCAGTACTACTGATTTCACTGAGAGTGAGGCAGATATATATTATTACTGTGTAAAACCTAGCAGTACTACTGATTTCACTGAGAGTGAGGCAGATATATATTATTACTGTCTAAAACCTAGCAGTACTACTGATTTCTCTGAGAGTGAGGCAGATATATATTATTACTGTGTAAAACCTAGCAGTACTACTGATTTCTCTGAGAGTGAGGCAGATATATATTATTACTGTGTAAAACCTAGCAGTACTACTGATTTCTCTGAGAGTGAGGCAGATATATATTATTACTGTGTAAAACCTAGCAGTACTACTGATTTCTCTGAGAGTGAGGCAGATATATATTATTACTGTGTAAAACCTAGCAGTACTACTGATTTCACTGAGAGTGAGGCAGATATATATTATTACTGTCTAAAACCTAGCAGTACTACTGATTTCTCTGAGAGTGAGGCAGATATATATTATTACTGTGTAAAACCTAGCAGTACTACTGATTTCTCTGAGAGTGAGGCAGATATATATTATTACTGTGTAAAACCTAGCAGTACTACTGATTTCTCTGAGAGTGAGGCAGATATATATTATTACTGTGTAAAACCTAGCAGTACTACTGATTTCTCTGAGAGTGAGGCAGATATATATTATTACTGTGTAAAACCTAGCAGTACTACTGATTTCTCTGAGAGTGAGGCAGATATATATTATTACTGTGTAAAACCTAGCAGTACTACTGATTCACTGAGAGTGAGGCAGATATATATTATTACTGTATAAAACCTAGCAGTACTACTGATTCACTGAGAGTGAGGCAGATATATATTATTACTGTGTAAAACCTAGCAGTACTACTGATTTCTCTGAGAGTGAGGCAGATATATATTATTACTGTATAAAACCTAGCAGTACTACTGATTTCACTGAGAGTGAGGCAGATATATATTATTACTGTGTAAAACCTAGCAGTACTACTGATTTCTCTGAGAGTGAGGCAGATATATATTATTACTGTGTAAAACCTAGCAGTACTACTGATTTCTCTGAGAGTGAGACAGATATATATTATTACTGTGTAAAACCTAGCAGTACTACTGATTTATCTGAGAGTGAGGCAGATATATATTATTACTGTGTAAAACCTAGCAGTACTACTGATTTCTCTGAGAGTGAGGCAGATATATATTATTACTGTGTAAAACCTAGCAGTACTACTGATTTCTCTGAGAGTGAGTCAGATATATATTATTACTGTGTAAAACCTAGCAGTACTACTGATTTCTCTGAGAGTGAGGCAGATATATATTATTACTGTGTAAAACCTAGCAGTACTACTGATTTCTCTGAGAGTGAGGCAGATATATATTATTACTGTGTAAAACCTAGCAGTACTACTGATTCACTGAGAGTGAGGCAGATATATATTATTACTGTATAAAACCTAGCAGTACTACTGATTCACTGAGAGTGAGGCAGATATATATTATTACTGTGTAAAACCTAGCAGTACTACTGATTTCTCTGAGAGTGAGGCAGATATATATTATTACTGTATAAAACCTAGCAGTACTACTGATTTCACTGAGAGTGAGGCAGATATATATTATTACTGTGTAAAACCTAGCAGTACTACTGATTTCTCTGAGAGTGAGGCAGATATATATTATTACTGTGTAAAACCTAGCAGTACTACTGATTTCTCTGAGAGTGAGACAGATATATATTATTACTGTGTAAAACCTAGCAGTACTACTGATTTATCTGAGAGTGAGGCAGATATATATTATTACTGTGTAAAACCTAGCAGTACTACTGATTTCTCTGAGAGTGAGTCAGATATATATTATTACTGTGTAAAACCTAGCAGTACTACTGATTTCTCTGAGAGTGAGGCAGATATATATTATTACTGTGTAAAACCTAGCAGTACTACTGATTTCTCTGAGAGTGAGGCAGATATATATTATTACTGTGTAAAACCTAGCAGTACTACTGATTTCACTGAGAGTGGGGCAGATATATATTATTACTGTGTAAAACCTAGCAGTACTACTGATTTCTCTGAGAGTGAGGCAGATATATATTATTACTGTGTAAAACCTAGCAGTACTACTGATTTCACTGAGAGTGAGGCAGATATATATTATTACTGTGTAAAACCTAGCAGTACTACTGATTTCTCTGAGAGTGAGACAGATATATATTATTACTGTGTAAAACCTAGCAGTACTACTGATTTCTCTGAGAGTGAGGCAGATATATATTATTACTGTGTAAAACCTAGCAGTACTACTGATTTCTCTGAGAGTGAGACAGATATATATTATTACTGTGTAAAACCTAGCAGTACTACTGATTTCTCTGAGAGTGAGGCAGATATATATTATTACTGTGTAAAACCTAGCAGTTCTACTGATTTCTCTGAGAGTGAGACAGATATATATTATTACTGTGTAAAACCTAGCAGTACTACTGATTTCTCTGAGAGTGAGGCAGATATATATTATTACTGTGTAAAACCTAGCAGTACTACTGATTTCTCTGAGAGTGAGGCAGATATATATTATTACTGTGTAAAACCTAGCAGTTCTACTGATTTCTCTGAGAGTGAGACAGATATATATTATTACTGTGTAAAACCTAGCAGTACTACTGATTTCACTGAGAGTGAGGCAGATATATATTATTACTGTGTAAAACCTAGCAGTACTACTGATTTCTCTGAGAGTGAGGCAGATATATATTATTACTGTGTAAAACCTAGCAGTTCTACTGATTTCTCTGAGAGTGAGGCAGATATATATTAATACTGTGTAAAACCTAGCAGTACTCCTGATTTCTCTGAGAGTGAGGCAGATATATATTATTACTGTGTAAAACCTAGCAGTTCTACTGATTTCTCTGAGAGTGAGACAGATATATATTATTACTGTGTAAAACCTAGCAGTACTACTGATTTCACTGAGAGTGAGGCAGATATATATTATTACTGTGTAAAACCTAGCAGTACTACTGATTTCTCTGAGAGTGAGGCAGATATATATTATTACTGTGTAAAACCTAGCAGTACTACTGATTTCTCTGAGAGTGAGACAGATATATATTATTACTGTGTAAAACCTAGCAGTACTACTGATTTCTCTGAGAGTGAGGCAGATATATATTATTACTGTGTAAAACCTAGCAGTACTACTGATTTCACTGAGAGTGAGACAGATATATATTATTACTGTGTAAAACCTAGCAGTACTACTGATTTCACTGAGAGTGAGGCAGATATATATTATTACTGTGTAAAACCTAGCAGTACTACTGATTTCTCTGAGAGTGAGGCAGATATATATTATTACTGTATAAAACCTAGCAGTACTACTGATTTCTCTGAGAGTGAGACAGATATATATTATTACTGTGTAAAACCTAGCAGTACTACTGATTTCTCTGAGAGTGAGGCAGATATATATTATTACTGTGTAAAACCTAGCAGTACTACTGATTTCACTGAGAGTGAGACAGATATATATTATTACTGTGTAAAACCTAGCAGTACTACTGATTTCTCTGAGAGTGAGGCAGATATATATTATTACTGTGTAAAACCTAGCAGTACTACTGATTTCTCTGAGAGTGAGACAGATATATATTATTACTGTGTAAAACCTAGCAGTACTACTGATTTCTCTGAGAGTGAGGCAGATATATATTATTACTGTATAAAACCTAGCAGTACTACTGATTTCTCTGAGAGTGAGACAGATATATATTATTACTGTGTAAAACCTAGCAGTACTACTGATTTCTCTGAGAGTGAGGCAGATATATATTATTACTGTGTAAAACCTAGCAGTACTACTGATTTCACTGAGAGTGAGACAGATATATATTATTACTGTGTAAAACCTAGCAGTACTACTGATTTCTCTGAGAGTGAGGCAGATATATATTATTACTGTGTAAAACCTAGCAGTACTACTGATTTCTCTGAGAGTGAGACAGATATATATTATTACTGTGTAAAACCTAGCAGTACTACTGATTTCTCTGAGAGTGAGACAGATATATATTATTACTGTGTAAAACCTAGCAGTACTACTGATTTCTCTGAGAGTGAGGCAGATATATATTATTTCTGTGTAAAACCTAGCAGTACTACTGATTTCTCTGAGAGTGGGGCAGATATATATTATTACTGTGTAAAACCTAGCAGTACTACTGATTTCTCTGAGAGTGGGGCAGATATATATTATTACTGTGTAAAACCTAGCAGTACTACTGATTTCTCTGAGAGTGAGGCAGATATATATTATTACTGTGTAAAACCTAGCGGTACTACTGATTTCTCTGAGAGTGAGGCAGATATATATTATTACTGTGTAAAACCTAGCGGTACTACTGATTTCTCTTGAGAGTGAGGCAGATATATATTATTACTGTGTAAAACCTAGCAGTACTACTGATTTCTCTGAGAGTGAGGCAGATATATATTATTACTGTGTAAAACCTAGCAGTACTACTGATTTCTCTGAGAATGAGACAGATATATATTATTACTGTGTAAAACCTAGCAGTACTTCTGATTTCTCTGAGAGTGAGGCAGATATATATTATTACTGTGTAAAACCTAGCAGTACTTCTGATTTCACTGAGAGTGAGGCAGATATATATTATTACTGTGTAAAACCTAGCAGTTCTACTGATTTCTCTGAGAGTGAGGCAGATATATATTATTACTGTGTAAAACCTAGCAGTACTACTGATTTCACTGAGAGTGAGGTAGATATATATTATTACTGTGTAAAACCTAGCAGTACTACTGATTTCTCTGAGAGTGAGGTAGATATATATTATTACTGTGTAAAACCTAGCAGTACTACTGATTTCTCTGAGAGTGAGGCAGATATATATTATTACTGTGTAAAACCTAGCAGTACTACTGATTTCTCTGAGAGTGAGGCAGATATATATTATTACTGTGTAAAACCTAGCAGTACTACTGATTTCACTGAGAGTGAGGTAGATATATATTATTACTGTGTAAAACCTAGCAGTACTACTGATTTCTCTGAGAGTGAGGCAGATATATATTGTTACTGTGTAAAACCTAGCAGTACTCCTGATTTCTCTGAGAGTGAGGCAGATATATATTATTACTGTGTAAAACCTAGCAGTACTACTGATTTCTCTGAGAGTGAGACAGATATATATTATTACTGTGTAAAACCTAGCAGTACTACTGATTTCACTGAGAGTGAGGTAGATATATATTATTACTGTGTAAAACCTAGCAGTACTACTGATTTCTCTGAGAGTGGGGCAGATATATATTATTACTGTGTAAAACCTAGCAGTACTACTGATTTCTCTGAGAGTGAGGCAGATATATATTATTACTGTATAAAACCTAGCAGTACTACTGATTTCTCTGAGAGTGAGGCAGATATATATTATTACTGTGTAAAACCTAGCAGTACTACTGATTTCTCTGAGAATGAGGCAGATATATATTATTACTGTGTAAAACCTAGCAGTTCTACTGATTTCTCTGAGAGTGAGGCAGATATATATTATTACTGTGTAAAACCTAGCAGTACTACTGATTTCTCTGAGAGTGAGGCAGATATATATTATTACTGTGTAAAACCTAGCAGTACTACTGATTTCTCTGAGAGTGAGTCAGATATATATTATTACTGTATAAAACCTAGCAGTACTACTGATTTCTCTGAGAGTGAGGCAGATATATATTATTACTGTGTAAAACCTAGCAGTACTACTGATTTCTCTGAGAGTGAGGCAGATATATATTATTACTGTGTAAAACCTAGCAGTACTACTGATTTCACTGAGAGTGAGGCAGATATATATTATTACTGTGTAAAACCTAGCAGTACTACTGATTTCTCTGAGAGTGAGGCAGATATATATTAATACTGTGTAAAACCTAGCAGTACTACTGATTTCTCTGAGAGTGAGGCAGATATATATTATTACTGTGTAAAACCTAGCAGTTCTACTGATTTCTCTGAGAATGAGGCAGATATATATTATTACTGTGTAAAACCTAGCAGTACTACTGATTTCTCTGAGAGTGAGGCAGATATATATTATTACTGTGTAAAACCTAGCAGTACTACTGATTTCTCTGAGAGTGAGGCAGATATATATTATTACTGTGTAAAACCTAGCAGTACTACTGATTTCACTGAGAGTGAGGCAGATATATATTATTATATATTATCATAACCGCCATCGATAAAAGACAGTACTGTGCAGCCGTCTTCATCGACCTTGCCAAGGCTTTCGACTCTGTCAATTACCATATTCTTATCGGCAGACTCAGTAGCCTCGGTTTTTCGGATGACTGCCTTGCCTGGTTCACCAATTACTTTGCAGACAGAGTTCAGTGTGTCAAATCGGAGGGCATGCTGTCCGGTCCTCTGGCAGTCTCTATGGGGGTGCCACAGGGTTCAATCCTCGGGCCGACTCTTTTCTCTGTATATATCAATGATGTTGCTCTTGCTGCGGGCGATTCCCTGATCCATCTCTACGCAGACGACACCATTCTGTATACTTCCGGCCCTTCCTTGGACACTGTGCTATCTAACCTCCAAACGAGCTTCAATGCCATACAGCACTCCTTCCGTGGCCTCCAACTGCTCTTAAACGCTAGTAAAACAAAATGCATGCTTTTCAACCGTTCGCTGCCTGCACCCGCACGCCTGACCAGCATCACCACCCTGGATGGTTCCGACCTTGAATAGGTGGACATCTATAAGTACCTAGGTGTCTGGCTAGACTGTAAACTCTCCTTCCAGACTCATATCAAACATCTCCAATCGAAAATCAAATCAAGAATCGGCTTTGTATTCCGCAACAAAAGCCTCCTTCACTCACGTCGCCAAACTTACCCTAGTAAAACTGACTATCCTACCGATCCTCGACTTCGGCGATGTCATCTACAAAATTGCTTCCAACACTCTACTCAGCAAACTGGATGCAGTTTATCACAGTGCCATCCGTTTTGTCACTAAAGCACCTTATACCACCCACCACTGCGACTTGTATAAATAATAAATAATAATAATAATAATAAAAATAATAAAAATAAGAGAATCCTGAATATAGCACCAGTTAGCAGCATACAAACCCAACAGTGAAGAGGGACAGGGTCACAGTCGGCTGGCCCTCGCTACATATTCGTCGCCAGACCCACTGGCTCCAGGTCATCTACAAGTCCATGCTAGGTAAAGCTCCGCCTTATCTCAGTTCACTGGTCACGATGGCAACACCGTCCGTAGCACGCGCTCCAGCAGGTGTATCTCACTGATCATCCCTAAAGCCAACGCCTCATTTGGTCGCCTTTCGTTCCAGTTCTCTGCTGCCTGTGACTGGAACGAATTGCAAAAATCGCTAAAGTTGGAGACTTTTATCTCCCTCACCAACTTCAAACATCTGCTATCTGAGCAGTTAACCGATCGCTGCAGCTGTACATAGTCTATCGGTAAATAGCTCACCCATTTTTACCTACCTCATCCCCATACTGTTTTTATTTATTTACTTTTCTGCTCTTATGCACACCAATATCTCTACCTGTACATTACCATCTGATCATTTATCACTCCAGTGTTAATCTACAAAATGGTAATTATTCGCCTACCTCCTCATGCCTTTTGCACACAATGTATATAGACTCTCTTTTTTTTCTACTGTGTTTTTGACTTGTTAATTGTTTACTCCATGTGTAACTCTGTGTTGTCTGTTCACACTGCTTTGCTTTATCTTGGCCAGGTCGCAGTTGCAAATGAGAACTTGTTCTCAACTAGCCTACCTGGTTAAATAAAGGTGAAATATATATATATATTTTTTTTAAATAAATAAAAAAACTGTGTAAAACCTAGCAGTACTACTGATTCCTCTGAGAGTGAGGCAGAAATATATTATTACTGTATAAAACCTAGCAGTACTCCTGATTTCTTTGAGAGTGAGGCAGATAGAAATAATTGAGAAAAAAACATGATT
Organism: Oncorhynchus mykiss; assembly: GCF_057628025.1. Taxonomy (NCBI): domain Eukaryota; kingdom Metazoa; phylum Chordata; class Actinopteri; order Salmoniformes; family Salmonidae; genus Oncorhynchus; species Oncorhynchus mykiss. The sequence continues at coordinate 80,483,295 of NC_143034.1, read as the reverse complement.
ATTTGTCTCTCTGAAATGAAACCATCAAGTGATTATAAACAAATACATGATTCATGTGTTTTTTCACTATCTAATCTCTTTCCTAAAAAAACATAACTTAACATAAACTTAACTCCTTTAAACAATAAAAGGTAATTTACGAACATTTCTGAAAATAGATTTATTGCGTTTTGGAATGAAACTCTTCTTATGTTTCCCCATCTGAGCTCAGAGTAGATGAGAGATGTAATGTTTGTCTCTGTTGTGTTGAAGACCAATCAAGCAGGAGAGACCAGCCTCCCCTGTTCCCAGCTGTGTGTCCATGAAGAGTGACTGGTCTATGGATCAACCTATACAGTTTAGAGAGGGAGACTTTTCTACTGAACAAAGGTAAGAAGAACTCATGGGTCCTGGTCAGTGAGTTAAACAACACTGTCTCTAGTCATTTCTCCTCTCCCATTTTCCCATTTATTGTTGTTGTTTTCATAATCCATAGGCTAATCATTTTGTCTATTTTCATAGTCCTAAAACAACATTAAACAAACACAACATTCCCTTCCTGTGTGTGTGTGTGTGTGTGTGTGTGTGTGTGTGTGTGTGTGTGTGTGTGTGTACGTGTGTGTACGTGTGCGTGTGTGTGTGTGTACGTGTACTCCCTGGATGAGGAGATGTAATCTCATGTTTTGTCCACAGAAACCAACAGGAGAGATCAGAGTCAGAGATTCTCAGTGGTCAGTCTTCCCAGAGTCATCAAACAGACCTGGCCTCCATATTCAGTGTATGTGGTCCTGTTATGTACACATTTGTTTTTGTTTACCTCAAGAAAAGTTGATCTGTCAATCATTCATTAATGTGTTAATGAGAAAGCATTTATTATCTTGCTTAAACGTGTTAACGGTACTGGTTCCCCAGGGGGTACCCCCCCCCCCCCCCCCCCCCCGCTCAACTGTAATGGTGGCGCACAGAATGCAAAAATATTCTTAGAAATATTTAACCTCCACACATTAACAAGTCCAATAGCTCAAATGAAAGATAAACACCTTGTTCATCTACCCAGCGTGTCAGATTTTTAAAACGTTTTACGGCGAAAACACACCACATATTTATATTAGACCACCACCGAAACCAAGACAAGAGGCAGCCATTTTGTCCCAGAAAATATAGAATTATAAAAGCAGGATTAAAAAATAAATCATTCACTAACCTTTTGAAAATCTTCATCAGATGACAGTAATAGGACATGTTACATAGTACATTTATGTTTTTTTCAATAATATGCATTTTATATCCATAAATCTCCGTTTACATTGACGACATGTTCATAAAATGCTAGAAAAATGTCCGGAGAAATTATAGATAGCTCCGCCAGATAACAGAAATAAACATCATAAACTTTGACTAAATATACATGTTCTACATATAGTTAGAAAGATACACTGCTTCTTAATGCAACCGCTGTGCCACATTTATTTTTAACGTTACAGAATTAGTTCACTATGTAATAATCTGAGACGGCGCTCAGACGTAAGCAATATTTCTCCGCTATGTTGGAGTCAACAGAAATACAAAATTACAACATAAATATTCCCTTACCTTTGATGGTCTTCGATCAAAATGTAGTGGACCATACTTACCTAATATATCGTTTTGTTTCAGTTGGTGTGTCCTTACAGTAGCATATGCTACGAGTTCCAGCTGAAATGCATCCAAAACGACGTCTGGTCCCGAACAGTTGCGCATCAAAACTTCAAAATTACATATTATATGTCGACTAAACTGGTCAAACTAAGTGCAGAATCAAGCTTTAGGATGTTATAAACGTACAAAACAATTCTCAATTCAACCGGGCAATCATACTCCTTCTGAGGCATTCTGGAACAAAGGAAGGTCTGTTCCAAAAGCGCGCTCTAATGCCCATGTATTTTCTCGCGACACCCACTCTTTCGCCTCCCAAAGGGTCAAAGGATCGCGGGATTTTCGCTCTACTGAATGAGGACATCTAGTGGAAGACATAGAAAGTGTCTCCAGATCCATAGCTGGTTGGGAAGGGTGGGGGCGATGACGTCAAAGTTGCCCCAATTTTCAGCACTCCAAAACTAGTTTGGGAGTTTGCCCTGTGAGTTCTGCTGTACTTACAGACATCATTCAAACGGGTTTAGAAGCTTTAGAGGGTTTTCTATCCAATAATAATAATAATTATATGCATATATTAGCAATTTTGGACAGATTTTTTTTCAGTTTACTATGGGCACGCAATTCATCCAAACGGGGCAGTATTGTCCCTAGCCTTAACTGGTTTAAGTCATTTACTTTATTTATTTCAGTTGCTTGAAGAGAATATTATGACATTTGTGAAGAACGAGCTGAAGATGTTCAAGAGGATTCTTAGTCCAGAACTCCCAGAAGGCTTTGAGAGTCAGAAGCAGGAAGTGGTGGATGCTGAAGATGAGAAGCAGGAGAGCAGTGCCAGAGAGGGGGCTCTGAAGATCACACTGCACATCCTGAGGAAAATGAACCAGAAAGAGCTTGCTGACACACTGGAGAAATGTAAGATCTGTCTGCCTCATGTTGAATGCTGTTTAATAACATTTAAAAGCTGTAGCTAAAGTACAGCTAAAGTAGCTGTGTAACTCAATGATATTGTAGCAGCCTTAACTAGAGGTCGACCGGTTATGATTTTTCAATGCAGATACCGATACCGATTATTGGAAGACCAAAAAAGCCGATACCGATTAATCGGGCCAATTTTTTAAAAAAATGAAAAAATGTGTTTGTAATAATGATAATAATAATTATATATATATAAAATGCAAATATATTTTTTTAAATACATTTTATTTATTTGTAATAATGACAATTACAACAATACTGAATGAACACTTTTTTTAACTTAATATAATACATCAATAAAATCAATTTAGCCTGAAATAAATGAGAACATGAGAACATATGAAAGCTGGTGGTTCCTTTTAACATGAGTCTTCAATATTCCCAGGTAAGAAGTTTTAGGTTGTAGTTATTATAGGACTATTTCCCTCTATACCATTTGTATTTCATTAACCTTTGACTATTGGATGTTCTTATAGGCACTTTAGTATTGCCAGTGTAACAGTATAGCTTCCGTCCCTCTCCTCGCTCCTACCTGGGCTTGAACCAGGAACACAACGACAACAGCCATCCCCGAAGCAGCATTTCCCATGCAGAGCAAGGGAAACAACCACTCCAAGGCTCAAAGCGAGTTACGTTTGAAATGCTATTTGCGCGCGCTAACTAGCCAGCCATTTCACTTCGGTGACACCAGCCTCATCTCGGGAGTTAATTGGCTTGAAGTCATAAACAGCGCAATGCTTGATACTTGTATTCTTGTATGCTCAGTCAGATTATATATATTATCTAGCAGGACACGCTAGATAATATCTAGTAATATCATCATGTGTAGTTAACTAGTGATTATGATTGTTTTTATAAGATACATTTAATGCTAGCAACTTACCTTGGCTTACTGCATTCACCTTACCTTGGCTTACTGCATTCACCTTACCTTGGCTTACTGCATTCACCTTACCTTGGCTTACTGCATTCACCTTACTTTGGCTTACTGCATTCACCTTACCTTGGCTTACTGCATTCACCTTACCTTGGCTTACTGCGTTCACCTTACCTTGGCTTACTGCATTCACCTTACCTTGGCTTACTGCATTCACCTTACCTTGGCTTACTGCATTCACCTTACCTTGGCTTACTGCGTTCACCTTACCTTGGCTTACTGTATTCACCTAACTTTGTTTTACTGCATTAACCTTACCTTGTCTTACTGCATTCACCTTACCTTTGTCATGTTGTCTTGTCTCTGTCCTTTCCCTTCACCCTGTCTCCCTCTGCTGGTCGTGTTAGGTTACCTTTTCTCCCCCGCTTTCCCCCAGCTGTCCCTTGTCTCCTCTAACTACCCATTCACCCCGTTCCCCACCTGTTCCCTTTTTTCCCTCTGATTAGGTCCCTATATCTCTCTCTGTTTCTGCTCCTGTCCTTGTCGGATTCTTGTTTGTTTGTGTTTCATGCCTGAGCCAGACTATCGTCATGTTTGCTGTAACCTTGTCCTGTCCTGTCGGAATCTGCCGGTCTATCTGAGCCTACCTATGTTTGGTTATTAAAGAAGCTCTGTTTAAGTTAGTTCGCTTTTGGGTCCTCATTCACTCACCATAACAGAAGAATCCGACCAAGAATGGACCCAGCGACTTCGGATCCTCTCCACTCAGCCGTCGAGATCCAGGGAGCGATGCTAGGCAGACACAAGCAGGAATTGTCTGCTGCTCGACATGCCGTTGAGACCCTGGCCACCCAAGTCTCCAACCTCACAGAACAGGTTCACCATCTCCGCCTCGATCCACCGGCCACTTCCAGGGCTTTCGAATCTCCGGAGCCCAGAATCAATAACCCGCCGTGTTACTCTGGGGAGCCCACTGAATGCCGCTCGTTCCTCACCCAGTGTGATATTGTGTTTTCTCTCCAGCCCAACACTTACTCCAGGAGCACTGCTCGTGTCGCCTACGTCATATCTCTCCTTATTGGACGGGCTCGTGAGTGGGGCACGGCAATCTGGGAGGCAAGGGCTGAGTGTACTAACCAGTATCAAGACTTTAAGGAGGAGATGATACGGGTTTTTGATCGATCTGTTTTTGGGGAGGAGGCTTCCAGGGCCCTGTCTTCCCTATGTCAAGGCAATCGATCCATAACAGACTACTCTATTGAGTTTCGCACTCTTGCTGTCTCCAGTGGCTGGAACGAGCCGGCCTTGCTCGCTCGTCTTCTGGAGGGTTTCCGCGCAGAGGTAAAGGATGAGATTCTCTCCCGGGAGGTTCCTTCCAGCGTGGATTCCTTGATTGAACTCGCTATTCGCATTGAGCGACGGGTTGATCTTCGTCACCGAGCTCGTGGAAAGGAGCTCGCGCTCTCCGTCGCCTCCCTCTCCGCATCACTACCATCTTCCTCTGCCGGCTCGGGTGCTGAGCCCATGCAGCTGGGAGGTATCCGCATCTCGACTGAGGAGAGGGAACGGAGAATCACCAACCGCCTCTGTCTCTATTGCGGTTCCGCTGGTCATTTTGTCACTTCATGTCCAGTAAAAGGCCAGAGCTCGTCAGTAAGCGGAGGGCTACTGGTGAGCGCTACTACTCCTGTCTCTCCTTCAAGATCCTGCACTACCTTGTCGGTCCATCTACGCTGGACCGGTTCGTCAGCTTCCTGCAGTGCCTTAATAGACTCTGGGGCGGAGGGCTGTTTTATGGACGAGACCTGGGCTCGGGAACATGACATTCCTCTCAGACAGTTAAAGGAGCCCACGGCCTTGTTCGCCCTGGATGGTAGTCCTCTCCCCAGGATTCAGCGTGAGACGCTACCTTTAACCCTCACTGTTTCTGGTAATCATAGTGAAACCATTTCTTTTTTAATTTTTCGTTCACCTTTTACACCTGTTGTTTTGGGCCATCCCTGGCTAGTTTGTCATAATCCTTCCATTAATTGGTCTAGTAATTCTATCCTCTCCTGGAACGTCTCTTGTCATGTGAAATGTTTAATGTCTGCTATCCCTCCTGTTTCCTCTGTCTCTTCTTCACAGGAGGAGCCTGGTGATTTGACAGGGGTGCCGGAGGAATATCACGATCTGCGCACGGTGTTCAGTCGGTCCAGGGCCACCTCTCTTCCTCCACACCGGTCGTATGATTGTAGTATTGATCTCCTTCCGGGAACCACCCCCCCCCGGGGTAGACTATACTCTCTGTCGGCTCCCGAACGTAAGGCTCTCGAAGATTATTTGTCTGTAGCTCTTGACGCCGGTACCATAGTCCCCTCCTCCTCTCCCGCCGGAGCGGGGTTTTTTTTTGTCAAGAAGAAGGACGGGTCTCTGCGCCCCTGCATAGATTATCGAGGGCTGAATGACATAACAGTGAAGAATCGTTATCCGCTTCCTCTTATGTCTTCAGCCTTCGAGATCCTGCAGGGAGCCAGGTTTTTCACTAAGTTGGACCTTCGTAACGCTTACCATCTCGTGCGCATCAGGGAGGGGGACGAGTGGAAGACGGCGTTTAACACTCCGTTAGGGCACTTTGAATACCGGGTTCTTCCTTTCGGCCTCGCTAACGCTCCAGCTGTCTTTCAGGCATTAGTCAATGATGTCCTGAGAGACATGCTGAACATCTTTGTTTTCGTTTACCTTGACGATATCCTGATTTTTTCACCGTCACTCCAGATTCATGTTCAGCACGTTCGACGTGTCCTCCAGCGCCTTTTAGAGAATTGTCTTTTTGTGAAGGCTGAGAAGTGCACTTTTCATGCCTCCTCCGTCACATTTCTCGGTTCTGTTATTTCCGCTGAAGGCATTAAGATGGATCCCGCTAAGGTCCAAGCTGTCATTGATTGGCCCGTCCCTAAGTCACGCGTCGAGCTGCAGCGCTTTCTCGGCTTCGCGAACTTCTATCGTCGTTTCATCCGTAATTTCGGTCAGGTGGCAGCTCCTCTCACAGCCCTTACTTCTGTCAAGACGTGCTTTAAGTGGTCCGTTTCCGCCCAGGGAGCTTTTGATCTCCTCAAGAATCGTTTTACATCCGCTCCTATCCTTGTTACACCTGACGTCTCTAGACAGTTCGTTGTCGAGGTTGACGCGTCAGAGGTGGGAGTGGGAGCCATCCTTTCTCAGCGCTCCCTCTCTGACGACAAGGTCCACCCATGCGCGTATTTTTCTCATCGCCTGTCGCCGTCGGAACGTAACTATGATGTGGGTAACCGCGAACTGCTCGCCATCCGGTTAGCCCTAGGCGAATGGCGACAGTGGTTGGAGGGGGCGACCGTTCCTTTTGTCGTTTGGACTGACCATAGGAACCTTGAGTACATCCGTTCTGCCAAACGACTTAATGCGCGTCAGGCGCGTTGGGCGCTGTTTTTCGCTCGTTTCGAGTTCGTGATTTCTTATCGTCCGGGCTCTAAGAACACCAAGCCTGATGCTTTGTCTCGTCTCTTCAGTTCTTCAGTAGCCTCCACTGACCCCGAGGGGATTCTCCCTGAGGGGCGTGTTGTCGGGTTGACTGTCTGGGGAATTGAGAGGCAGGTAAAGCAAGCACTCACTCAAACTCCGTCGCCGCGCGCTTGTCCTAGGAACCTTCTTTTCGTTCCCGTTCCTACTCGTCTGGCCGTTCTTCAGTGGGCTCACTCTGCCAAGTTAGCCGGCCACCCTGGCGTTCGGGGTACGCTTGCTTCCATTCGCCAGCGTTTCTGGTGGCCCACCCGGGAGCATGACACGCGTCGTTTCGTGGCTGCTTGTTCGGTCTGCGCGCAGACTAAGTCCGGTAACTCTCCTCCTGCCGGCCGTCTCAGGCCGCTTCCTATTCCCTCTCGACCGTGGTCTCACATCGCCTTAGATTTTGTCACCGGACTGCCTTCGTCAGCGGGGAAGACTGTTATTCTTACGGTTGTCGATAGGTTCTCTAAGGCGGCTCATTTCATTCCCCTTGCTAAGCTTCCTTCTGCTAAAGAGACGGCACAAATCATCATCGAGAATGTTTTCAGAATTCATGGCCTTCCGTCAGACGTCGTTTCGGACAGAGGTCCGCAATTCACGTCTCAATTTTGGAGGGAGTTTTGCCGTTTGATTGGGGCTTCCGTCAGTCTCTCTTCCGGCTTTCACCCCCAGTCTAACGGTCAAGCAGAACGGGCCAATCAGACTATTGGTCGCATCTTACGCAGTCTTTCTTTTCGCAACCCTGCGTCTTGGTCAGAACAGCTCCCCTGGGCAGAATACGCCCACAACTCGCTTCCTTCGTCTGCGACCGGGCTATCTCCTTTTCAGAGTAGCCTCGGGTACCAGCCTCCGTTGTTCTCATCTCAGTTCGCCGAGTCCAGCGTCCCCTCCGCTCAGGCTTTTGTCCAACGTTGCGAGCGCACCTGGAAGAGGGTCAGGTCTGCACTTTGCCGTTATAGGGCGCAGACTGTGAGAGCTGCTAATAAGCGTAGAACTAAGAGCCCTAGGTATTGTCGCGGTCAGAGAGTTTGGCTCTCCACTCAGAACCTTCCCCTTAAGACGGCTTCTCGCAAGTTGACCCCGCGGTTCATTGGTCCATTCCGTATCTCTCAGGTCATTAATCCTGTCGCAGTGCGACTTCTTCTTCCGCGATATCTTCGTCGCGTCCACCCGGTCTTCCATGTCTCCTGTGTTAAGCCCGTTCTTCGCGCCCCCGCTCGTCTTCCCCCCCCCCCCCCCATCCTTGTCGAGGGCGCACCTATCTACAGGGTCCGTAAGATCTTGGACATGCGTCCTCGGGGCCGTGGTCATCAGTACCTAGTTGACTGGGAGGGGTACGGTCCTGAGGAGAGGAGTTGGGTTCCATCTCGGGACGTGCTGGACCGTGCGCTGATTGATGATTTCCTCCGTGGCCGCCAGGTTTCCTCCTCGAGTGCGCCAGGAGGCGCTCGGTGAGTGGGGGGGTACTGTCATGTTGTCTTGTCTCTGTCCTTTCCCTTCACCCTGTCTCCCTCTGCTGGTCGTGTTAGGTTACCTTTTCTCCCCCGCTTTCCCCCAGCTGTCCCTTGTCTCCTCTAACTACCCATTCACCCCGTTCCCCACCTGTTCCCTTTTTTCCCTCTGATTAGGTCCCTATATCTCTCTCTGTTTCTGCTCCTGTCCTTGTCGGATTCTTGTTTGTTTGTGTTTCATGCCTGAGCCAGACTATCGTCATGTTTGCTGTAACCTTGTCCTGTCCTGTCGGAATCTGCCGGTCTATCTGAGCCTACCTATGTTTGGTTATTAAAGAAGCTCTGTTTAAGTTAGTTCGCTTTTGGGTCCTCATTCACTCACCATAACAACCTTGGCTTACTGCAATCACCTTACCTTGGCTTACTGCGTTCACCTTACCTTGGCTTACTGTATTCACCTAACTTTGTTTTACTGCGTTAACCTTACCTTGTCTTACTGCATTCACCTTACCTTGGCTTACTGCAATCACCTTACCTTGGCTTACTGCATTCACCTTACCTGGGCTAACTGCATTCACCTTACCTTGGCTTACTGCGTTCACCTTACCTTGGCTTACTGCGTTCACCTTACCTTGGCTTACTGCGTTCACCTTACCTTGGCTTACTGCGTTCACCTTACCTTGGCTTACTGCATTCACCTTACCTTGGCTTACTGCGTTCACCTTACCTTGGCTTACTGCATTCACCTTACCTTGGCTTACTGCATTCACCTTACCTTGGCTTACTGCATTCACCTTACCTTGGCTTACTGCATTCACCTTACCTTGGCTTACTGCATTCACCTTACCTTGGCTTACTGCGTTCGCTTAACAGGCAGTCTCCTTGTGGAGTGCAACGAGAGGCAGACAGGTCGTTATTGCTTTGGACTAGTTAACCTAAAGGTTGCAAGATTGGATCCCCCGAGCTGACAAGGTGAAAATCTGTCATTCTGCCCCTGAACGAGGCAGTTAACCCACCGTTCCTAGACCGTCAATGAAATTAAGAATGTGTTCTTAACTGACCATTCCAGTTAATCGGTCGACCTCTAGCCTGAACACAACACCTAGTGACCTCATCAAGTAGCAGCAGGGATGTGTTGTGGTGATTAATTTAGAGAGAGAGAGACAACATTAATAATACCATCAATAATACCAATAATAATATAATCAGTCACACCAGTCTGTAATGCATTATGAAAACATTTATACATTTATATAGTCAGTTAAGAGAATAAATTATTATAATGTAAAACTTTATAACAATCCTACAATACTGTAGACATTAAAACAGACGTAATATTAATATCCTCTGTGTTATTTCTTCATTCAGATGAGCTCGCTGTGATTTGCCAACGTGAACTCAAATCTAATCTAAAGAAGAAGTTTCAATGTGTATTTGAGGGGATTGCTAAACAAGGAAACCCAACACTTCTCAATAAGATCTACACAGAGCTCTACATCACAGAGGGTGGAACAGGAGAGGTCAATAATGAACATGAGCTGAGACAGATTGAGACAACAACCAGGAAACAAGAAAGACCAGAGACTCCAATCAAATGTAACGACATCTTCAAACCCTTAACTGGACAAGACAAACCTATCAGAACTGTGCTGACAAAGGGAGTCGCTGGCATTGGAAAAACAGTCTCTGTGCAGAAGTTCATTCTGGACTGGGCTGAAGGAAAAGCAAATCAGGATGTCCAATTTGTATTTTCATTCCCTTTCCGGGAGCTGAATTTGATGAAAGGGGACAAAAACACTTTCATTGAACTTCTCAATCACTTCTCAATGGAAACCAAACAATCAAGAATCTCCAACTACGACAAGTACAAAGTTCTGTTCATCTTTGATGGTCTGGATGAGTGCCGACTGCCCCTAGACTTCCAGAAGAACAAGATCTGTTGTGGCGTCACAGAGTCAACCTCAGTGGACGTTCTGCTGACAAATCTCATCAATGGAAATCTGCTTCCCTCTGCTCTCATCTGGATAACTACCCGACCTGCAGCAGCCAATAAGATCCCTTCAAGGTGTGTTGACCAGGTGACAGAGGTACGAGGGTTCAATGACCCACAGAAGGAGGAGTACTTCAGGAAGAGATTCAGTGATGAGGACATGGCCAGCAGAATCATCTCACACATAAAGACATCAAGGAGCCTCCACATCATGTGCCACGTTCCAGTCTTCTGTTGGATTTCTGCAACAGTCCTTGAACACATGCTGAAACATAAGAGAGAAGAGATCCCCAGGACTCTGACTGAGATGTACACACACCTTGTGGTGTTTCATACCAAACAGAAGAATGAAAAGTATCTTGGGAAAGAAGAGACAGGTCCACACTGGAATAAAGAGAGCATTCTGTCACTGGGAAAACTGGCTTTTCAACAGCTCGTGAATGGCAATCTGATTTTCTATGAAGAAGACCTGAAAGATGCTGGCATTGATGTCAATGAAGCCTCAGTGTACTCAGGATTGTGCACACAGCTCTTTAAAGAGGAATGTGTGCTGTACCAGGACAAGGTGTACTGCTTTGTTCATCTGAGCATTCAGGAGTTTCTGGCTGCTGTATATGTGTTCCTCTCATTCATCAACAACAATGAGAATCTAATGGACGAACTGCAATCAACATCCAGGAACTTTTCTGTGAGGATCAAACAAAGGCGTAAAGTTGCTTTCTACAGGAGTGCTGTGGATAAAGCCTTACTAAGTGAGACGGGAAACCTGGACCTTTTCCTCCGCTTCCTTCTGGGCCTCTCACTGGAGTCCAATCAGAAGCACTTACGAGGTCTACTGACAAAGACAAGAAGCAGCTCACAGAGCCATGAAGAAACAGTCGAGTACATCAAGGAGAAGATCAGGGAGAATCCCTCTCCAGAGAGGAGCATCAATCTGTTCCACTGTCTGAATGAACTGAATGACCATTCTCTAGTGGAGGAGATCCAAAGCTACCTGAGATCAGGAAGTCTCTCAAAACCCTACCTGTCACCTGATCAGTGGTCAGCTCTGGTCTTTGTGTTGCTGACTTCAGAAAAGGAGCTGGATGTGTTTGACCTGAAGAAATACTCCAGATCAGAGGAAGGTCTTCTGAGGCTGCTGCCAGTGGTCAAAGCCTCCAGAGCTGTTCTGTGAGTAAATAAAATGACATTTAAGAACTAATCATCAGGAAGAAATATTCAGTTTAGAGAAAAAAAGTATAATAATATGTATATAATATAATATTGAATGCATTGATGTTCACATTATTATAACAAAATGACACAAAATTCTAGGAGATGTAAGATGAATCTATATGTTGTTTGAGAGAATAAACCAAATTAACCAAATGCATCTACCATTGTCCTTCTACACTACTGGTGTTAAATGAACAGTGTGTTTGTGAGGTATCAAATCAAATCAAATCAAATTTTATTTGTCACATACACATGGTTAGCAGATGTTAATGCGAGTGTAGCGAAATGCTTGTGCTTCTAGTTCCGACAATGCAGTAATAACAAGTAATCTAACTAACAATTCCAAAACTACTGTCTTGTACACAGTGTAAGGGGATAAAGAATATGTACATAAGGATATATGAATGAGTGATGGTACAGAGCAGCATAGGCAAGATACAGTAGATGGTATCGGGTACAGTATGTACAAATGAGATGAGTATGTAAACAAAGTGGCATAGTATAGTATAAAGTGGCTAGTGATACATGTATTACATAAGGATACCGTCGATGATATAGAGTACAGTATATACGTATGCATATGAGATGAATAATGTAGGGTAAGTAACATTTATATAAGGTAGCATTGTTTAAAGTGGCTAGTGATATATTTACATCATTTCCCATCAATTCCCATTATTAAAGTGGCTGGAGTTGAGTCAGTGTCAGTGTGTTGGCAGCAGCCACTCAGTGTTAGTGGTGGCTGTTTAACAGTCTGATGGCCTTGAGATAGAAGCTGTTTTTCAGTCTCTCGGTCCCAGCTTTGATGCACCTGTACTGACCTCGCCTTCTGGATGATAGCGGGGTGAACAGGCAGTGGCTCGGGTGGTTGATGTCCTTGATGATCTTTATGGCCTTCCTGTGACATCGGGTGGTGTAGGTGTCCTGGAGGGCAGGTAGTTTGCCCCCGGTGATGCGTTGTGCAGACCTCACTACCCTCTGGAGAGCCTTACGGTTGAGGGCGGTGCAGTTGCCATACCAGGCGGTGATACAGCCCGCCAGGATGCTCTCGATTGTGCATCTGTAGAAGTTTGTGAGTGCTTTTGGTGACAAGCCGAATTTCTTCAGCCTCCTGAGGTTGAAGAGGCGCTGCTGCGCCTTCTTCACGATGCTGTCTGTGTGAGTGGACCAATTCAGTTTGTCTGTGATAAGTATGCCGAGGAACTTAAAACTTGCTACCCTCTCCACTACTGTTCCATCGATGTGGATAGGGGGGTGTTCCCTCTGCTGTTTCCTGAAGTCCACAATCATCTCCTTAGTTTTGTTGACGTTGAGTGTGAGGTTGTTTTCCTGACACCACACTCCGAGGGCCCTCACCTCCTCCCTGTAGGCCGTCTCATCGTTGTTGGTAATCAAGCCTACCACTGTTGTGTCGTCCGCAAACTTGATGATTGAGTTGGAGGCGTGCGTGGCCACGCAGTCGTGGGTGAACAGGGAGTACAGGAGAGGGCTCAGAACGCAACCTTGTGGGGCCCCAGTGTTGAGGATCAGCGGGGAGGAGATGTTGTTGCCTACCCTCACCACCTGGGGGCGGCCCGTCAGGAAGTCCAGTACCCAGTTGCACAGGGCGGGGTCGAGACCCAGGGTCTCGAGCTTGATGACGAGCTTGGAGGGTACTATGGTGTTGAATGCCGAGCTGTAGTCGATGAACAGCATTCTCACATAGGTATTCCTCTTGTCCAGATGGGTTAGGGCAGTGTGCAGTGTGGTTGAGATTGCATCGTCTGTGGACCTATTTGGGCGGTAAGCAAATTGGAGTGGGTCTAGGGTGTCAGGTAGGGTGGAGGTGATATGGTCCTTGACTAGTCTCTCAAAGCACTTCATGATGACGGATGTGAGTGCTACGGGGCGGTAGTCATTTAGCTCAGTTACCTTAGCTTTCTTGGGAACAGGAACAATGGTGGCCCTCTTGAAGCATGTGGGAACAGCAGACTGGTATAGGGATTGATTGAATATGTCCGTAAACACACCGGCCAGCTGGTCTGCGCATGCTCTGAGGGCGCGGCTGGGGATGCCATCTGGGCCTGCAGCCTTGCGAGGGTTAACACGTTTAAATGTCTTACTCACCTCGGCTGCAGTGAAGGAGAGACCGCATGTTTTCGTTGCAGGCCGTGTCAGTGGCACTGTATTGTCCTCAAAGCGGGCAAAAAAGTTATTTAGTCTGCCTGGGAGCAAGACATCCTGGTCCGTGACTGGGCTGGGTTTCTTCCTGTAGTCCGTGATTGACTGTAGACCCTGCCACATGCCTCTTGTGTCTGAGCCGTTGAATTGAGATTCTACTTTGTCTCTGTACTGGCGCTTAGCTTGTTTGATAGCCTTGCGGAGGGAATAGCTGCACTGTTTGTATTCGGTCATGTTACCAGACACCTTGCCCTGATTAAAAGCAGTGGTTCGCGCTTTCAGTTTCACACGAATGCTGCCATCAATCCACGGTTTCTGGTTAGGGAATGTTTTAATCGTTGCTATGGGAACGACATCTTCAACGCACGTTCTAATGAACTCGCACACCGAATCAGCGTATTCGTCAATGTTGTTATCTGACGCAATACGAAACATCTCCCAGTCCACGTGATGGAAGCAGTCTTGGAGTGTGGAGTCAGCTTGGTCGGACCAGCGTTGGACAGACCTCAGCGTGGGAGCCTCTTGTTTTAGTTTCTGTCTGTAGGCAGGGATCAACAAAATGGAGTCGTGGTCAGCTTTTCCGAAAGGGGGGCGGGGCAGGGCCTTATATGCGTCGCGGAAGTTAGAGTAACAATGGTCCAAGGTCTTTCCTCCCCTGGTTGCGCAATCGATATGCTGATAAAATTTGGGGAGTCTTGTTTTCAGATTAGCCTTGTTAAAATCCCCAGCTACAATGAATGCAGCCTCCGGATAAATTGTTTCCAGTTTGCAGAGAGTTAAATAAAGTTCGTTCAGAGCCATCGATGTGTCTGCTTGGGGGGGGATATATACGGCTGTGATTATAATCGAAGAGAATTCTCTTGGTAGATAATGCGGTCTACATTTGATTGTGAGGAATTCTAAATCAGGTGAACAGAAGGACAGAAGGTAATGATGATATCTTTGTCAGGCTGTCAGGTTGTGTAGTCACAGAGGAAGGCTGTGCTTCTCTGGTCTCAGCTCTGGAGTCAAACCCCTCACACCTGAGAGAGCTGGACCTGAGTAACAATGACCTGAAGGATTCAGGAGTGAAGCTGCTCTCTGATGGACTGGAGAATCCCCACTGTAAACTGGAGACTCTGAGGTCAGTATTATCAGATATGAAAGCACTTTATGTATGTAGTTCTCCCATTTGAAAAGTCGTAATTATTCGGTTATATCCACTTATATTGTATTAAAGTAGTCATACATTTAGTATTTGGTCCCATATTCCATGCCTCCAGTGATTACATCAATCTTGTGATTCTACTAACTTGTTGAATTAATTTGCAGTTTGTCTTGGTTGTGTTTTGGATGTTTTTCCAAATAGAAACTGAATGGTGAATAATGTCCTGTCATTTTGGAGTCACTTCACTTGTATTGTCAGGAAGAATAGAAGATGTTTCTGAACACTTCTACATTCATGTGAATGCTACTATGATGATGAATAATCAGGAATGAATCGAGGATAATGATGAATGAGAAAGTTACAGAAGAACAAAGATCATAACCCCTCTGTTATTGGTAATGGTGAGAGGTTAGTATGTTTTGTTGTAGCCTCTGTTATTGGTAATGGTGAGAGGTTAGCATGTTTTGTTGTAGACCTCTGTTATTGGTAATGGTGAGAGGTTAGCATGTTTTGTTGTATCCTCTGTTATTGGTAATGGTGAGAGGTTAGCATGTTTTGTTGTAGCCTCTGTTATTGGTAATGGTGAGAGGTTAGCATGTTTTGTTGTGGCCTCTGTTATTGGTAATGGTGAGAGGTTAGCATGTTTTGTTGTAGCCTCTGTTATTGGTAATGGTGAGAGGTTAGCATGTTTTGTTGTAGTCTCTGTTATTGGTAATGGTGAGAGGTTAGCATGTTTTGTTGTAGCCTCTGTTATTGGTAATGGTGAGAGGTTAGCATGTTTTGTTGTAGCCTCTGTTTTTGGTAATGGTGAGAGGTTAGCATGTTTTGTTGTAGCCTCTGTTATTGGTAATAGTGAGAGGTTAGTATGTTTTGTTGTAGTCTCTGTTATTGGTAATGGTGAGAGGTTAGCATGTTTTGTTGTAGCCTCTGTTATTGGTAATGGTGAGAGGTTTCGTTGTAGCCTCTGTTATTGGTAATGGTGAGAGTTTAGCATGCTTTGTTGTAGCCTCTGTTATTGGTAATGGTGCGAGGTTAGCATGTTTTGTTTTAGCCTCTGTTATTGGTAATGGTGAGAGGTTTCGTTGTAGCCTCTGTTATTGGTAATGGTGAGAGTTTAGCATGCTTTGTTGTAGCCTCTGTTATTGGTAATGGTGACAGGTTAGCATGTTTTGTTGTAGCCTCTGTTATTGGTAATGGTGAGCAGTTAGCATGTTTTGTTGTAGCCTCTGTTATTGGTAATGGTGAGAGTTTAGCATGCTTTGTTGTAGCCTCTGTTATTGGTAATGGTGAGAGGTTAGCATGTTTTGTTGTAGCCTCTGTTATTGGTAATGGTGAGAGGTTAACATGTTTTGTTGTAGCCTCTGTTATTGGTAATGGTGAGAGGTTAGCATGTTTTGTTGTAGCCTCTGTTATTGGTAATGGTGAGAGTTTAGCATGCTTTGTTCTAGCCTCTGTAACTTTCTCACTCATTATTATTCATGATTCTTTCATGATTTTTCTTATTCATGGCATCATAAGGATGAATTTATTATTGTTTAGAAACATGTTATCTACTCTCTTAGACAGAAAAGTACTCCACTCATCATCCACCATTTTGTTATTGGGCAAAACACAACCAAAACACAACCAAACAAACTGCAAATGCAACCAACGAGTTTACGACAAAAAACACAATTTTTGACTATTTTAATACACTATGAGTGAATTGTTCAGAATACTTAAGACTTCTTCAAATGGGGAGACTGGAAACATAAATTGTTTTCATTTTTAATATTGAAACACATGTCTTAAAATACCCTCAAATTAAAGGTGACATTATAAACTGTCACCTCATATGAAACATTTGACCTCAAATCCAAAATGTTGGAGAATAGAGACACATTTAAAATGTTAGCTTCACTGTCTAAATAGATATGGTGTGGACTGTATACTCAATACAATCTAAATCTGATACCTCACTTTCTAAATAGATATGGTGTGGACTGTATACTCAATACAATCTAAATCTGATACCTCACTGTCTAAATAGATATGGTGTGGACTGTATACTCAATACAATCTAAATCTGATACCTCACTTTCTAAATAGATATGGTGAGGACTGTATACTCAATACAATCTAAATCTGATACCTCACTGTCTAAATAGATATGGTGTGGACTGTATACTCAATACAATCTAAATCTGATTCCTCACTGTCTAAATAGATATGGTGTGGACTGTATACTCAATACAATCTAAATCTGATACCTCACTTTCTAAATAGATATGGTGAGGACTGTATACTCAATACAATCTAAATCTGATACCTCACTGTCTAAATAGATATGGTGTGGACTGTATACTCAATACAATCTAAATCTGATTCCTCACTGTCTAAATAGATATGGTGTGGACTGTATACTCAATACAATCTAAATCTGATACCTCACTGTCTAAATAGATATGGTGTGGACTGTATACTCAATACAATCTAAATCTGATTCCTCACTGTCTAAATAGATATGGTGTGGACTGTATACTCAATACAATCTAAATCTGATACCTCACTGTCTGTCTTCTGACTGATACTGCTTTTTAAACTGGTCTGGTCAGTCTACTATAATATTTGTACTATACATGTTTCTATCTGCAGGCAATACTTTGATCATTTGTCATTTTTTATGATGATACACTATTTTCCGAATAGATATGGAAGGTTTCAGGACACTGATATATCTGAATATGTTGAAAAAATATACTGCCACTATTTTCACCACCAAAGAATATCAGTGTGATTTTAATATGATTTGACTCTTTGCAGGCTGTCAGGCTGTCTAGTCACAGAGGAAGGCTGTGCTTCTCTGGTCTCAGCTCTGAGGTCAAACCCCTCACACCTGAGAGAGCTGGACCTGAGTAACAATGACCTGAAGGATTCAGGAGTGAAGCTGCTCTCTGATGGACTGGGGAATCCCCACTGTAAACTGGAGACTCTGAGGTCAGTATTCCTGTAGTTGGTCAACAAGTGATAACTGTTCACCAGATCCACATGTGTTTACCAGACACACATAGTCCACACCATATGTGTTTGGACAGTGAAGCTTACAGTTTTAAATGTGGTGCTCTGCTCCAGCATTTTGGATTTGAGATATAATGTTTCATATTAGGAGACAGTACAGAATGTCACCTTTTATTTGAGGTTAAAGGTGAGAGGTTAGCATGTTTTGTTGTATCCTCTGTTATTGGTAATGGTGAGAGGTTAGTATGTTTTGTTGTAGTCTGTTATTGGTAATGGTGAGAGGTTAGTATGTTTTGTTGTAGTCTCTGTTATTGGTAATGGTGAGAGGTTAGCATGTTTTGTTGTAGTCTCTGTTATTGGTAATGGTGAGAGGTTAGCATGTTTTGTTGTAGCCTCTGTTATTGGTAATGGTGAGAGGTTAGTATGTTTTGTTGTAGCCTCTGTTATTGGTAATGGTGAGAGGTTAGCATGTTTTGTTGTAGCCTCTGTTATTGGTAATGGTGAGAGGTTAGCATGTTTTGTTGTAGCCTCTGTTATTGGTAATGTTGAGAGGTTAGTATGTTTTGTTGTAGCCTCTGTTATTGGTAATGGTGAGAGGTTAGTATGTTTTGTTGTAGCCTCTGTTATTGGTAATGGTGAGAGGTTAGCATGTTTTGTTGTAGCCTCTGTTATTGGTAATGGTGAGAGGTTAGCATGTTTTGTTGTAGCCTCTGTTATTGGTAATGGTGAGAGGTTAGCATGTTTTGTTGTAGCCTCTGTTATTGGTAATGGTGAGAGGTTAGTATGTTTTGTTGTAGCCTCTGTTATTGGTAATGGTGAGAGGTTAGCATGTTTTGTTGTAGCCTCTGTTATTGGTAATGGTGAGAGGTTAGCATGTTTTGTTGTAGCCTCTGTTATTGGTAATGGTGAGAGGTTAGCATGTTTTGTTGTAGCCTCTGTTATTGGTAATGGTGAGAGGTTAGCATGTTTTGTTGTAGCCTCTGTTATTGGTAATGGTGAGAGGTTAGCATGTTTTGTTGTAGACCTCAAATCCAAAATGTTGGAGAATAGAGCCACATTTGAAATGTTAAGGGCAGTCAGGTCTGGAGAGAACCAAGGGCCATATCTGTTCCTGGTTCTACATTTTTTGAAAGGGGCATGCTTATTTAAGATGGTGAGGAAGGCACTTTTAAAGAATGACCAGGCGTCCTCTACTGACGGGATGAGGTCAATGTCCTTCCAGGATACCCATGCCAGGTCGATTAGGAAGGTCTGCTTGCTGAAGTGTTTTAGGGAGCGTTTGATAGTGATGAGGGGTAGTCGTTTGACCGCAGACCCGTTACGGATGCAGGCAATGAGGCAGTGATCACTGAGATCTTGGTTGAAAACAGCAGAGGTGTATTTGGAGGGCAAGTTGGTTAGGATGATATCATTGAGGGTGACCGTGTTATGGATTTGGGGTTGTTCCTGGTGGGTTCATTGACAATTTTTTTAAGAGAATGAGGGCATCAAGCTTATATTGTAGGATTGCCTGGGTGTTAAGCATGTCCCAGTTTAGGTCACCTAGCAGCACTAGCTCTGAAGATAGATGGGGGAATTCAGTTCACATATGGTGTTCAGGGCACAGCTGGGGGCAGAGGGTGGTCTATAGCAATCGGCGATGGTGAAAAGAAAGGTAGATTTTTAAAAGTAGAAGCTCGAATTGTTTGGGTACAGACCTGGATAGTAGGACAGAACTCTGAAGGCTAACTCCACCCCCTTTGGCAGTTCTATCTATAAACAGACTCAGATCTGTTTAAACCAACTCTTAGTTTCCTGATTCAGATCTGTTTAAACCAACTCTTAATTTCCTGATTCAGATCTGTTCAAACCAACTCTTAGATTCCTGATTCAGATCTGTTTAAACCATCTCGTAGTTTCCTGATTCAGATCTGTTCAAATCAACTCTTAGTTTCCTGATTCAGATCTGTTCAAACCAACTCTTAGTGTCCTGATTCAGATCTGTTTAAACCAACTCTTAGTTTCCTGATTCAGATCTGTTCAAACCAACTCTTCGTGTCCTGATTCAGATCTGTTCAAACCAACTCTTAGTTTCCTGATTCAGATCTGTTCAAACCAACTCTTAGTGTCCTGATTCAGATCTGTTTAAACCAACTCTTAGTTTCCTGATTCAGATCTGTTCAAACCAACTCTTCGTGTCCTGATTCAGATCTGTTCAAACCAACTCTTCGTGTCCTGATTCAGATCTGTTCAAACCAACTCTTAGTTTCCTGATTCAGATCTGTTCAAACCAACTCTTAGTTTCCTGATTCAGATCTGTTTAAACCAACTCTTAGTTTCCTGATTCAGATCTGTTCAAACCAACTCTTCGTGTCCTGATTCAGATCTGTTTAAACCAACTCTTAGTATCCTGATTCAGATCTGTTTAAACCAACTCTTAGTATCCTGATTCAGATCTGTTTAAACCAACTCTTAGTGTCCTGATTCAGATCTGTTCAAACCAACTCTTAGTGTCCTGATTCAGATCTGTTTAAACCAACTCTTCGTGTCCTGATTCAGATCTGTTCAAACCAACTCTTAGTTTCCTGATTCAGATCTGTTCAAACCAACTCTTAGTTTCCTGATTCAGATCTGTTTAAACCAACTCTTAGTTTCCTGATTCAGATCTGTTTAAACCAACTCTTAGTTTCCTGATTCAGATCTGTTCAAACCAACTCTTAGTGTCCTGATTCAGATCTGTTCAAACCAACTCTTAGTGTCCTGATTCAGATCTGTTCAAACCAACTCTTAGTGTCCTGATTCAGATCTGTTCAAACCAACTCTTAGTTTCCTGATTCAGATCTGTTCAAACCAACTCTTAGTTTCCTGATTCAGATCTGTTCAAACCAACTCTTAGTTTCCTGATTCAGATCTGTTTAAACCAACTCTTAGTTTCCTGATTCAGATCTGTTCAAACCAACTCTTAGTGTCCTGATTCAGATCTGTTCAAACCAACTCTTAGTGTTATTATTCATGATTCATTCATGATTTGTATTAATCAAGGCATGATCAGGATTAATTTAGTATTGTTTAGAAATGAGTTATCTACTCCCTTAGACAGAAAATTACTCCAGTCATCATCCACAGTTCAGTTACTATTTTGCAAAACACAACCCAAAACTCAACCAAAACAAACTGAAATGCAACCAATGAGTTTGGAACCAAATAGTACACTTTTGATTACTTTAATACACTATAAGTAAATTGATCAGAATATTTACGACTTCTTCAAATTATCAAAGTATGGGGGGGAATAGATACATAAAGATATGTATTAAAATACCCTCAAATAAAAGGTGACATTATATACTGTCACCTCATATGAAACATTTGATCTGAAATCCAAAATGTTGGAGTATAGAGACACATTTAAAATGTTAGCTTCACTGTCTAAATAGATATGATGTGGACTGTATACTCAATACAATCTAAATCTGATACCTCACTGTCTAAATAGATATGGTGTGGACTGTTTACTCAATACAATCTAAATCTGATACCTCACTGTCTAAATAGATATGGTGTGGACTGTATACTCAATACAATCTAAATCTGATACCTCACTGTCTAAATAGATATGGTGTGGACTGTATACTCAATACAATCTAAATCTGATACCTCACTGTCTAAATAGATATGGTGAGGACTGTATACTCAATACAATCTAAATCTGATACCTCAATGTCTAAATAGATATGGTGTGGACTGTATACTCAATACAATCTAAATCTGATACCTCACTGTCTAAATAGATATGGTGTGGACTGTATACTCAATACAATCTAAATCTGTTACCTCACTGTCTAAATAGATATGGTGTGGACTGTATACTCAATACAATCTAAATCTGATACCTCAATGTCTAAATAGATATGGTGAGGACTGTATACTCAATACAATCTAAATCTGATACCTCAATGTCTAAATAGATATGGTGTTGACTGTATACTCAATACAATCTAAATCTGATACCTCACTGTCTAAATAGATATGGCAGGATTGAGGACACTGATATATCTGAATATGTTGAAAAAATATACTGCCACTATTTTCACCACCAAAGAATATCAGTGTGATTTTAATATGATTTGACTCTTTGCAGGCTGTCAGGCTGTCTAGTCACAGAGGAAGGCTGTGCTTCTCTGGCCTCAGCTCTGAGGTCAAACCCCTCACACCTGAGAGAGCTGGACCTGAGCTACAATCACCCAGGAGACTCAGGAGTCAGACTGCTCTCTGCTGGACTGGAGGATCCACACTGCAGACTGGAGAAACTCAAGTATGTAGAGGGTTTATGTCTATGTTCATATCAGACATGTTTGACTTATCAGGCTAGTTAAGACAAACATTCTAATCACCACTTGGACAAAGTTAAATGCTGTCTGTCTGTCTGTCTGTCTGTCTGTCTGTGTGTCTGTGTGTCTGTGTGTCTGTGTGTCTGTGTGTCTGTGTGTCTGTGTGTCTGTGTGTGTGTGTTCAGGTGTATCCATCAATGACTGTCTGTTCTTCTGCTTAACGCTACAGTGTGGAACATGGTGGAGAGAACAGAATGAAACCTGGACTTAGAAAATGTGAGTGTTGACTGCTGTGAAGAATATGACTAAGAATAAGTCTTAATTCAAGTTAAGTCAAAGTCAAAGACCAACATCATTACTTACTTGGTCATATTAAATATCAGCTGTAGTTCTACAGAAGCAGAAATCAGGGACACAAAAGTTTACAAAGAGTTGATTTGACAGTGTGTGTGTGTGTGTGTGTGTGTGTGTGTGTGCGTGTGTGTGTGTGTGTGTGTGTGTGTGTGTGTATGTGTGTAATTAATGGGAATAAGTGTGTTTTATATTACCATACAGTATAACAAATGATCATTCAACAAGTCTCAAGTTACCTTAACTTCTCATTTTGATACCTAGAAACATCTACATTTAATGAATTAGTGAAAAGTGAGTTAACATTCTAATGTGAATGATGATGATTTCTAATATTGTGTCTGGTTTCATCCATCAGATGTCTGTGATCTCACACTGGACCCAAACACAGTAAACAGACTCCTCTCTCTGTCTGAGGAGAATAGAAAGGTGACATGTAGGAGAGAGGAGCAGCCGTATCCTGATCACCCAGAGAGATTTGAGGACTGTAGACAGGTGCTGTGTAGAGAGGGTCTGACTGGGCGCTGTTACTGGGAGGCAGAGTGGAGTGGGAGAAGGGCTGTTATAGGAGTGACATATAAAGGAATCAACAGGAGAGGAGAGGTTAAGGACTGTTGTCTTGGACACAATGACAAGTCCTGGAGTCTGTTCTGCTATGACAACCGTTACACTGCCAGGCACAATAATAATTCCACTACCATAGACGTCCCCTCCTCCAGCCCCCACAGAGTAGGAGTGTATCTGGACTGGCCTGCCGGCACTCTGTCCTTCTATAGAGCCTCCTCTGACACCCTGACCCACCTGATCACATTCACCTCCACATTCACTGAGCCCCTCTATCCAGGGTTTGGGGTTTGGGGTGATGGCGACTCAGTGTCCCTTTGTCAGTGATACACACTGGACAAACACACACACACACACACACACACACACACACACACACACACTGGACACACACACACACTGGACACACACAAACACACACACACTGGACACACACACACACACACTGGACACACACACACACTGGACACACACACACACTGGACACACACACACACACACACTGGACACACACACACACACACACAAACACACACTGGACACACACACACACACTGGATTCACACACACACACACACTGGACACACACACACACACACACACACACTCACACTGGACTCACACACACACTGGACTCATATACACACACACACACACACTGGACAAACACACACACGCTGGGCAAAGACACACACACACACACACTGGACAAAGACACACACACTGGACAAATACAAACACACACAAACACTGGACAAACACACACACGCTGGGCAAAGACACACACACACACACACTGGGCAAAGACACACACACACACACTGTGCAAAGACACACACACACTGGAGAAACACACACTGGACAAACACACACACACCTGCTGGACACACACTGGACAATCACACACACACTGGACAAAGACACACACACACACACACACTGGGCAAAGACACACACACACACACACACTGGACAAACAAACACACACACACTGGACAAAAACACACACACACTGGACAAACACACACACACCTGCTGGACACACACTGGACACACACACACTCACACTGGACACACACACACACTGGATAAAAACACACACACACTGGAGAAACACACACTGGACAAACACACACACACCTGCTGAACACACACTGGACACACGCACACTAACACTGGACACACACACACACACACACTGGACACACACACCTGCTGGACACACATACTGGATACACACACACACTGGACACACACACACAATGGACTCACAGACACACACTGGACACAAACACACACTCACACTGGACACACACTGGACACACACACACACACACAATGGACTCACACACACACACACTGGACTCACAGACATACACTGGACACACACTGGACACACACACACACACACACACTGGACAAATACACACTAGACAAACACACACACAAACACAGTGGACACACACACACACACTGGACAAACATATACACACAGGACACACACACACACAGGACACACACACACAGGACACACACACACTGGACACACACACTCACTGGACAAACACACACACACACACACTGGACACACACACATACACTGGACACACACTGGACACACACACACTCTGGACACACACTGGACACACATGCGCGTCTTCCTATAGTTGTGAGGACCTCTTACAATAACACTGTTTTAGATGGATCCTCTGTTTATCATCTTGTTTTATACTGTTTTAGATGGATCCTCTGTTTATCATCTTGTTTAATACTGTTTTAGATGGATCCTCTGTTTATCATCTTGTTTTATACTGTTTTAGATGGATCCTCTGTTTATCATCTTGTTTTATACTGTTTTAGATGGATCCTCTGTTTATCATCTTGTTTTATACTGTTTTAGATGGATCCTCTGTTTATCATCTTGTTTTATACTGTTTTAGATGGATCCTCTGTTTATCATCTTGTTTTATACTGTTTTAGATGGATCCTCTGTTTATCATCTTGTTTTATACTGTTTTAGATGGATCCTCTGTTTATCATCTTGTTGTATACTGTTTTAGATGGATCCTCTGTTTATCATCTTGTTTTATACTGTTTTAGATGGATCCTCTGTTTATCATCTTGTTTTATACTGTTTTAGATGGATCCTCTGTTTATCATGTTGGTTTATACTGTTTTAGATGGATCCTCTGTTTATCATCTTGTTTTATACTGTTTAGATGTATCCTCTGTTTATCATGTTGTTTTATACTGTTTTAGATGGATCCTCTGTTTAAACATTTAAACTCTTAAATTTAAACAATTTAAACAATAACACTGTTAAAATACCAATGTGATCATTTGTTGTACGTCTTTTATGTTGAATTACAAATAGTACAATTATATATGGACATACACTCCACATACACTGCTGATGTCGCAGAAAGGCCATAAAGATCATCAAGGACAACATCCACCTGAGCCACTGCCT
Source organism: Oncorhynchus mykiss (assembly GCF_057628025.1). Lineage (NCBI taxonomy): Eukaryota > Metazoa > Chordata > Actinopteri > Salmoniformes > Salmonidae > Oncorhynchus > Oncorhynchus mykiss. The sequence continues at coordinate 80,457,652 of NC_143034.1, read as the reverse complement.
GTTCACCCCGCTATCATCCAGAAGGAGAGGTCAGTACAGGTGCATCATCACCACCCGAGCCACTGCCTGTTCACCCCGCTATCATCCAGAAGGCGAAGTCAGTACAGGTGCATCAAAGCAGGGACCGAGAGACTGAAAAACAGCTTCTATCTTAAGGCCATCAGACTGTTTATCAGCCACCGCTAACATTGAGTGGCTGCTGCCAACATACTGACTCAACCAGCCACTTTAATAATGGGAATTGATGGAAATTGATGGGAAAAAATGCATCACTAGCCACTTTACAATGCCACTTAATACAATGTTTACATACCCTACATTACTCATCTCATATGTATATACTGTACTCTATACCATCTCCTGCATCTTGCCTATGCCGTTCTGTACCATCACTCATTCATGTATGTTTATGTACATATTCTTTATCCCTTTACACTTGTGTATAGAAGGTCATTGTTGTGAAATCGTTGGGTTAGGTTAGTCGTTGGTTATTACTGCATTGTCGGAACTAGAAGCACAAGCATTTTGCTAAACTCGCATTAACATCTGCTAACCATGTGTATGTGACAAATAAAATGTGATTTTAGTGTATTTAGTTGTACAAGTATACAAGAAGATATTGTATTTTTCATAATAAAACATAATTGAAACAAGAAAAGGCATGTTAATTGTGAAAACAATTTCATTTTTGATTTTACATTGCCTTCTCCCAGTTGCAGGTTGATGTTTGTCATGAATCTTGACCTGGAGGCAGGTTGATGTTTGTCATGAATCTTGACCTGGAGGCAGAACGGCGTGATTTCCTACAGATATTAAAAACCTGTTGAGGCTAGGGGGCAGCATTTTCACTTTTGGATGAAAGGCGTGCCCAGAGTGAACTGCCTCCTACTCAGTCCCAGATGGGAATATATGCATAACATTATTACTGGTGGATAGAAAACATTCTGGAGCTTCTAAAACTGTTTGAATTATGTCTGTGAGTATAACAGAACTCATATGGCAGACAAAAACCTGAGAAGAATTCCAAACAGGATGTGAGAACTCAATTTAGAAAAAAGTGCCATTGGTTGTCCATCTTAGATATGGATGAGCATGCACTTCCTAGGGCTTCCACAAGATGTCACCGTCTTTAGATTCTGGTTGTATGATTCTACTATAAAGGTGGGGCTCATAATAGCTCTTTGGTCTGGCAGAAAGCCTCGGTCTCATTGTGCGCGGTCACGAGAGAGTGTCCTCCCGTTCCTATGCTTTTCTTCAGACAATGAAATTCTCCGGTTGGAACCTTATTGCTGATTAATGTTTAAAACATCCTAAATACGGAACTTTTTGAGTTTTTGTCTGGAGGAATTGCTCGTGCTTTTTGAGGATTGAATGCTGGGCTGAACAAGCTAACAACAAGTCGCTAAATTATGGGCTTTTTGGAACTTTATGGAACAAATCAGTCATTTGTTGTCGAACTGGGATTCCTGGAACTGCCTTCTGATGAAGATATTCAAAGGTAAGTGAATATTTATAGTGTTTTTTGTAGCTTCTGTTGATGCCAAAATGGCGGCTATTTCTTTGGGTTCTGAGAGCCGTTCACAGATTATTATTTTTCCATACAGTTTTAAAAAAATTCAACACAGTGAGCATAGAGGATACATTTATATTTAATTCTGTGAATAACACTTGCATCTTTTATCAATGTTAATTGTGAGTATTTCTGCAAAATCACCGGATGTTTTGGAATCAAAACATTACTGCACGTAACGCGCCAATGTAAACTGAGATCCTTTATATATATATATGCACATTATCAAACAAAACACACAATACATGTATAACATAATGCCCTATGAGTGTCATCTGATCGAGATAATCAAAGGTTAGTGATTCATTTTATCCATATTCATGCTTTTGTGACTGAAAAATCGCTGTGTGTGTTTTTGAATTTGGTGGTCATCTAACGTAAATATATGTTGTGTTTTCACTGTAAAACATTTTAAAAATTGGACACGATGGGTAGATTAACAAGATGTTTATCTTTCATTTGCTGTATTGGACTTGTTAATGTGTGAACGTTAAATATTTCTAAAGAATATTTTTTCAGCTAAATGGGAGGGGGTGTTCCCTTTAGGGAACTCCTTGTGCCCCCTTGCCCCAGCTGCAAAGTAAAAATTGGCTGTAGGATTAAAATCAGATTGTATTACTTTGTGCCTGTGTCAGCCAGTGACCACTTTGCTGAACTGCCTCCAGGGCAAGACAATAAATGCAAACCTGCCTCCCAGTTATCCCCTCCTTATCTTTACAAGGCTGTAGAACATACAAGTTAGTGATGTGGGGGTTCTCTCATAACCTTCCGTCCCCAGGTGGGTAGATGGCAGGTTGAAAAAAGAGAAGCTAGTGATGTGGGGGTTCTCTCATAACCCTCAGTCCCCAGGTGGGTAGTTGGCACGTTGAAAAAGAGAAGCTAGTGTTGTGGGGGTTCCCTCATAACCCTCAGTCCCCAGATGGGTAGATGGCAGGTTGAATAAAGAGAAGCTAGTGATGTGGGGGTTCTCTCATAACCCTCAGTCCCCAGGTGGGTAGATGGCAGGTTGAATGAAGAGAAGCTAGTGATGTGGGGGTTCTCTCATAACCCTCAGTCCCCAGGTGGGTAGAAGGCAGGTTGAATAAAGAGAAAACAATAGGCTATATAACAAAATCCATAAATGTATAATTATTGTATAATTTCCACAAAACATTAAGGACACCTTTCTTTCCATGACAAACTGACCAGGTGTCACTCAATATTAGAAAGGTATCCTTAATATTTAGTTTACTCAGTGGTTCTGACCCTTTACATAACAGACAATCCTCTTTGCCGGGAACCTTCTTAAAACCTGTGGCGACTCTAGGGGCAGTATTTTCATTTTTGGAAAAAAAATATTCCCGTTTTAAACGGGATATTTTGTCAGGACAAGATGCTAGAATATGCATTTAATTGAGTTTGGATAGAAAACACTCTATTGTTTCCAAAACTGTAAAGATATTGTCTGTGAGTATAACAGAACTGATGTTGCAGGCGAAAGCCTGAGAAAAATCCAATCCGGAAGTGCCCCATATTTTGAAAAGCGCTGCGTTCCAATGAGTCCCTATTGAGCTGTGAATGTGCTATCAACCAGCTTATGCTTTCTACGTATTCCCCAAGGTGTCTACAGCATTGTGACATAGTTTTACGCATTTATGTTGAAGAATAGCCGTAGGCGGCTGGCTACATTGCGGAAGTGGTCACCTGATGGCTCCCATGGTGACTCTCGCGTAAAATACAAAGGTAGCCATTACTCCAATCGGTCCTACTGAAAAACGAATTGTCCCGATGGATATATTATCGAATAGATATTTGAAAAACACCTTGAGGATTGATTATAAACAACGTTTGCCACGTTTCTGTTGATATTATGGAGCTAATTTGGAATATTTGTCGCTGTTTTCGTGACTGCAATTTCCTGCCGATTTCTTAGCCAAACATGAAGAACAAACAGAGCTATTTCACCTACAAAAATAATATTTTGGGAAAAAATTAACTTTGGCTATCTACCTGGGAGTCTCTTGAGTGAAAACATCCGAAGTTCATCAAAGGTAAACTATTTAATTTGATTGCTTTTCTGATTTCCGTGACAAGTTTGCCTGGTGCTAGCAAGGCATAATGCTATGCTAGGCTATCGATAAACTTATACAAATGCTTGTCTAGCTTTGGCTGTAAAGCATATTTTGAAAATCTGAGATGACAGGGTGATTAACAAAAGGCTAAGCTGTGTTCCAATATATTTCACTTGTAATTTTCATGAATAGGAAGATTTTCTAGGAAGATTTATGTCCGTTGCGTCATGCTAATTAGTGTCAGGCGATGATTACGCTCCCGGACTCGGGATGAGGAGTAACAAGAAGTTTTAAGCGCTTGAAATGTTCCCAAATGCTTCCACAATGATGCTCTCTCACAGCTGCTCCAGGGCCTCTTGGGTTGAGGAGTCACTCTCTTCATTCTAATCACAAACAGAGACAAGATTCAAACAGATATAAATGGTGGTCCAACACAATAGGGGAGGGGGGAGGCATAGGGAAGGTAGGGGAGAGGAGGGGGGCATAGGGAAGGTAGGGGAGAGGAGGGGGGCATGGGGAAGGTAGGGAAGAGGAGGGGGGCATAGGGAAGGTAGGGGAGAGGAGGGGGGACATAGTGAAGGTAGGGGAGAGGAGGGGGACATAGGGAAGGTAGGGGAGAGGAGGGGGCATAGGGAAGGTAGGGAAGAGGAGGGGGGCATAGGGAAGGTAGGAAAGAGGAGGGGGGCATAGGGAAGGTAGGGAAGAGGAGAATGGGCATAGGGAAGGTAGGGGAGAGGAGGGGGGACATAGGGAAGGTAGGGGAGAGGAGGGGGGCATAGGGAAGGTAGGGGAGAGGAGGGGGGCATAGGGAAGGTAGGGGAGAGGAGGGGGGCATAGGGAAGGTAGGGGAGAGGAGATTAAAAGGAAAGACTTCCTCCATATCAGGTAACCAACCTCAAAGTCTACCCTCACCAACTAAACAGACTGAGTGAGTTCTGAACATCCCTCTCTGTCCTCCGATGCTGCATCCAAGTCTTCTTGCGTCTCTTTCTGGTGTCTCTGTCTTGAATCTTTAGTCCTTGTTCAGTTATTTCCAGGCTGCCTGAAAAATATAAAAGATGCAACATACAGGTTAAAAAACAAATCCACATATTAGCAAGCAACAACATTACAGCGTTGCCTTGCTTTACGAAAGCAGCCGCAGTCTACCGTCACCAACTTACCAGACTGACTGAGTTCTGAACAACCATCGCTGGCCTCTGAGTCTTCATCTGTAGGCAAATCAATCTGATCCTTACATAGGAGCCAGGTGGGAGTCTCCAAAGAAAACCCTTATGTCTTTGACAGACTGTGGTCCGACACACCCATCAGGGGATCTGACTGTCTACAACACTGTGGTCCAACACACCCATCAGGGGATCTGACTGTCTACAACACTGTGGTCCATCAGGGGATCTGACTGTCTACAACACTGTGGTCCATCAGGGAATCTGACTGTCTACAACACTGTGGTCCATCAGGGGATCTGACTGTCTACAACACTGTGGTCCATCAGGGGATCTGACTGTCTACAACACTGTGGTCCAAAAGGGGATCTGACTGTCTACAACACTGTGGTCCAACAGGGGATCTGACTGTCTACAACCTGTGGTACAACACACCCATCAGGGGATCTGACTGTCTACCACACTGTGGTCCAACACACCCATCAGGGGATCTGACTGTCTACAACACTGTGGTCCAAGACACCCATAAGGGGATCTGACTGTCTACCACACTGTGGTCCAACACACCCATCAGGGGATCTGACTGTCTACCACACTGTGGTCCAACACACCCATCAGGGGATCTGACTGTCTACAACACTGTGGTCCAACACACCCATCAGGGGGTCTGACTGTCTACAACACTGTGGTTCAACACACCCATCAGGGGATCTGACTGTCTACCACACTGTGGTCCAACAGGGGATCTGACTGTCTACAACACGGTGGTCCAACACACCCATCAGGGGATCTGACTGTCTACAACACTGTGGTCCAACACACCCATCAGGGGATCTGACTGTCTACCACACTGTGGTCCAACACACCCATCAGGGGATCTGACTGTCTACAACACTGTGGTCCAACACACCCATCAGGGGATCTGACTGTCTACAACACTGTGGTCCAACACACCCATAAGGGGATTTGACTGTCTACCACACTGTGGTCCAACACACCCATCAGGGGATCTGACTGTCTACAACACTGTGGTCCAACACACCCATCAGGGGATCTGACTGTCTACCACACTGTGGTCCAACACACCCATCAGGGGATCTGACTGTCTACAACACTGTGGTCCAACACACCCATCAGGGGATCTGACTGTCTACCTCACTGTGGTCCAACAGGGGATTTGACTGTCTACAACACTGTGGTCCAACACACCCATCAGGGGATCTGACTGTCTACAACACTGTGATCCAACACACCCATCAGGAGATCTGATTGTCTACAACACTGTGGTCCAACACAACATCAGGGGATCTGACTGTCTACAACACTGTGGTCAACACACCCATCAGGGGATCTGACTGTCTACAACACTGTGGTCCATCAGGAGATCTGACTGTCTACAACACTGTGGTCAACACACCCATCAGGGGATCTGACTGTCTACAACACTGTGGTCCAACAGAGTATCTGACTGTCTAGAACGCTGTGGTCCAACAGGGGGTCTGACAGTCTACAACACTGTGATCCATCAGGGGATCTGACTGTCTACAACACTGTGGTCCATCAGGGGATCTGACTGTCTACAACACTGTGGTCCATCAGGGGATCTGACTGTCTACAACACTGTGGTCCAAAAGGGGATCTGACTGTCTACAACACTGTGGTCCAACAGGGGATCTGACTGTCTACAACCTGTGGTCCAACACACCCATCAGGGGATCTGACTGTCTACAGCACTGTGGTCCAACACACCCATCAGGGGATCTGACTGTCTACAACACTGTGGTCCAACACACCCATCAGGGGATCTGACTGTCTACAACACTGTGGTCCAAGACACCCATAAGGGGATCGTACTGTCTACCACACTGTGGTCCAACACACCCATCAGGTGATCTGACTGTCTACAACACTGTGGTCCAACACACCCATCAGGGGATCTGACTGTCTACCACACTGTGGTCCAACACACCCATCAGTTGATCTGACTGTCTACAGCACTGTGGTCCAACAGGGGATCTGACTGTCTACAACACGGTGGTCCAACACACCCATCAGGGGATCTGACTGTCTACAACACTGTGGTCCAACACACCCATCAGGGGATCTGACTGTCTACAGCACTGTGGTCCAACACACCCTTTAGGGGATCTGACTGTCTACAAAACTGTGGTCCAACACACCCATCAGGAGATCTGACTGTCTACAACACTGTGGTCCAACACACCCATCAGGGGATCTGACTGTCTATCACACTGTGGTCCAACAGGGGATCTGACTGTCTACAACATTGTGGTCCAACACACCCATCAGGGGATCTGACTGTCTACAACACTGTGGTCCAACACACCCATCAGGAGATCTGACTTTCTACAACACTGTGGTCCAACACACCCATCAGGGGATCTGACTGTCTACAACACTGTGGTCAACACACCCATCAGGGGATCTGACTGTCTACAACACTGTGGTCAACACACCCATCAGGGGATTTGACTGTCTACAACACTGTGGTCCATCAGGAGATCTGACTGTCTACAACACTGTGGTCAACACACCCATCAGGGGATCTGACTGTCTACAACACTGTGGTCCAACAGGGTATCTGACTGTCTAGAATGCTGTGGTCCAACAGGGGGTCTGACTGTCTACAACAATGTGGTCCATCAGGGGATCTGACTGTCTACAACACTGTGGTCCATCAGGGGATCTGACTGTCTACAACACTGTGGTCCATCAGGGGATCTGACTGTCTACAACACTGTGGTCCAACAGGGGATCTGACTGTCTACAACACTGTGGTCCAACAGGGGATCTGACTGTCTACAACCTGTAGTCCAACACACCCATCAGGGGATCTGACTGTCTACCACACTGTGGTCCAACACACCCATCAGGGGATCTGACTGTCTACAACACTGTGGTCCAACACACCCATCAGGGGATCTGACTGTCTACAACACTGTGGTCCAACACACCCATAAGGGGATCTGACTGTCTACCACACTGTGGTCCAACACACCCATCAGGGGATCTGACTGTCTACCACACTGTGGTCCAACACACCCATCAGGGGATCTGACTGTCTACCACACTGTGGTCCAACACACCCATCAGGGGATCTGACTGTCTACAGCACTGTGGTCCAACAGGGGATATGACTGTCTACAACACTGTGGTCCAACACACCCATCAGGGGATCTGACTGTCTACCACACTGTGGTCCAACACACCAATCAGGTGAACTGACTGTCTACAACACTGTGGTCCAACACACCCATCAGGGGATCTGACTGTCTACAACACTGTGGTCCAACACACCCATAAGGGGATTTGACTGTCTACCACACTGTGGTCCAACACACCCATCAGGGGATCTGACTGTCTACAACACTGTGGTCCAACACACCCATCAGGGGATCTGACTGTCTACCACACTGTGGTCCAACACACCCATCAGGGGATCTGACTGTCTACAACACTGTGGTCCAACACACCCATCAGGGGATCTGACTGTCTACCTCACTGTGGTCCAACAGGGGATTTGACTGTCTACAACACTGTGGTCCAACACACCCATCAGGGGATCTGACTGTCTACAACACTGTGGTCCAACACACCCATCAGGAGATCTGATTGTCTACAACACTGTGGTCCAACACAACATCAGGGGATCTGACTGTCTACAACACTGTGGTCAACACACCCATCAGGGGATCTGACTGTCTACAACACTGTGGTCCATCAGGAGATCTGACTGTCTACAACACTGTGGTCAACACACCCATCAGGGGATCTGACTGTCTACAACACTGTGGTCCAACAGAGTATCTGACTGTCTAGAACGCTGTGGTCCAACAGGGGGTCTGACTGTCTACAACACTGTGATCCATCAGGGGATCTGACTGTCTACAACACTGTGGTCCATCAGGGGATCTGACTGTCTACAACACTGTGGTCCAACAGGGGATCTGACTGTCTACAACCTGTAGTCCAACACACCCATCAGGGGATCTGACTGTCTACCACACTGTGGTCCAACACACCCTTTAGGGGATCTGACTGTCTACAAAACTGTGGTCCAACACACCCATCAGGAGATCTGACTGTCTACAACACTGTGGTCCAACACACCCATCAGGGGATCTGACTGTCTATCACACTGTGGTCCAACAGGGGATCTGACTGTCTACAACATTGTGGTCCAACACACCCATCAGGGGATCTGACTGTCTACAACACTGTGGTCCAACACACCCATCAGGAGATCTGACTTTCTACAACACTGTGGTCCAACACACCCATCAGGGGATCTGACTGTCTACAACACTGTGGTCAACACACCCATCAGGGGATCTGACTGTCTACAACACTGTGGTCCATCAGGAGATCTGACTGTCTACAACACTGTGGTCAACACACCCATCAGGGGATCTGACTGTCTACAACACTGTGGTCAAACACACCCATCAGGGGATCTGACTGTCTACAGCACTGTGGTCCAACACACCCTTCAGGGGGTCTGACTGTCTACAACACTGTGGTCCAACACACCCATCAGGGGATCTGACTGTCTACAACACTGTGGTCAACACACCCATCAGGGGATCTGACTGTCTACAACACTGTGGTCAACACACCCATCAGGGGATCTGACTGTCTACAACACTGTGGTCCAACACACCCATCAGGGGATCTGACTGTCTACAACACTGTGGTCCAACACACCCATCAGGGGATCTGACTGTCTACAACACTGTGGTCAACACACCCATCAGGGGATCTGACTGTCTACAACACTGTGGTCAACACACCCATCAGGGGATCTGACTGTCTACAACACTGTGGTCCATCAGGAGATCTGACTGTCTACAACACTGTGGTCAACACACCCATCAGGGGATCTGACTGTCTACAACACTGTGGTCCAACAGGGTATCTGACTGTCTAGAATGCTGTGGTCCAACAGGGGGTCTGACTGTCTACAACAATGTGGTCCATCAGGGGATCTGACTGTCTACAACACTGTGGTCCATCAGGGGATCTGACTGTCTACAACACTGTGGTCCATCAGGGGATCTGACTGTCTACAACACTGTGGTCCAACAGGGGATCTGACTGTCTACAACACTGTGGTCCAACAGGGGATCTGACTGTCTACAACCTGTAGTCCAACACACCCATCAGGGGATCTGACTGTCTACCACACTGTGGTCCAACACACCCATCAGGGGATCTGACTGTCTACAACACTGTGGTCCAACACACCCATCAGGGGATCTGACTGTCTACAACACTGTGGTCCAACACACCCATAAGGGGATCTGACTGTCTACCACACTGTGGTCCAACACACCCTTCAGGGGATCTGACTGTCTACCACACTGTGGTCCAACACACCCATCAGGGGATCTGACTGTCTACCACACTGTGGTCCAACACACCCATCAGGGGATCTGACTGTCTACAGCACTGTGGTCCAACAGGGGATATGACTGTCTACAACACTGTGGTCCAACACACCCATCAGGGGATCTGACTGTCTACCACACTGTGGTCCAACACACCAATCAGGTGAACTGACTGTCTACAACACTGTGGTCCAACACACCCATCAGGGGATCTGACTGTCTACAGCACTGTGGTCCAACAGGGGATCTGACTGTCTACAACACGGTGGTCCAACACACCCATCAGGGGATCTGACTGTCTACAACACTGTGGTCCAACACACCCATCAGGGGATCTGACTGTCTACAGCACTGTGGTCCAACACACCCTTCAGTGGATCTGACTGTCTACAAAACTGTGGTCCAACACACCCATCAGGGTATCTGACTGTCTATCACACTGTGGTCCAACAGGGGATCTGACTGTCTACAACACTGTGGTCCAACACACCCATCAGGAGATCTGACTGTCTACAACACTGTGGGCCAACACACCCATCAGGAGATCTGACTGTCTACAACACTGTGGTCCAACACAACATCAGGGGATCTGACTGTCTACAACACTGTGGTCAACACACCCATCAGGGGATCTGACTGTCTACAACACTGTGGTCCATCAGGAGATCTGACTGTCTAAAACACTGTGGTCAACACACCCATCAGGGGATCTGACTGTCTACAACACTGTGGTCCAACAGGGTATCTGACTGTCTAGATCGCTGTGGTCAAACAGGGGGTCTGACTGTCTACAACACTGTGGTCCATCAGGGGATCTGACTGTCTACAACACTGTGGTCCATCAGGGGATCTGACTGTCTACAACACTGTGGTCCATCAGTGGATCTGACTGTCTACAACACTGTGGTCCAACAGGGGATCTGACTGTCTACAACACTGTGGTCCAACAGGGGATCTGACTGTCTACAACCTGTGGTCCAACACACCCATCAGGGGATCTGACTGTCTACCACACTGTGGTCCAACACACCCATCATGGGATCTGACTGTCTACAACACTGTGGTCCAACACACCCATCAGGGGATCTGACTGTCTACCACACTGTGGTCCAACACACCCATCAGGTGATCTGACTGTCTACAACACTGTGGTCCAACACACCCATCAGGGGATCTGACTGTCTACAGCACTGTGGTCCAACAGGGGATCTGACTGTCTACAACACTGTGGTCCAACACACCCATCAGGGGATCTGACTGTCTACAGCACTGTGGTCCAACAGGGGATCTGACTGTCTACAACACGGTGGTCCAACACACCCATCAGGGGATCTGACTGTCTACAACACTGTGGTCCAACACACCCTTCAGGGGATCTGACTGTCTACCACACTGTGGTCCAACACACCAATCAGGTGATCTGACTGTCTACAACACTGTGGTCCAACACACCCATCAGGGGATCTGACTGTCTACAACACTGTGGTCCAACACACCCATCAGGGGATCTGACTGTCTACAGCACTGTGGTCCAACACACCCTTCAGGGGATCTGACTGTCTACAACACTGTGGTCCAACAGGGTATCTGACTGTCTAGAATGCTGTGGTCCAACAGGGGGTCTGACTGTCTACAACAATGTGGTCCATCAGGGGATCTGACTGTCTACAACACTGTGGTCCATCAGGGGATCTGACTGTCTACAACACTGTGGTCCATCAGGGGATCTGACTGTCTACAACACTGTGGTCCAACAGGGGATCTGACTGTCTACAACACTGTGGTCCAACAGGGGATCTGACTGTCTACAACCTGTAGTCCAACACACCCATCAGGGGATCTGACTGTCTACCACACTGTGGTCCAACACACCCATCAGGGGATCTGACTGTCTACAACACTGTGGTCCAACACACCCATCAGGGGATCTGACTGTCTACAACACTGTGGTCCAACACACCCATAAGGGGATCTGACTGTCTACCACACTGTGGTCCAACACACCCATCAGGGGATCTGACTGTCTACCACACTGTGGTCCAACACACCCATCAGGGGATCTGACTGTCTACCACACTGTGGTCCAACACACCCATCAGGGGATCTGACTGTCTACAGCACTGTGGTCCAACAGGGGATATGACTGTCTACAACACTGTGGTCCAACACACCCATCAGGGGATCTGACTGTCTACCACACTGTGGTCCAACACACCAATCAGGTGAACTGACTGTCTACAACACTGTGGTCCAACACACCCATCAGGGGATCTGACTGTCTACAACACTGTGGTCCAACACACCCATAAGGGGATTTGACTGTCTACCACACTGTGGTCCAACACACCCATCAGGGGATCTGACTGTCTACAACACTGTGGTCCAACACACCCATCAGGGGATCTGACTGTCTACCACACTGTGGTCCAACACACCCATCAGGGGATCTGACTGTCTACAACACTGTGGTCCAACACACCCATCAGGGGATCTGACTGTCTACCTCACTGTGGTCCAACAGGGGATTTGACTGTCTACAACACTGTGGTCCAACACACCCATCAGGGGATCTGACTGTCTACAACACTGTGGTCCAACACACCCATCAGGAGATCTGATTGTCTACAACACTGTGGTCCAACACAACATCAGGGGATCTGACTGTCTACAACACTGTGGTCAACACACCCATCAGGGGATCTGACTGTCTACAACACTGTGGTCCATCAGGAGATCTGACTGTCTACAACACTGTGGTCAACACACCCATCAGGGGATCTGACTGTCTACAACACTGTGGTCCAACAGAGTATCTGACTGTCTAGAACGCTGTGGTCCAACAGGGGGTCTGACTGTCTACAACACTGTGATCCATCAGGGGATCTGACTGTCTACAACACTGTGGTCCATCAGGGGATCTGACTGTCTACAACACTGTGGTCCAACAGGGGATCTGACTGTCTACAACCTGTAGTCCAACACACCCATCAGGGGATCTGACTGTCTACCACACTGTGGTCCAACACACCCTTTAGGGGATCTGACTGTCTACAAAACTGTGGTCCAACACACCCATCAGGAGATCTGACTGTCTACAACACTGTGGTCCAACACACCCATCAGGGGATCTGACTGTCTATCACACTGTGGTCCAACAGGGGATCTGACTGTCTACAACATTGTGGTCCAACACACCCATCAGGGGATCTGACTGTCTACAACACTGTGGTCCAACACACCCATCAGGAGATCTGACTTTCTACAACACTGTGGTCCAACACACCCATCAGGGGATCTGACTGTCTACAACACTGTGGTCAACACACCCATCAGGGGATCTGACTGTCTACAACACTGTGGTCCATCAGGAGATCTGACTGTCTACAACACTGTGGTCAACACACCCATCAGGGGATCTGACTGTCTACAACACTGTGGTCAAACACACCCATCAGGGGATCTGACTGTCTACAGCACTGTGGTCCAACACACCCTTCAGGGGGTCTGACTGTCTACAACACTGTGGTCCAACACACCCATCAGGGGATCTGACTGTCTACAACACTGTGGTCAACACACCCATCAGGGGATCTGACTGTCTACAACACTGTGGTCAACACACCCATCAGGGGATCTGACTGTCTACAACACTGTGGTCCAACACACCCATCAGGGGATCTGACTGTCTACAACACTGTGGTCCAACACACCCATCAGGGGATCTGACTGTCTACAACACTGTGGTCAACACACCCATCAGGGGATCTGACTGTCTACAACACTGTGGTCAACACACCCATCAGGGGATCTGACTGTCTACAACACTGTGGTCCATCAGGAGATCTGACTGTCTACAACACTGTGGTCAACACACCCATCAGGGGATCTGACTGTCTACAACACTGTGGTCCAACAGGGTATCTGACTGTCTAGAATGCTGTGGTCCAACAGGGGGTCTGACTGTCTACAACAATGTGGTCCATCAGGGGATCTGACTGTCTACAACACTGTGGTCCATCAGGGGATCTGACTGTCTACAACACTGTGGTCCATCAGGGGATCTGACTGTCTACAACACTGTGGTCCAACAGGGGATCTGACTGTCTACAACACTGTGGTCCAACAGGGGATCTGACTGTCTACAACCTGTAGTCCAACACACCCATCAGGGGATCTGACTGTCTACCACACTGTGGTCCAACACACCCATCAGGGGATCTGACTGTCTACAACACTGTGGTCCAACACACCCATCAGGGGATCTGACTGTCTACAACACTGTGGTCCAACACACCCATAAGGGGATCTGACTGTCTACCACACTGTGGTCCAACACACCCTTCAGGGGATCTGACTGTCTACCACACTGTGGTCCAACACACCCATCAGGGGATCTGACTGTCTACCACACTGTGGTCCAACACACCCATCAGGGGATCTGACTGTCTACAGCACTGTGGTCCAACAGGGGATATGACTGTCTACAACACTGTGGTCCAACACACCCATCAGGGGATCTGACTGTCTACCACACTGTGGTCCAACACACCAATCAGTTGAACTGACTGTCTACAACACTGTGGTCCAACACACCCATCAGGGGATCTGACTGTCTACAGCACTGTGGTCCAACAGGGGATCTGACTGTCTACAACACGGTGGTCCAACACACCCATCAGGGGATCTGACTGTCTACAACACTGTGGTCCAACACACCCATCAGGGGATCTGACTGTCTACAGCACTGTGGTCCAACACACCCTTCAGTGGATCTGACTGTCTACAAAACTGTGGTCCAACACACCCATCAGGGTATCTGACTGTCTATCACACTGTGGTCCAACAGGGGATCTGACTGTCTACAACACTGTGGTCCAACACACCCATCAGGAGATCTGACTGTCTACAACACTGTGGGCCAACACACCCATCAGGAGATCTGACTGTCTACAACACTGTGGTCCAACACAACATCAGGGGATCTGACTGTCTACAACACTGTGGTCAACACACCCATCAGGGGATCTGACTGTCTACAACACTGTGGTCCATCAGGAGATCTGACTGTCTAAAACACTGTGGTCAACACACCCATCAGGGGATCTGACTGTCTACAACACTGTGGTCCAACAGGGTATCTGACTGTCTAGATCGCTGTGGTCAAACAGGGGGTCTGACTGTCTACAACACTGTGGTCCATCAGGGGATCTGACTGTCTACAACACTGTGGTCCATCAGGGGATCTGACTGTCTACAACACTGTGGTCCATCAGTGGATCTGACTGTCTACAACACTGTGGTCCAACAGGGGATCTGACTGTCTACAACACTGTGGTCCAACAGGGGATCTGACTGTCTACAACCTGTGGTCCAACACACCCATCAGGGGATCTGACTGTCTACCACACTGTGGTCCAACACACCCATCATGGGATCTGACTGTCTACAACACTGTGGTCCAACACACCCATCAGGGGATCTGACTGTCTACCACACTGTGGTCCAACACACCCATCAGGTGATCTGACTGTCTACAACACTGTGGTCCAACACAACCATCAGGGGATCTGACTGTCTACAGCACTGTGGTCCAACAGGGGATCTGACTGTCTACAACACTGTGGTCCAACACACCCATCAGGGGATCTGACTGTCTACAGCACTGTGGTCCAACAGGGGATCTGACTGTCTACAACACGGTGGTCCAACACACCCATCAGGGGATCTGACTGTCTACAACACTGTGGTCCAACACACCCTTCAGGGGATCTGACTGTCTACCACACTGTGGTCCAACACACCAATCAGGTGATCTGACTGTCTACAACACTGTGGTCCAACACACCCATCAGGGGATCTGACTGTCTACAACACTGTGGTCCAACACACCCATCAGGGGATCTGACTGTCTACAGCACTGTGGTCCAACACACCCTTCAGGGGATCTGACTGTCTACAACACTGTGGTCCAACACACCCATCAGGGTATCTGACTGTCTATCACACTGTGGTCCAACAGGGGATCTGACTGTCTACAACACTGTGGTCCAACACACCCATCAGGGGATCTGACTGTCTACAACACTGTGGTCCAACACAACATCAGGGGATCTGACTGTCTACAACACTGTGGTCCATCAGTATATCTGACTGTCTACAACACTGTGGTCCAACAAGGGATCTGACTGTCTACAACACTGTGGTCCAACAGGGGATCTGACTGTCTACAACACTGTGGTCCAACACACCCATCAGGAGATCTGACTGTCTACAACACTGTGGTCCAACACAACATCAGGGGATCTGACTGTCTACAACACTGTGGTCCATCAGTATATCTGACTGTCTACAACACTGTGGTCCAACAAGGGATCTGACTGTCTACAACACTGTGGTCCAACAGGGTGTCTGACTGTCTACAACACTGTGGTCAACACACCCATCAGGGGATCTGACTGTCTACAACACTGTGGTCCATCAGGAGATCTGACTGTCTAAAACACTGTGGTCAACACACCCATCAGGGGATCTGACTGTCTACAACACTGTGGTCCAACAGGGTATCTGACTGTCTAGATCGCTGTGGTCAAACAGGGGGTCTGACTGTCTACAACACTGTGGTCCATCAGGGGATCTGACTGTCTACAACACTGTGGTCCATCAGGGGATCTGACTGTCTACAACACTGTGGTCCATCAGTGGATCTGACTGTCTACAACACTGTGGTCCAACAGGGGATCTGACTGTCTACAACACTGTGGTCCAACAGGGGATCTGACTGTCTACAACCTGTGGTCCAACACACCCATCAGGGGATCTGACTGTCTACCACACTGTGGTCCAACACACCCATCATGGGATCTGACTGTCTACAACACTGTGGTCCAACACACCCATCAGGGGATCTGACTGTCTACCACACTGTGGTCCAACACACCCATCAGGTGATCTGACTGTCTACAACACTGTGGTCCAACACACCCATCAGGGGATCTGACTGTCTACAGCACTGTGGTCCAACAGGGGATCTGACTGTCTACAACACTGTGGTCCAACACACCCATCAGGGGATCTGACTGTCTACAGCACTGTGGTCCAACAGGGGATCTGACTGTCTACAACACGGTGGTCCAACACACCCATCAGGGGATCTGACTGTCTACAACACTGTGGTCCAACACACCCTTCAGGGGATCTGACTGTCTACCACACTGTGGTCCAACACACCAATCAGGTGATCTGACTGTCTACAACACTGTGGTCCAACACACCCATCAGGGGATCTGACTGTCTACAACACTGTGGTCCAACACACCCATCAGGGGATCTGACTGTCTACAGCACTGTGGTCCAACACACCCTTCAGGGGATCTGACTGTCTACAACACTGTGGTCCAACACACCCATCAGGGTATCTGACTGTCTATCACACTGTGGTCCAACAGGGGATCTGACTGTCTACAACACTGTGGTCCAACACACCCATCAGGGGATCTGACTGTCTACAACACTGTGGTCCAACACAACATCAGGGGATCTGACTGTCTACAACACTGTGGTCCATCAGTATATCTGACTGTCTACAACACTGTGGTCCAACAAGGGATCTGACTGTCTACAACACTGTGGTCCAACAGGGGATCTGACTGTCTACAACACTGTGGTCCAACACACCCATCAGGAGATCTGACTGTCTACAACACTGTGGTCCAACACAACATCAGGGGATCTGACTGTCTACAACACTGTGGTCCATCAGTATATCTGACTGTCTACAACACTGTGGTCCAACAAGGGATCTGACTGTCTACAACACTGTGGTCCAACAGGGTGTCTGCCTGTCTACAACACTGTGGTCCAACAGGGGATCTGACTGTCTTTAACACTGTGGTCCAACACACCCATCAGGAGATCTGACTGTCTACAACACTGTGGTCCAACACATCCATCAGGGGCTCTGACTGTCTACATCACTGTGGTCCAACACACCCATCAGGGGATCTGACTGCCTACATCACTGTGGTCCAACACACCCATCAGGGGATCTGACTGTCTACATCACTGTGGTCCAACACACCCATCAGGGGATCTGACTGTCTACATCACTGTGGTCCAACATACCCATCAGGGGATCTGACTGTCTACAGCACTGTGGTCCAACAGGGGATCTGACTGTCTACAACAGTGTGGTCCAAGACACCCATCAGGGAATCTGACTGTCTACAACACTGTGGTCCAACACACCCATCAGGGGATCTGACTGTCTACATCACTGTGGTCCAACATACCCATCAGGGGATCTGACTGTCTACAGCACTGTGGTCCAACAGGGGATCTGACTGTCTACAACACTGTGGTCCAACACACCCATCAGGGGATCTGACTGTCTACAACACTGTGGTCCAAAAGGGGATCTGACTGTCTACAACACTATGGTCCAACAGGGGATCTGACTGTCTACAACACTGTGGTCCAACACACCCAACAGGGGATCTGACTGTCTACAACACTGTGGTCCAAAAGGGGATCTGACTGTCTACAACACTACGGTCCAACAGGGGATCTGACTGTGTACAACACTGTGGTCCAACACACCCATCAGGGGATCTGACTGTCTACAACACTGTGGTCCAATACACCCATCAGGGGATCTGAATGTCTACAGCACTGTGGTCCAACACACCCTTCAGGGGATCTGACTGTCTACAACACTGTGGTCCAACACACCAATCAGGGGATCTGACTGTCTACAACACTGTGGTCCATCAAGAGATCTGACTGTCTACAACCTGTGGTCCAACACACCCATCAGGGGATCTGACTGTCTACAACACTGTGGTCCATCACACCCATCAGGGGATCTAACTGTCTACAACACTGTTGTCCATCAGGGGATCTGACTGTCTACAACACTGTGGTCCAACAGGGGATCTGACTGTCTACAACCTGTGGTCCAACACACCCATCAGGGGATCTGACTGTCTACAACACTGTGGTCCATCACACCCATCAGGGGATCTAACTGTCTACAACACTGTGGTCCATCACACCCATCAGGGGATCTGACTGTCTACAACCTGTGGTCCAACACACCCACCAGGGGATCTGACTGTCTACAACACTGTGGTCCATCACACCCATCAGGGGATCTAACTGTCTACAACACTGTGGTCCATCACACCCATCATGGGATCTGACTGTCTACAGCACATATGAGTTCTGTTATACTCACAGACATCATTCGAACAGTTTTAGAAACTTCAGAGTGTTTTATATCCAATAGTAATAATAATATGCATATATTAGCATCTGGGACAGAGTAGCAGGCAGTTCATTATGGGCACGCAATTCATCCAAAGGTGAAAATGTTGCCCCCTCTATCAAAGAAGTTAAAAGTGACTGTAAATTCCACAGCAGGAAACTTATTTTGCATACATCACACATTACTCAGAGGGGCCTCTTTATAATGAGACAGAGAGAGAGAATTAGAAAACAACTGTGGAACAATATTAAAACCTCATAATGTATATATAGTTAGTCTGTAGTCTAGGACCCTATTAATGTAAGGAGTGAGGAGTCTTGTAACCCCTCCCCTTCTATTAATACAACATAAGACTAATCAATTATTCTAATACATCAAACATTTTGGTACAACACTTTCCATGACCCCTAGGTGAACCCGACAGTAGGGAAGATGATTTAGGTGACCAAGACACAGGCCTAGAGCTTGATTTATTTGTCTGTCGGTTATTGTCATGCAATAGACCTGACCTGAAGGTAAATGACTGTTAATTAACATAAACAAGTTTAGCAACTCCAGGCCTCCACTGTCTACAAGCCTCATACAAACCACTGTCTACAAGCCTCATACAAACCACTGTCTACAAGCCTCATACAAACCATTGTCTACAAGCCTCATACAAACCACTGTCTACAAGCCTCATACAAACCACTGTCTACAAGCCTCATACAAACCACTGTCTACAAGCCTCATACAAACCACTGTCTACAAGCCTCATACAAACCACTGTCTACAAGCCTCATACAAACCACTGTCTACAAGCCTCATACAAACCACTGTCTACAAGCCTCATACAAACCACTGTCTACAAGCCTCATACAAACCACTGTCTACAAGCCTCATACAAACCACTGTCTACAAGCCTCATACAAACCACTGTCTACAAGCCTCATACAAACCACTGATGAGCACCTTTGGAACATCTACATTAAAAAACGGGCAGCTTACTGGCAGCAATATCCTTGCCTGTAAAGCCATTTTTGTGCAAAGCAATGATGACGGCACATGTTTCCTTGCAGGTAACCATGGTTGACAAAGGAAGAACAATAATTCCAAGCACCACCCTCCTTTTGAAGCTTCCAGTCTGTTATTTGAACTCAATCAGCATGACAGAGTGATCTCCAGCCTTGTCCTCGTCAACACTCACACCTGTGTTAAGGAGAGAATCACTGACATGATGTCAGCTGGTCCTTTTGTGGCAGGGCTGAAATGCTGTGGAAATGTTTTTGGGGGATTCAGTCATTTGCATGGCAAAGAGGGACTTTGCAATTTATCTTATCACTCTTCATCATATTCTGGAGTATATGCAAATTGCCATAATACAAGCTGAGGCAGCAGACTGTGAAAAGTAATATTTGTGTCTCAAAACATTTGGCCACGACTGTACTATCAAACAATTGTGACTTGATTCTCAAAATTACATTTCACGTTTTGACTGCGGTCATTACTCATGACTGTCGGTGTGAATACAGTCACCACAACAGCACAACACCACTACAACACCACAACACCACTAAAACACAACACCACTACACCACCACAACACCACAACACCACAACACCACAACAGCACAACAGCACAACACCACAACAACAGCCCAACACCACAACACAACAACACCACAACACCACAACAGCCCAACACCACAACACCACCACAACAGCCCAACACCACAACACCACAACACCACAACAGCCCAACACCACAACACCACAACAACAGCCCAACACCACAACACCACAACACAACAACACCACAACACCACAACAGCCCAACACCACAACACCACCACAACAGCCCAACACCACAACACCACAACACCACAACAGCCCAACACCACAACACCACAACAGCCCAACACCACAACAGCACAACACCACAAAACCACAACACCACAACAGCACAACACCACAACAGCCCAACAGCCCAACAGCACAACACCACAAAACCACAACACCACAACACCACAACAGCACAACAGCCCAACATGGTGTGGCAGGAATACAGTCACCCCAACACCACAACACAGGCCCAAAACTAGTTAAGCTACCACAGTATCCCCTTGACCTTTTTGGATTGCAAACCTAAAGAGACACACCAGAAAAGACTCAGAGACAGCAACAGAAGAATAGGACAAGTGTGTGTGAGTGTGAGTGTGTGTGAGAGAGAGAGAGAGAGAGAGAGAGAGAGAGAGAGAGAGAGAGAGAGGTACTCTGGGATTATTTAATCATTTTGGCTCATTAGACAGGTCAGATTCTATGTTTGAAGATGTGGAGGGGTTTTTGGCAATACACTGTAGATGTATGTGTTCACAAGTAGCCCCCAATGTCTTCAAATCCTAGGAGAGAGGAGCTGCTACCCCTGGGGAGAGAGGAGCTGCTACCCCTGGGGAGAAAGGAGGTGCTTACCCCTGGGGAGAGGGGAGCTGCTACCAGGAGAGACTGCGACCCTGCTCGGGAAGAGCTTAACGATCGGTGAGTGTTGGGGCATGTTTGGCAGGCGCTTCAGTGATGAAGACTGCTGAACTTCAGTGATGAAGACTGCTGAACTTGCTGATGTTTCACAATATGCCATGGCCGTCTCAGTCACCAGGTCTCAACACAATTGAACACAACCATCAACAAAACACCAAATGATGGAATGTCTTGTGGAAGAATGGTGTCACATCCCTCCAATAGAGTTCCAGACAGTTGGAGAATGTATGCCAAGGCACATTGTAAGAGCTGTAGAGAGAGAGGGAGGAGTGGGAGAGAGAACAGGCAGAACCTGATATGTAAATGAGCAGAGCAAACAAAAGTAACTTTCGATGACCTGATGATCATTTCAGACTCTGTTTCTATTGAGAGATAAAAGGTAAGACGACGATTGTTATGTGTATTCATATAGTTGATGATATTGTTGTGTGTATTCATATAGTTGATGATATTGTTGTGTGTGTTCATATAGTTGATGATATTGTTATGTGTGTTCATATAGTTGATGATATTGTTATGTGTATTCATATAGTTGATGATATTGTTATGTGTATTCATATAGTTGATGATATTGTTATGTGTTTTCATATAGTTGATGATATTGTTATGTGTATTCATATAGTTGATGATATTGTTGGTGGACAGTATTATAATAGTCCTACTCTCCTTAAAATGTTTTCAATATAAATTAGATGAATTCGTTCTGTGCCCATCTGTGTGCCCCAGGGTGATCACTCCTACACTATCTAGAATCTAAAAGGGTTATTTGGCTGTCCCCATAGGAGAACACTTTTTGGTACTAACCACAGAAGCAATTAAGGGAATAAACTGGAATGATCTCTTGTCCTATACAGACGTGGAAGCTGATAGTCAGGTTTTTCTATCCACAATCCAGACTACAATAAATGGCTTCCTAAAGAAAATCAAATCCAAACCTGGCCAAAAGAGCACTCTTCCTTGGCTAAATGGAGAAATCTGGAAATTGATGAAAGAACGAGATTATGCTCTAAAAATAGCCCTAAGATCCAAATTAGAGCATGACAGACGTAGGTTTACCATGTTGAGAAATAAGGTGATGAAAGAAATCAGACAGGCCAAGGCAAACTTCTTTATTAACATAATTGGTGAAGCAAAGGGAAATTCTAAATTGATATGGGAGAATCTAAAAAAGTTAACAGGGAAAGACCATAGTAACACTGCAAAAAGACTAGAAATCATGGTGAATAACAATCTAACACAGGATGCACTCGAAATAGCAATAGCCTTTAATTCCTACTTTATTGACTCTGTCAGGGCACTGACACAGAACCCCTCCACTTGTTTCCTGGGCCCAGTGCTAGTGAATGACACTCAACCTGTCTTCATCATAAGGGAGGTTTCTGAGTCAAAGGTGAACAAGGTGATTAGCTCACTAAAGAACTCTAAAGCCAAAGATGTGTTTGGGATGGACTCTACCTTTCTTAAAAACTACAAAGAGTCACTCATTGGCCCCATTACTAAGGTCACCAACACATCTATTGGTCTCGGTGTGTTTCCAAGGGTATGGAAGTCGGCCATAATAACGGCCATCTTTAAATCAGGCGACCCTGCTGACGTGAGTAACTACAGGCCCATTAGTATACTACCTGTGGCGTCAAAGGTTGTTGAAAAGTGTGTAGCAGAACAACTGATTGCCCACCTCAACAACAGCCCCTTCACATTACACTCCATGCAGTTTGGCTTCAGAGCGAAACACTCCACAGAAACGGCCAACTGCTTTCTTCTGGAAAATGTGAAGTCCAAGATGGACAAAGGGGGTGTTGTGGGGGCTGTGTTTCTGGATCTAAGGAAGGCTTTTGATACTGTTAACCATGAGATTCTCATCACAAAATTGTCCAAGTTCAACTTTTCCCCTGATGCCTTGAGATGGATGAAATCATACCTTGAAGGCAAAACTCAGTGTGTCAGAGTGAGCAATGAGCTGTCGCCCACTCGTAGCTATGATGTGGGCGTGCCCCAAGGGTCAATACTGGGGCCCCTCCTGTTCAGCCTGTACATTAATGAGCTGCCTTCTGTCTGTACTGGGTCTGAAGTTCAAATGTATGCAGATGATACAGTGATATATGAGCATGCAAAGAGCAAACAACAAGCTGCACAAGAACTCACTACTGTAATGGTCCAGGTTACAAAGTGGCTCAGTGACTCGTGTTTGCATCTCAATGTGAAAAAAACTGCTTGCATGTTCTTCACAAAGAGGGCAACAGATGCTACTGAGCCAGATGTCTATGTGTCAGGGGAGAAGCTCAAGGTGGTATCCGATTTTAAGTACCTTGGCATCATACTTGATTCCAACCTCTCTTTTAAAAAGCATGTGAAAAAAGTAATTCAAATAACCAAATTCAACCTAGCTAATTTCCGATTTATACGAAATTGTTTGACTACAGAGGTAGCAAAACTGTACTTCGAAACTATGATACTCCCCCACTTAACATACTGCTTGACTAGTTGGGCCCAAGCTTGCTGTACAACATTAAAACCTATTCAGTCTGTCTACAAACAGGCTCTCAAAGTGCTTGATAGGAAGCCCAATAGCCATCATCACTGTTACATCCTCAGAAAGCATGAGCTCTTGAGTTGGGAAAATCTTGTGCAATACACCGACGCATGTCTTGTATTCAAGATCCTTAATGGCCTGGCTCCTCCCCCTCCACTCAATATTTTTGTTAAACAGAAAACCCAGACATATGGCAGCAGATCCACAAGGTCTGCCATGAGAGGTGACTGTATAGTTCCCCTAAGGAAGAGCACCTTTAGTAAATCTGCATTCTCTGTGAGAGCTTCCCATGTCTGGAATACACTGCCATCAGACACACATAACTGCACCACATATCACACTTTCACAAAATGCTTGAAGACATGGCTAAAGGTCAATCAGATTTGTGAACATGGTCCCTAGCTGTGTGTTGCCGCTTTCCATGTTGTCTGTTGTCTGTAGCTTGTGAGGTGTGGAAACACTTTGTTGCTTTTATGAATTTTGTCTTGCTGCTTTTTGTTTTATGTTGCTCTGTCTGTATGCTACGTCTTGCTTGTCCTATGTTGCTCTGTATGCTATGTCTTGCTTGTCCTATGTTGCTATGTCTTGCTTGTTCTATGCTGCTATTGTCTATATTGTAATTGTTTTTAATAACCTGCCCAGGGACTGCGGTTGAAAATTAGCCGGCTGGCTAAAACCGGCACTTTTACTGAAACGTTGATTAATGTGCACTGTCCCTGTAAAAATAAAAATAAACTCAAACTCAAAACTCAAACAGTATAACACTCCTAACAGTAGATACATTAAATGTATGGTGTAATGTTAGTATAGTGAATGACAGTATAACACTCCTAACAGTAGATACATTAAATGTATGGTGTAATGTTAGTATAGTGAAGTATAACACTCCTAACAGTAGATACATTAAATGTATGGTGTAATGTTAGTATAGTGAATGACAGTATAACACTCCTAACAGTAGAGACATTAAATGTCTGGTGTAATGTTAGTATAGTGAATGACAGTATAACACTCCTAACAGTCTACTTCTACTGAGACAGGTTGGTGTCAGTTTAATCACACAACATGGAGCTGACTGGACGTGGTCAAGTCAAATTCAATATATCAACATTCATATATTATAGTTCTACATTTAACATTTCATATGATAATGTAATTGTATCATAGTTCCTCAACAATATATTGAACTAGGTAGACTGAGCATAGAGCTAAAGGCTGTAACCACAGGGAAGAAACTGTGCTGAGGTTTACAGCAGCTGACAGTTGCAACTTCATTGCTAATAACTCAAACTTCCTTTTTCAGATAAAGACATCGTCTCTGTACAGATGTAGGATCTGAATTTGATCACCCTGTTGCAGGAAAACTAAAACTTGCAGTGTATTTGATGTTTTAAAAGGCTTCTGAAGTTTGTCATTTCCACTTTCCGCTTTAAAATGTTAATTATAATCCACATAATTGTTCTGCTGTAGTAAACTGTCTCAAATTAAGATCCTACATCTGTAGCAAAACACCTGTCTTCCATGTGTATGACTCTATCAGGATATATATACCTCTCTCCAATGTATATGACTATCAGGGTATACAGTATATACCTCTCTCTAATGTATATGACTCTATCAGGATATATATACCTCTCTCTAATGTATATGACTCTATCAGGATATATATACCTCTCTCTAATGTATATGGCTCTATCAGGATATATATACCTCTCTCTAATGTATATGACTCTATCAGGATATATATACCTCTCTCTAATGTATATGACTCTATCAGGATATATATATACCTCTCTCTAATGTATATGACTCTATCAGGATATATATACCTCTCTCTAATGTATATGACTCTATCAGGATATATATACCTCTCTCTAATGTATATGACTCTATCAGGATTCTCCTTTGACCATTTGACATCTTGTATTTACTGTTGTTTAGGCTGGTTGAATGATTTGTCTGTGAAAGCTACTTCATCTGTAAGAAAACAGGCGTCTGCACCAGTGACTGTAAGTTATGTGATTTCCTCATGTGAAATTAAAAGGATGTTTGTAGCCTACGCAGTTATAAAATGGCTGTTGAAACTGTGGCACATATTTCTCAGGACATTAGAAGTCAGATAAATGTGTTGATACGTAGGAAAGATGGGCAAACCCTCGTTGGTCTTGGCTTTCTACACACTATTATAAGGTTAGTCGATGTCAGACATTCAATAGTCAGAGTAGGTTGGAGTTATGATCACTTATCATGCTGACAAACCTGATGGTCTCTGTGAACTGATCTGAACAGGTTTAGGCTGGTCATCTATGATATGTAGGTTGTATACAGTACATTCTCTGTCCTGCTACTGGTAGGACTATAACATTATGTGAACTGATCTGAACAGGTTTAGACTGGTCATCTATGATATGTAGGTTATATACAGTACATTCTCTGTCCTGCTACTGGAAGGACTATAACATTATGTGAACTGACCTGAACAGGTTTAGACTGGTCATCTATGATATGTAGGCTATATCTGAGGTATAGACCTCGATCTACACATCACTAACAAACCACTACTATACATTATAACCTAGCCTACTTTACATAATATAACATCTACACATCACTAACAAACCACTACTATACATTATAACCTAGCCTACTTTACATAATTTAAAATATCTTACTTGTTGCAAATAAACTTTGAATGGATCAATGATTTCCCCCTCAGATCAATCATGTCAGTTTTAGCACTTCTGTCTATATTCTCAGATACATTTAGAAAACAACAGATTGAAAGACAATAAATAGCCTACTTTAATTTAATAAAAATAAGTGTGAGACATGGCCTTGTGTTGCTGTACTGTCTATAACTACCTTAACAAACAGTGACTTATTATTATTATTATTATTATTATTGTTGTTGCTGTACTGTCTATAACCACCTTAACAAACAGTGACTTATTATTATTATTATTATTATTGACAGTTACCATGGAGATGACATTTCACAACTACATATTCATGTGATTGCATTAAATCACCTGACTGTTTCGATATGTCTCTTAGTAATTTTTTTATAAGAGATCATTAATAAATTATAACAATTGACATTCAAGAATTACTGTTAACCACAACCAACATGCTGGATCTCTGTTTAGGGGTCAGTGCTCTAAAATGAGTCTCTCTGGGGAGAGAGATGAAGGGGACCCTGCCTCTAAAATGAGTCTCTCTGGGGAGAGAGAGGAGGGGGACCCTGCCACTAAAATGAGTCTCTCTGGGGAACATGACACCAAAGCTAAGAGGTGAGATGAGAGTTGTTGAGTTGAACTATTAAGAGTTTCTTTTAAAATGCTATTTCCAAAAATGTTCACATTTGTTTTTAATCAAAAATGGTTGCTTATGGGTGGGTGCCTTCAATATTACTGTTCTCAGATTTTTTATTAATAGTTTGAATTTTTAAAATTATTTGTATTTTTTATTGCAAAACGCTTAAGTTATAACTACATTATAACTATAATATATAAGTTGTTTAGCTGGAATGGAATGTTGCTATCCTGTATATTTGACTGTGATATGTGGTTGTCTCACGTAGCTATCTTAATTAAGATGAAAACACTTACTGTAAATCACTCTGGATAAGAGCATGTGCTAAATCAGGAGTTCTCAATCTGGGGTCTGTGGAGGTACTGCAGGGGTTCTCAATCCGGGGTCTGTGGAGGTACTGCAGGGGTTCTCAATCCGGGGTCTGTGGAGGTACTGCAGGGGTTCTCAATCTGGGGTCTGCAGAGGTACTGCAGGGGTTCTCAATCCGGGGTCTGTGGAGGTACTGCAGGGGTTCCACGGCACCCTGACTGTACTCGTTGCAATGTTAGACATTTGATAGAATTTTCACACGACACGACCACTTTGCATACTCTTAATGATTACCTAATATAATGGAATGCATATCTTTTTAACCAATTCTGATCGTTGTTACCAGCAGAATTTTGACATTATTACCGTTATATCAACACACTCTTCACACCCGTTTAACATCTAGCTTTTACATGGTAGGCATCAAGTCCCTTGCCAATAATGTTGCCTACAACGTTGCATTCCATGTTCATTTTCATCAAACACATATTACGCCCTAGATACCTTCAATTGCCCAATTTAAAGCCACGCCCAATTTATAGCCACGCCCAAATTTATTACACCCTAGATGCCTTCAAATGCCCAATTTATAGCCAACTGCACAATTTAGGATTATTATTTAACAACATGATGTAGATAATTAAATAACAACATGATGTTGTGCTCCAAAGGGAGAAATAACATGATGTAGATAATTAAATAACAACATGATGTTGTGCTCCAAAGGGAGAAATAACATGATGTAGATAATTAAATAACAACATGATGTTGTGCTCCAAAGGGAGAAATAACATGATGTAGATAATTAAATAACAACATGATGTTGTGCTCCAAAGGGAGAACTAACATGATGTAGATAATTAAATAACAACATGATGTTGTGCTCCAAAGGGAGAAATAACATGATGTAGATAATTAAATAACAACATGATGTTGTGCTCCAAAGGGAGAAATAACATGATGTAGATAATTAAATAACAACATGATGTTGTGCTCCAAAGGGAGAACTAACATGATGTAGATAATTAAATAACAACATGATGTTGTGCTCCAAAGGGAGAAATAACATGATGTAGATAATTAAATAACAACATGATGTTGTGCTCCAAAGGGAGAAATAACATGATGTAGATAATTAAATAACAACATGATGTTGTGCTCCAAAGGGAGAACTAACATGATGTAGATAATTAAATAACAACATGATGTTGTGCTCCAAAGGGAGAACTAACATGATGTAGATAATTAAATAACAACATGATGTTGTGCTCCAAAGGGAGAAATAACATGATGTAGATAATTAAATAACAACATGATGTTGTGCTCCAAAGGGAGAAATAACATGATGTAGATAATTAAATAACAACATGATGTTGTGCTCCAAAGGGAGAAATAACATGATGTAGATAATTAAATAACAACATGATGTTGTGCTCCAAAGGGAGAAATAACATGATGTAGATAATTAAATAACAACATGATGTTGTGCTCCAAAGGGAGAAATAACATGATGTAGATAATTAAATAACAACATGATGTTGTGCTCCAAAGGGAGAAATAACATGATGTAGATAATTAAATAACAACATGATGTTGTGCTCCAAAGGGAGAAATAACATGATGTAGATAATTAAATAACAACATGATGTTGTGCTCCAAAGGGAGAAATAACATGATGTAGATAATTAAATAACAACATGATGTTGTGCTCCAAAGGGAGAAATAACATGATGTAGATAATTAAATAACAACATGATGTTGTGCTCCAAAGGGAGAAATAACATGATGTAGATAATTAAATAACAACATGATGTTGTGCTCCAAAGGGAGAACTAACATGATGTAGATAATTAAATAACAACATGATGTTGTGCTCCAAAGGGAGAAATAACATGATGTAGATAATTAAATAACAACATGATGTTGTGCTCCAAAGGGAGAAATAACATGATGTAGATAATTAAATAACAACATGATGTTGTGCTCCAAAGGGAGAAATAACATGATGTAGATAATTAAATAACAACATGATGTTGTGCTCCAAAGGGAGAACTAACATGATGTAGATAATTAAATAACAACATGATGTTGTGCTCCAAAGGGAGAAATAACATGATGTAGATAATTAAATAACAACATGATGTTGTGCTCCAAAGGGAGAACTAACATGATGTAGATAATTAAATAACAACATGATGTTGTGCTCCAAAGGGAGAACTAACATGATGTAGATAATTAAATAACAACATGATGTTGTGCTCCAAAGGGAGAAATAACATGATGTAGATAATTAAATAACAACATGATGTTGTGCTCCAAAGGGAGAACTAACATGATGTAGATAATTAAATAACAACATGATGTTGAGCTCCAAAGGGAGAAATAACATGATGTAGATAATTAAATAACAACATGATGTTGTGCTCCAAAGGGAGAACTAACATGATGTAGATAATTAAATAACAACATGATGTTGTGCTCCAAAGGGAGAAATAACATGATGTAGATAATTAAATAACAACATGATGTTGTGCTCCAAAGGGAGAAATAACATGATGTAGATAATTAAATAACAACATGATGTTGTGCTCCAAAGGGAGAAATAACATGATGTAGATAATTAAATAACAACATGATGTTGTGCTCCAAAGGGAGAAATAACATGATGTAGATAATTAAATAACAACATGATGTTGTGCTCCAAAGGGAGAACTAACATGATGTAGATAATTAAATAACAACATGATGTTGTGCTCCAAAGGGAGAAATAACATGATGTAGATAATTAAATAACAACATGATGTTGTGCTCCAAAGGGAGAAATAACATGATGTAGATAATTAAATAACAACATGATGTTGTGCTCCAAAGGGAGAAATAACATGATGTAGATAATTAAATAACAACATGATGTTGTGCTCCAAAGGGAGAAATAACATGATGTAGATAATTAAATAACAACATGATGTTGTGCTCCAAAGGGAGAAATAACATGATGTAGATAATTAAATAACAACATGATGTTGTGCTCCAAAGGGAGAACTAACATGATGTAGATAATTAAATAACAACATGATGTTGTGCTCCAAAGGGAGAAATAACATGATGTAGATAATTAAATAACAACATGATGTTGTGCTCCAAAGGGAGAAATAACATGATGTAGATAATTAAATAACAACATGATGTTGTGCTCCAAAGGGAGAAATAACATGATGTAGATAATTAAATAACAACATGATGTTGTGCTCCAAAGGGAGAACTAACATGATGTAGATAATTAAATAACAACATGATGTTGTGCTCCAAAGGGAGAAATAACATGATGTAGATAATTAAATAACAACATGATGTTGTGCTCCAAAGGGAGAAATAACATGATGTAGATAATTAAATAACAACATGATGTTGTGCTCCAAAGGGAGAACTAACATGATGTAGATAATTAAATAACAACATGATGTTGTGCTCCAAAGGGAGAAATAACATGATGTAGATAATTAAATAACAACATGATGTTGTGCTCCAAAGGGAGAAATAACATGATGTAGATAATTAAATAACAACATGATGTTGTGCTCCAAAGGGAGAACTAACATGATGTAGATAATTAAATAACAACATGATGTTGTGCTCCAAAGGGAGAACTAACATGATGTAGATAATTAAATAACAACATGATGTTGTGCTCCAAAGGGAGAAATAACATGATGTAGATAATTAAATAACAACATGATGTTGTGCTCCAAAGGGAGAAATAACATGATGTAGATAATTAAATAACAACATGATGTTGTGCTCCAAAGGGAGAAATAACATGATGTAGATAATTAAATAACAACATGATGTTGTGCTCCAAAGGGAGAAATAACATGATGTAGATAATTAAATAACAACATGATGTTGTGCTCCAAAGGGAGAAATAACATGATGTAGATAATTAAATAACAACATGATGTTGTGCTCCAAAGGGAGAAATAACATGATGTAGATAATTAAATAACAACATGATGTTGTGCTCCAAAGGGAGAAATAACATGATGTAGATAATTAAATAACAACATGATGTTGTGCTCCAAAGGGAGAACTAACATGATGTAGATAATTAAATAACAACATGATGTTGTGCTCCAAAGGGAGAAATAACATGATGTAGATAATTAAATAACAACATGATGTTGTGCTCCAAAGGGAGAAATAACATGATGTAGATAATTAAATAACAACATGATGTTGTGCTCCAAAGGGAGAAATAACATGATGTAGATAATTAAATAACAACATGATGTTGTGCTCCAAAGGGAGAACTAACATGATGTAGATAATTAAATAACAACATGATGTTGTGCTCCAAAGGGAGAAATAACATGATGTAGATAATTAAATAACAACATGATGTTGTGCTCCAAAGGGAGAACTAACATGATGTAGATAATTAAATAACAACATGATGTTGTGCTCCAAAGGGAGAACTAACATGATGTAGATAATTAAATAACAACATGATGTTGTGCTCCAAAGGGAGAAATAACATGATGTAGATAATTAAATAACAACATGATGTTGTGCTCCAAAGGGAGAACTAACATGATGTAGATAATTAAATAACAACATGATGTTGAGCTCCAAAGGGAGAAATAACATGATGTAGATAATTAAATAACAACATGATGTTGTGCTCCAAAGGGAGAACTAACATGATGTAGATAATTAAATAACAACATGATGTTGTGCTCCAAAGGGAGAAATAACATGATGTAGATAATTAAATAACAACATGATGTTGTGCTCCAAAGGGAGAAATAACATGATGTAGATAATTAAATAACAACATGATGTTGTGCTCCAAAGGGAGAAATAACATGATGTAGATAATTAAATAACAACATGATGTTGTGCTCCAAAGGGAGAAATAACATGATGTAGATAATTAAATAACAACATGATGTTGTGCTCCAAAGGGAGAACTAACATGATGTAGATAATTAAATAACAACATGATGTTGTGCTCCAAAGGGAGAAATAACATGATGTAGATAATTAAATAACAACATGATGTTGTGCTCCAAAGGGAGAAATAACATGATGTAGATAATTAAATAACAACATGATGTTGTGCTCCAAAGGGAGAAATAACATGATGTAGATAATTAAATAACAACATGATGTTGTGCTCCAAAGGGAGAAATAACATGATGTAGATAATTAAATAACAACATGATGTTGTGCTCCAAAGGGAGAAATAACATGATGTAGATAATTAAATAACAACATGATGTTGTGCTCCAAAGGGAGAACTAACATGATGTAGATAATTAAATAACAACATGATGTTGTGCTCCAAAGGGAGAAATAACATGATGTAGATAATTAAATAACAACATGATGTTGTGCTCCAAAGGGAGAAATAACATGATGTAGATAATTAAATAACAACATGATGTTGTGCTCCAAAGGGAGAAATAACATGATGTAGATAATTAAATAACAACATGATGTTGTGCTCCAAAGGGAGAACTAACATGATGTAGATAATTAAATAACAACATGATGTTGTGCTCCAAAGGGAGAAATAACATGATGTAGATAATTAAATAACAACATGATGTTGTGCTCCAAAGGGAGAAATAACATGATGTAGATAATTAAATAACAACATGATGTTGTGCTCCAAAGGGAGAAATAACATGATGTAGATAATTAAATAACAACATGATGTTGTGCTCCAAAGGGAGAAATAACATGATGTAGATAATTAAATAACAACATGATGTTGTGCTCCAAAGGGAGAAATAACATGATGTAGATAATTAAATAACAACATGATGTTGTGCTCCAAAGGGAGAAATAACATGATGTAGATAATTAAATAACAACATGATGTTGTGCTCCAAAGGGAGAAATAACATGATGTAGATAATTAAATAACAACATGATGTTGTGCTCCAAAGGGAGAAATAACATGATGTAGATAATTAAATAACAACATGATGTTGTGCTCCAAAGGGAGAAATAACATGATGTAGATAATTAAATAACAACATGATGTTGAGCTCCAAAGGGAGAAATAACATGATGGAGATAATTAAATAACAACATGATGTTGTGCTCCAAAGGGAGAAATAACATGATGTAGATAATTAAATAACAACATGATGTTGTGCTCCAAAGGGAGAAATAACATGATGTAGATAATTAAATAACAACATGATGTTGTGCTCCAAAGGGAGAAATAACATGATGTAGATAATTAAATAACAACATGATGTTGTGCTCCAAAGGGAGAAATAACATGATGTAGATAATTAAATAACAACATGATGTTGTGCTCCAAAGGGAGAACTTGAAATAACATGATGTAGATAATTAAATAACAACATGATGTTGTGCTCCAAAGGGAGAACTTGAAATAACATGATGTAGATAATTAAATAACAACATGATGTTGTGCTCCAAAGGGAGAACTTGAAATAACATGATGTAGATAATTAAATAACAACATGATGTTGTGCTCCAAAGGGAGAACTTGAAATAACATGATGTAGATAATTAAATAACAACATGATGTTGTGCTCTAAAGGGAGAACTAACATGATGTAGATAATTAAATAACAACATGATGTTGTGCTCCAAAGGGAGAAATAACATGATGTAGATAATTAAATAACAACATGATGTTGTGCTCTAAAGGGAGAACTAACATGATGTAGATAATTAAATAACAACATGATGTTGTGCTCCAAAGGGAGAAATAACATGATGTAGATAATTAAATAACAACATGATGTTGTGCTCCAAAGGGAGAACTAACATGATGTAGATAATTAAATAACAACATGATGTTGTGCTCCAAAGGGAGAACTTGAAATAACATGATGTAGATAATTAAATAACAACATGATGTAGATAATTAAATAACAACATGATGTTGTGCTCCAAAGGGAGAACTTGAAATAACATGATGTAGATAATTAAATAACAACATGATGTAGATAATTAAATAACAACATGATGTTGTGCTCCAAAGGGAGAACTTGAAATAACATGATGTAGATAATTAAATAACAACATGATGTTGTGCTCCAAAGGGAGAAATAACATGATGGAGATAATTAAATAACAACATGATGTTGTGCTCCAAAGGGAGAACTAACATGATGGAGATAATTAAATAACAACATGATGTTGTGCTCCAAAGGGAGAAATAACATGATGTAGATAATTAAATAACAACATGATGTTGTGCTCCAAAGGGAGAAATAACATGATGTAGATAATTAAATAACAACATGATGTTGTGCTCCAAAGGGAGAAATAACATGATGTAGATAATTAAATAACAACATGATGTTGTGCTCCAAAGGAAGAACTTGAAATAACATGATGTAGAGATAATTAAATAATCAGAAGAACAACGTGTTTATTATTATACACTCTGAGAACATAAGGTTCCTTCTAGAGCCAAAAAGGCTTCTATCACTTCATTAATATATGGAACCACTAAAAGTGATATATATGTTTGGGTTCAGTGAAGAAGAACATCTAGAGTTCTGATCAACAAAAGGTTAATATTTCGCCTAAAATGACCCAAATCTAACTGCCTGTAGCTCAGGCCCTGAAGCAAGGATATGCATATTCTTGGTACCATTTGAAAGGAAAAACTTTGAACTTTGTGGAAATGTGAAAGGAATGTAGGAGAACAGAATAACACAATAGATCTGGTAAAAGATAATATAAAGAAAAACCAACCGTTCATCTTTTAAATGCCAGAGAAAGGCCATAATCCAGACCAGATACAATCTACTTTTTGTTCAATAGATGGCATGTATCTGCAAAGTTTTATACTGATCCAATGAACCATTGTATTTGTGTTAAAAATGTTGTATCAAGACTGCCCAAATGTGTCTAATATGTTTTCAAATAACTGTTCATGTTCGAAGTCATGCACTCTCCTCAAACAATAGCATGGTATTATTTCACTGGAAAAGCTACTGTAAATTGGACAGTGCATTTAGATTACCCTCTTAGAACTACCCAGTTCCAGTGTATTTGTCATCAGCAACCGCTGAATAGCATAGCGCAACAGTCAAAAATATTACTAGAAAATATTCATATTCATGAAAGCACAAGTGAAATATAGCGAAACACAGCTGAGCCTTTCGTCATCTCAGATTTTGAAATGATGCTTTACAGCAAGACAAGCGTTTGTGTAAGTTTATCGATAGCCTAGCATAGCATTATGTCCAGCTAGCATCAGTAAGCTTGGTCACGAAAATCAGAAAACCAATCAAATTAACCGTTTAACTTTGATGATCATCGGATGTTTTCACTCACGAGACTCCCAGTTAGACAGCAAATGTTCAGTTAGTTCCATAAAGATATTTTTTATATCCAAATACCTCCGTTAGTTTGATGCGTTATGCCCAGGAATCCACCGGAAATAGCGGTCACGACAACGCAAACAAAAATTCCAAATTAGATCCATAATGTCGACAGAAACATGGCAAACATTTTTTATAATCAATCCTCAAGGTGTTTTTCAAATATCTATTCGATAATATATCAACCGGGACAGTTGGTTTTTCACTAGGACCGGGAGGAAAAATGGCTGCCTCTCTGTTTTGCGCAAGAATCACTCTAAGAGCAAACAACTGACCACTTACGCAATGTGGACGTTTACGCTCATTCTTCAAAATAAAGGCTTAAAACTAAGTCTAGAGGCCGTAGACACCTTAGGGAAGCCACAGAAAAGGAATCTGGTTGATATCCCTTTCAATGGTCAATAGGGATGCATAGGAACACAGAGGTTTCAAAATAAGAGTCACTTCCTGATTGGATTTTTCTCAGGCTTTCGCCTGCAATATAAGTTCTGTTATATTCACAGACAATGTTTTTATAGTTTTGGAAACTTTTTAGTGTTTTCTATCCTAAGCTGTCAATTATATGCATACTCTAGCATCTGGTCCTGAGAAATAGGCCGTTTTCTTTGGGAACGTTATTTTTCCAAAAATAAAATAGTGCCCCCTAGCTAGAAATTAAGCTCTGTCCTGGGAATTGTTCTTCTTACTTACAACCTCATGCGTGTTTGAGGTTGTGGACAGGTGTCTTTTATACTGATAACAAGTTCAAACAGGTGCCATTAATACAGGTAACGAGTGGAGGACAGAGGAGCCTCTTAAAGAGGAAGTTACAGGTCTGTGAGAGCCAGAAATCTTGCTTGTTTGTAGTTGACCAAATACTAATTTTCCACCATCATTTGCAAATAAATTCATTAAAAATCCTACAATGTGATTTTCTGGATTTTTTTCTCATTTTGTCTGTCATAGTTGAAGTGTACCTATGATGGAAATTACAGGCCTCTCTCATATTTTTAAGTGGGAGAACTTGCACAATTGGTGGCTGACTAAATACTTTTTTGCCCCACTGTATGTAGCAATTATCACCAGTCAGAACCTCACCAGTCAGAAACTCAACCTCAGTATACCAGCATTATAAAACATAATCTTAATATCTGATATTGCGAATAATCAACCTCAGAATATTAACGACAAGAGTGCGTCTTCCAGCCCGCCAATAAATTACATCATGCAACCCTCCCGGTTAGTAAATTTCCCTCGACATACCCCTGGAGAAGGCAGAGTGACGACACAAGCTTTTTTTTTGACTACTAGAGAGAGAAGACAGAGCAGGTCGATGCTGGAAAATAAGTTTTTCTCGACCAGAGGTGACTGAATTAACATTCAGGCTTATTGATTATTGTTATAGAAATGATTTTTTTTTGATTTTTTTTTGATTATAGCAGGTATTGAACCCTGGGTAAATAATCACTAGTCAGAACCTCAACCTCAGTATACATTCATTATAAAAAGTCATCTTAATAAGATCTCATATTGTGATATTGCGGGGCTGAGTTGACTACTATGTTCTAAGAGTGTATAATAATAAACACGTTGTTCTTCTGATTATTTAATTATCTACATCATGTTATTTCAAGTTCTCCCTTTGGAGCACAACATCATGTTGTTAAATAATAATCCTAAATTGTGCATGGCTATAAATTGGGCATTTGAAGGCATCTAGGGTGTAATAAGAAGAAGGCAGAGCAAGTCGATGCTGGTTGATGAATTTAACAATGAATGTACAAGGAAAAACCATTTTTCGCGACCAAAGGTGACTGAATTAATGTTCAGGCTTATTGATAATCTTATAGTATAATTTCAAAACATGAGCATAAAACCAGGTAATAATAAACATGAATCATCAGTATATTACTTCACAATAATCTGTTAAATGCTTTTTCAGTCCTTCCTCTTGTGTTAGCAGTGTGGAAAGGGACAGGAAGAAGCCCTCTTGTGTTAGCAGTGTGGAAAGGGACAGGAAGAAGCCCTCTTGTGTTAGCAGTGTGGAAAGGGACAGGAAGAAGCCCTCTTGTGTTAGCAGTGTGGAAAGGGACAGGAAGAAGCCCTCTTGTGTTAGCAGTGTGGAAAGGGACAGAAAGAAGCACACAGGAGTTTTCCTGTGAGGGGGAGTGGTGGTGTATCCAGGGAGAAAACTAAACTAATCTTCTGAAATGTCATTTGTGGTCTAATGCTACCATCTATTGGAATTATTTAGCAACTGCAGTAGTACTGAATAATGTGTAATTCCTTACTATTACTCAGAATTGCAAAATGTAACATTTTCTAGTTCATTTTACCACTTACAACCATAAAATAACCATTTACTGCATAACAAACAATGAAAATGACAAACCAAAAACACCACACATTTGGTTAAATATATATATTTTTAACTATTTATTTAGATTGGTGACATTATCTGCCAAAATAACAGCCCTGTAGACAAAGAAGAGCTCTCCAGTAGGTACTAAAACGTTTAAAAGACGTTTAATTTAATTTTCTCAAAAGTGGTTACAAGTTTATCATATTTTAAAGCAGAATGACTTTCCCATTGTTCCTCAACTGTAGTGTCTGATATACCGTTGTTCCTCAACTGTAGTGTCTGATATACCATTGTTCCTCAACTGTAGTGTCTGATATACCGTTGTTCCTCAACTGTAGTGTCTGATATACCATTGTTCCTCAACTGTAGTGTCTGATATACCGTTGTTCCTCAACTGTAGTGTCTGATATACCATTGTTCCTCAACTGTAGTGTCTGATATACCATTGTTCCTCAACTGTAGTGTCTGATATACCATTGTTCCTCAACTGTAGTGTCTGATATACCATTGTTCCTCAACTGTAGTGTCTGATATACCATTGTTCCTCAACTGTAGTGTCTGATATACCATTGTTCCTCAACTGTAGTGTCTGATATACCATTGTTCCTCAACTGTAGTGTCTGATATACCATTGTTCCTCAACTGTAGTGTCTGATATACCATTGTTCCTCAACTGTAGTGTATGATATAGCATTGTTCCTCAACTGTAGTGTCTGATATACCATTGTTCCTCAACTGTAGTGTCTGATATACCATTGTTCCTCAACTGTAGTGTCTGATATACCATTGTTCCTCAACTGTAGTGTCTGATATACCATTGTTCCTCAACTGTAGTGTATGATATACCATTCTCTAGCCCTGAATCTCTACTTTTATCCAATGTAAAAAACACTATTCCAAATGTTGCAACACAAGACCGAATCGAGCCGGTCAGTCACATTTGACTGTATAAAACCTAGCAGTACTACTGATTTCTCTGAGAGTGAGGCAGATATATATTATTACTGTATAAAACCCAGCAGTACTACTGATTTCACTGAGAGTGAGGCAGATATATATTATTACTGTGTAAAACCTAGCAGTACTACTGATTTCACTGAGAGTGAAACAGATATATATTATTACTGTGTAAAACCTAGCAGTACTACTGATTTCACTGAGAGTGAGGCAGATATATATTATTACTGTATAAAACCTTGTAGTACTACTGATATATAGCATTTAGCAGATATATAGCATTTAGCAAAAAAAACATTTGTCTCACTGAAATGAAACCACCAAGATATAGATTATAAACAAATACATGTCTGTCATTGAACTACCCCATGCCATGATTAGATAGTGAAAAAACACACCAATCTCTTTCATAATGTCTTTAAACAATAAATCAAAAATACGAATGATTCTTAAAAGTGATATGTAGCATTTCGGAATGAAACTCTTATGTTTCCCCATCTGAGCTCAGAGGAGATGAGAGATGTAATGTTTGTCTCTGTTGTGTTGAAGTCCAATCAAGCAGGAGAGACCAGCCTCCCCTGTACCCAGCTGTGTATCCATGAAGAGTGAGAAGTCTATGACTCAACCTTTACAGTTTGGAGAGGGAGACTTTTCTACTGAACAAAGGTAAGAAGAACTCATGGGTCATGGTCAGTGAGTTAAACAACACTGTCTCTAGTCATTTCTCCTCTCCCATTTTCCCATTTATTGTTGTTGTTTCCATAATCCATAGGCTCATCATTTTGTCCATTTGCATAGTCCTAAAACAATATTAAACAATCACAACATTTCCTCCCTGTGTGTGTGTGTGTGTGTGTGTGTGTGTGTGTGTGTGTGTGTGTGTGTGTGTGTGTGTGTGTGTGTGTGTGTGTGTGTGTGTGTGTGTGTGTACTCCCTGGATGAGGAGATATAATCTCATGTTTTGTCCACAGAAACCAACAGGAGAGATCAGAGTCAGAGATTCTCAGTGGTCAGTCTTCCCAGAGTCATCAAACAGACCTGGCCTCCATATTCAGTGTATGTGGTCCTGTTATGTACATTTGTTTTTGTTTACCTCAAGTAAAGTTGATCTGTCAAACATTCATTAATGTGTTAATGAGAAAGCATTTAGTCTCTTGCTTAACTTATTTACTTTATTTATTTCAGTTGCTTGAAGAGAAAATTATGACATTTGTGAAGAACGAGATGAAGATGTTCAAGAGGATTCTTAGTCCAGAACTCCCAGAAGGCTTTGAGAGTCAGAAGCAGGACAAGGAAATTGTGGACGCTGAAGATGAGAAGCAGGAGAGCAGTGCCAGAGAGGGGGCTCTGAAGATCACACTGCACATCCTGAGGAAAATGAACCAGAAGGAGCTTGCTGACACACTGGAGAAATGTAAGATCTGAATGTTGTCTTATAACATTTAAAAGCTGTAGCTAAAGTACAGCTAAAGTAGCTGTGTAACTCAATGATATTGTAGCAGCCTCAACACAACACCTAGTGACCTCATCAAGTAGCAGCAGGGATGTGTTGTGGTGATTCATTTAGAGAGAGAGACAACATTAATAATACCATCAATAATACCAATAATAATATAATCAGTCACACCAGTCTGTAATGCATTATGAAAACATTTACACATTTATACAGTCAGTTAAGAGAATAAATTATTATAATGTAAAACTTTATAACAGTCCTACAATAGTGTAGGCATTAAAACAGACGTAATATTAATATCCTCTGTGTTATTTCTAGATTCAGATGAGCTTGCTGTGATTTGCCAACGTGAACTCAAATCTAATCTAAAGAAGAAGTTTCAATGTGTATTTGAGGGGATCGCTAAACAAGGAAACCCAACACTTCTCAATAAGATCTACACAGAGCTCTACATCACAGAGGGTGGAACAGGAGAGGTCAATAATGAACATGAGCTGAGACAGATTGAGACAACAACCAGGAAACAAGCAAGACCAGAGACTGCAATCAAATGTAACGACATCTTCAAACCCTTAACTGGACAAGACAAACCTATCAGAACTGTGCTGACAAAGGGAGTCGCTGGCATTGGAAAAACAGTCTCTGTGCAGAAGTTCATTCTGGACTGGGCTGAAGGAAAAGCAAATCAGGATGTCCAATTTGTATTTTCATTCCCTTTTAGGGAGCTGAATTTGATGAAAGAAGACAAACACACTTTCATTAAACTTCTCAATCACTTCTCAATGGAAACCAAACAATCAGGAATCTCCATCTACAACAAGTACAAAGTTCTGTTCATCTTTGATGGTCTGGATGAGTGCCGACTGCCCCTAGACTTCCAGAAGAACAAGATCTGTTGGGACGTCACAGAGTCAACCTCAGTGGATGTTCTGCTGACAAATCTCATCAAGGGAAATCTGCTACCCTCTGCTCTCCTCTGGATAACTACCCGACCAG
This sequence comes from Oncorhynchus mykiss, assembly GCF_057628025.1. NCBI lineage: Eukaryota > Metazoa > Chordata > Actinopteri > Salmoniformes > Salmonidae > Oncorhynchus > Oncorhynchus mykiss. The sequence goes on along the minus strand of NC_143034.1, from coordinate 80,415,396 downwards.
CAGCAGCCAATAAGATCCCTTCAAGGTGTATTGACCAGGTGACAGAGGTACGAGGGTTCAATGACCCACAGAAGGAGGAGTACTTCAGGAAGAGATTCAGTGATGAGGACCTGGCCAGCAGAATCATCTCACACATAAAGACATCAAGGAGCCTCCACATCATGTGCCACATTCCAGTCTTCTGTTGGATTTCTGCAACAGTCCTTGAACACATGCTGAAACATAAGAGAGAAGAGATGCCCAAGACTCTGACTGAGATGTACACACACCTTGTGGTGTTTCATACCAAACAGAAGAATGAAAAGTATCTTGAGAAAGAAGAGACAGGTCCACACTGGAATAAAGAGAGCATTCTGTCACTGGGAAAACTGGCTTTTCAACAGCTTGTGAAGGGCAATCTGATTTTCTATGAAGAAGACCTGAAAGAGGCTGGCATTGATGTTAATGAAGCCTCAGTGTACTCAGGATTGTGCACACAGCTCTTTAAAGAGGAATGTGGGCTGTACCAGGACAAGGTGTACTGCTTCGTACATCTGAGCATTCAGGAGTTTCTGGCTGCTGTATATGTGTTTCTCTCATTCAACAACAACAATGAGAATCTAATGGACAAACTGCAAACAAACGACGAGCCTGAAGTTACTTTCTACAAGAGTGCTGTGGATAAAGCCTTACAAAGTGAGACAGGAAACCTGGACCTTTTCCTCCGCTTCCTTCTGGGCCTCTCACTGGAGTCCAATCAGAAACACTTACGAGGTCTACTGACAAAGACAAGAAGCAGCTCACAGAGCCACGAAGAAACAGTCGAGTACATCAAGGAGAAGATCGGGGAGGATCTCTCTCCAGAGAGGAGCATCAATCTGTTCCACTGTCTGAATGAACTGAATGACCATTCTCTAGTGGAGGAGATCCAAAGATACCTGAGATCAGGAAGTCTCTCAAAACCCAACCTGTCACCTGCACAGTGGTCAGCTCTGGTCTTTGTGTTGCTGACTTCAGAAAAGGAGCTGGATGTGTTTGACCTGAAGAAATACTCCAGATCAGAGGAAGGTCTTCTGAGGCTGCTGCCAGTGGTCAAAGCCTCCAGAGCTGTTCTGTGAGTAAATACAATGACATTCAAGTACTAATCAGCTAGAATAAATATTCAGTTTAGAGAAAAAAAGGTATTATAATATGTATATAATATTATATTGATAAACATATTGAATAAATTCATTGATTTTCACATTAGTATAACATTATGACCATACGATTCTAGAAGACAGAGGATGAATCTATATGTTGTTTGAGAGAATAAACCAAATGCATCTGCCATTGTCCTTCTACACTACTGGTGTTAAATTAACAGTGTGTTTGTGAAGTCATGATGATCTCTTTGTCAGGCTGTCAGGCTGTGGAGTCACAGATGAAGGCTGTGCTTCTCTGGTCTCAGCTCTGGAGTCAAACCCCTCACACCTGAGAGAACTGGATCTGAGTAACAATGACCTGAAGGATTCAGGAGTGAAGCTGCTCTCTGCTGGACTGGGGAATCCCCACTGTAAACTGGAGACTCTGAGGTCAGTATTATCAGATATGAAAGCACTTTATGTGTGTAGTTCTCCCATTTGAAAAAGTCGTAATTAATATAATTTGCAGTTTGTCTCGGTTGTGTTTTGGATGTTTTTCCTAATAGAAACTGAGTGGTGAATAATGTCCTGTCATTTTGGAGTCACTTCACTTGTATTGTCAGTAAGAATAGAAGATGTTTCTGAACACTTCTACATTCATGTGGATGCTACCATGATGATGAATAATCAGGAATGAATCGATGATAATGATGAATGAGAAAGTTACAGAGGCACAAAGATCATCCCCCCTCTGTTATTGGTAATGGTGAGAGGTTAGTATGTTTTGTTGTAGCCTCTGTTATTGGTAATGGTGAGAGGTTAGCATGTTTTGTTGTAGCCTCTGTTATTGGTAATGGTGAGAGGTTAGCATGTTTTGTTGTAGCCTGTTATTGGTAATGGTGAGAGGTTAGCATGTTTTGTTGTAGCCTCTGTTATTGGTAATGGTGAGAGGTTAGCATGTTTTGTTGTAGCCTCTGTTATTGGTAATGGTGAGAGGTTAGCATGTTTTGTTGTAGCCTCTGTTATTGGTAATGATGAGAGGTTAGTATGTTTTGTTGTAGCCTCTGTTATTGGTAATGGTGAGAGGTTAGCATGTTTTGTTGTAGTCTCTGTTATTGGTAATGATGAGAGGTTAGTATGTTTTGTTGTAGCCTCTGTTATTGGTAATGGTGAGAGGTTAGTATGTTTTGTTGTTGTCTCTGTTATTGATAATGGTGAGAGGTTAGCATGTTTTGTTGTTGTCTCTGTTATTGGTAATGGTGAGAGGTTAGTATGTTTTGTTGTAGTCTCTGTTATTGGTAATGGTGAGAGGTTAGCATGTTTTGTTGTAGCCTCTGTTATTGGTAATGGTGAGAGGTTAGCATGTTTTGTTGTAGCCTCTGTTATTGGTAATGGTGAGAGGTTAGGATGTTTTGTTGTAGCCTCTGTTATTGGTAATGGTGAGAGGTTAGCATGTTTTGTTGTAGTCTCTGTTACTGGTAATGGTGAGAGGTTAGCATGTTTTGTTGTAGTCTCTGTTATTGGTAATGGTGAGAGGTTAGTATGTTTTGTTGTAGCCTCTGTTATTGGTAATGGTGAGAGGTTAGCATGTTTTGTTGTAGTCTCTGTTATTGGTAATGGTGAGAGGTTAGCATGTTTTGTTGTAGCCTCTGTTGTTGGTAATGGTGAGAGGTTAGCATGTTTTGTTGTAGCCTCTGTTATTGGTAATGGTGAGAGGTTAGCATGTTTTGTTGTAGCCTCTGTTATTGGTAATGGTGAGAGTTTAGCATGTTTTGTTGTAGTCTCTGTTATTGGTAATGGTGAGAGGTTAGCATGTTTTGTTGTAGCCTCTGTTATTGGTAATGGTGAGAGGTTAGCATGTTTTGTTGTAGCCTCTGTTATTGGTAATGATGAGAGGTTAGTATGTTTTGTTGTAGCCTCTGTTATTGGTAATGGTGAGAGGTTAGTATGTTTTGTTGTAGCCTCTGTTATTGGTAATGGTGAGAGGTTAGCATGTTTTGTTGTAGCCTCTGTTAATGGTAATGGTGAGAGGTTAGCATGTTTTGTTGTGTCCTCTGTTATTGGTAATGGTGAGAGGTTAGCATGTTTTGTTGTAGTCTCTGTTATTGGTCATGGTGAGAGGTTAGCATGTTTTGTTGTAGCCTCTGTAACTTTCTCATTCATTATTATTCATGATTCTTTCATGATTTTTCTTAATCATGGCATCATCAGGATTAATTTATTATTGTTTAGAAACATGTTATCTACTCTCTTAGACAGAAAAGTTCTCCCCTCATCATCCACCATTTTATTATTGTGCAAAACACAACCAAAACAAACTGCAAATGCAATCAACGAGTTTATGACAAAAAACTAAATGTGTCTTAAAATACCCTCAAATTAAAGGTGACATTATAAACTGTCACCTCATATGAAACATTTGACCTCAAATCCAAAAATGTTGGAGTATAGAGCCACATTTGAAATGTTAGCTTCACTGTCTAAATAGATATGGTGTGGACTGTATACTCAATACAATCTAAATCTGATACCTCACTGTCTAAATAGATATGGTGTGGACTGTTTACTCAATACGATCTAAATATTATACCTCACTGTCTAAATAGATATGGTGTGGACTGTATACTCAATACAATATAAATCTGATACCTCACTGTCTAAATAGATATGGTGTGGACTGTATACTCAATACAATCTAAATCTGATACCTCACTGTCTAAATAGATATGGTGTGGACTGTATACTCAATACAATCTAAATCTGATTCCTCACTGTCTAAATAGATATGGTGTGGACTGTATACTCAATACAATCTAAATCTGATTCCTCACTGTCTAAATAGATATGGTGTGGACTGTATACTCAATACAATCTAAATCTGATACCTCACTGTCTAAATAGATATGGTGTGGACTGTATACTCAATACAATCTAAATCTGATACCTCACTGTCTAAATAGATATGATGTGGACTGTATACTCAATACAATCTAAATCTGATACCTCACTGTCTAAATAGATATGGTGTGGACTGTATACTCAATACAATCTAAATCTGATACCTCACTGTCTAAATAGATATGGTGTGGACTGTTTACTCAATACAATCTAAATCTGATACCTCACTGTCTAAATAGATATGGTGTGGACTGTATACTCAATACAATCTAAATCTGATTCCTCACTGTCTGTCTTCTGACTGATGCTGCTTTTTAAACTGGTCTGGTCAGTCTACTATAATATTTGTACTATACATGTTTCTATCTGCAGGCAATACTTTGATCATTTGTCATTTTTTATGATGATACACTATTTTACAAATAGATATGGCAGGTTTCAGGACACTGATTTATCTGAATATGTACAAAAATATACTGCCACTATTTTCACCACCAAAGAATATCAGTGTGATTTTAATATGATGTGACTCTTTGTCAGGATGTCAGGCTGTCTAGTCACAGAGGAAGGCTGTGCTTCTCTGGTCTCAGCTCTCAGTTCAAACCCCTCACACCTGAGAGAGCTGGATCTGAGTAACAATGACCTGAAGGATTCAGGAGTGAAGCTGCTCTCTGCTGGACTGGGGAATCCCCACTGTAAACTGGAGACTCTGAGGTCAGTATTCCTGTAGTTGGTCAACAAGTGATAACTGTTCACCAGATCCACATGTGTTTACCAGACACACATAGTCCACACCATATGTGTTTGGACAGTGAAGCTTACAGTTTTATATGTGGTGCTTTGCTCCAGCATTTAGGATTTGAGATATAATGTTTCATATTAGGTGACAGTACAGAATGTCACCTTTTATTTGATTTTAATGGTGAGAGGTTAGTATGTTTTGTTGTAGTCTCTGTTTTTGGTAATGGTGAGAGGTTAGCATGTTTTGTTGTAGCCTCTGTTATTGGTAATGGTGAGAGGTTAGTATGTTTTGTTGTATCCTCTGTTATTGGTAATGGTGAGAGGTTAGCATGTTTTGTTGTATCCTCTGTTATTGGTAATGGTGAGAGGTTAGCATGTTTTGTTGTAGCCTCTGTTGTTGGTAATGGTGAGAGGTTAGCATGTTTTGTTGTAGCCTCTGTTATTGGTAATGGTGAGAGGTTAGCATGTTTTGTTGTAGTCTCTGTTATTGGTAATGGTGAGAGGTTAGCATGTTTTGTTGTAGCCTCTGTTATTGGTAATGGTGAGAGGTTAGCATGTTTTGTTGTAGCCTCTGTTATTGGTAATGGTGAGAGGTTAGCATGTTTTGTTGTATCCTCTGTTATTGGTAATGGTGAGAGGTTAGCATGTTTTGTTATAGCCTCTGTTATTGGTAATGGTGAGAGGTTAGCATGTTTTGTTATAGCCTCTGTTATTGGTAATGGTGAGAGGTTAGCATGTTTTGTTATAGCCTCTGTTATTGGTAATGGTGAGAGGTTAGCATGTTTTGTTGTAGCCTCTGTTATTGGTAATGGTGAGAGGTTAGTATGTTTTGTTGTAGCCTCTGTTATTGGTAATGGTGAGAGGTTAGTATGTTTTGTTGTAGCCTCTGTTATTGGTAATGGTGAGAGGTTAGCATGTTTTGTTGTAGTCTCTGTTATTGGTAATGGTGAGAGGTTAGTATGTTTTGTTGTAGCCTCTGTTATTGGTAATGGTGAGAGGTTAGCATGCTTTGTTGTAGCCTCTGTAACTTTCTCACTCATTATTATTCATGATTCATTCATGATCTTACTCAGTCAAGGCGTCACAGGCTTGATGTCTCATGGTGTTCGAGGAATATGGGACCAGATATACTTTTGACTGATTTAATACACTTTAAGTGTCAGAATACTTATGACTTCTTCAAATGGGGGGGACTAGATACATAAAATGCTTTAATTTTTCTAAACGTTGAAACAGATATGTATTAAAATATCCTCAAATAAAAGGTGACATTATAAACTGTCACCTCATATGAAACATTTGATCTCAAATCCAAAATGCTGGAGTATAGAGACACATTTAAAATGTTAGCTTCACTGTCTAAATAGATATGGTGTGGACTGTTTACTCAATACAATCTAAATCTGATACCTCACTGTCTAAATAGATATGGTGTGGACTGTTTACTCAATACGATCTAAATATTATACCTCACTGTCTAAATAGATATGGTGTGGACTGTTTACTCAATACAATCTAAATCTGATACCTCACTGTCTAAATAGATATGGTGTGGACTGTATACTCAATACAATCTAAATCTGATTCCTCACTGTCTAAATAGATATGGTGTGGACTGTTTACTCAATACAATCTAAATCTGATACCTCACTGTCTAAATAGATATGGTGTGGACTGTTTACTCAATACAATCTAAATCTGATACCTCACTGTCTAAATAGATATGGTGTGGACTGTATACTCAATACAATCTAAATCTGATTCCTCACTGTCTAAATAGATATGGTGTGGACTGTATACTCAATACAATCTAAATCTGATACCTCACTGTCTAAATAGATATGGTGTGGACTGTATACTCAATACAATCTAAATCTGATACCTCACTGTCTAAATAGATATGGTGTGGACTGTATACTCAATACAATCTAAATCTGATACCTCACTGTCTAAATAGATATGGTGTGGACTGTATACTCAATACAATCTAAATCTGATACCTCACTGTCTAAATAGATATGGTGAGGACTGTATACTCAATACAATCTAAATCTGATACCTCACTGTCTAAATAGATATGGTGTGGACTGTATACTCAATACAATCTAAATCTGATACCTCACTGTCTAAATAGATATGGTGTGGACTGTATACTCAATACAATCTAAATCTGATACCTCACTGTCTAAATAGATATGGTGTGGACTGTATACTCAATACAATCTAAATCTGATACCTCACTGTCTAAATAGATATGGTGTGGACTGTTTACTCAATACAATCTAAATCTGATACCTCACTGTCTAAATAGATATGGTGTGGACTGTATCCTCAATACAATCTAAATCTGATACCTCACTGTCTAAATAGATATGGTGTGGACTGTTTACTCAATACGATCTAAATATTATACCTCACTGTCTAAATAGATATGGTGTGGACTGTATACTCAATACAATCTAAATCTGATACCTCACTGTCTAAATAGATATGGTGTGGACTGTATACTCAATACAATCTAAATCTGATACCTCACTGTCTAAATAGATATGGTGTGGACTGTATACTCAATACAATCTAAATCTGATACCTCACTGTCTGTCTTCTGACTGATACTGCTTTTTAAACTGGTCTGGTCAGTCTACTATAATATTTGTACTATACAGGTTTCAGGACACTGATATATCTGAATATGTTGAAAAAATATACTGCCTCTCCATTTTCACCTCCAAAGAATATCAGTGTGATTTTAATATGATTTGACTCTTTGCAGGCTGTCAGGCTGTCTAGTCACAGAGGAAGGCTGTGCTTCTCTGGTCTCAGCTCTGAGGTCAAACCCCTCACACCTGAGAGAGCTGGACCTGAGCTACAATCACCCAGGAGATTCAGGAGTCAGACTGCTCTCTGCTGGACTGGAGGATCCACACTGCAGACTGGAGAAACTCAAGTATGTAGAGGGTTTATGTCAATGTTCATATCAGACATGTTTGACTTATTAGGCTAGTTAAGACAAACGTTCTGACCACCACTTGGACAAAGTTATAAGTTACTGTGTGTGTGTGTGTGTGTGTGAATTCAGGTGTATCCCTCAATGACTGTCTGTTCTTCTGCTTACCGCTACAGTGTGGAACATGGTGGAGAGAACAGAATGAAACCTGGGATTAGAAAATGTGAGTGTTGACTGCTGTGAAGAATATGACTAAGAATAAGTCTTAATTCAAGTTAATTCAAAGTCAAAGACCACCATCATTACTTACTTGGTCATATTAAATATCAGCTTTAGTTCTACAGAAGCAGAAATCAGGGACACCAAAGTTTACAAAGAGGTGCTTTGACTGTGTGTGTGTGTGTGTGTGTGTGTGTGTGTGTGTGTGTGTGTAATTAATGTGAATAAGTGTGTTTTATATTACCAGACAGTATAACATATGATCATTCAACAAGTCTCAAGTTACCTTAACTTCTCCTTTTGATACCTAGAAACATCTACATTAAATGAATTAATGAAACGTGAGTTAACATTCTAATGTGATTGATGATGATTTCTAATATTGTGTCTGGTTTCATCCATCAGATGTCTGTGATCTCACACTGGACCCAAACACAGTAAACAGACTCCTCTCTCTGTCTGAGGAGAACAGAAAGGTGACATGTGGGAGAGAGGAGCAGCTGTATCCTGATCACCCAGAGAGACTTGAGGACTGTAGACAGGTGCTGTGTAGAGAGGGTCTGACTGGGTGCTGTTACTGGGAGGTAGAGTGGAGTGAGGGGGCTGTTATAGGAGTGACATATAAAGGAATCAACAGGAGAGGAGGGGCTAATGACTGTTGTTTTGGATGCAATGACAAGTCCTGGAGTCTGATCTGCTCTGACAACAGTTACTATGCCTGGCACAATAATAATCACACTACCATAGACGTCCCCTCCTCCAGCCCCCACAGAGTAGGAGTGTATCTGGACTGGCCAGCCGGCACTCTGTCCTTCTATAGAGCCTCCTCTGACACACTGACCCACCTGATCACATTCACCTCCACATTCACTGAGCCCCTCTATCCAGGGTTTTGGGTTTGGGATGATGGTGAATCAGTGTCCCTCTGTCAGTGACACACACACACACACACACACACACACACACACACTGGACAAACACACACACACCTGCTGGACACACACTTGACACACACACACACACACACGCTGGACACACACACACACATGCTGGACACACACACACGTACACACGCTGGACACACACACACACACTGGACACAGACACACACGCACTCACGCTGGACACACACACACACATGCTGGACAAACACACACACACACTGGACACACACATGCTACACACACACACACACACACTGAACACACACTGGACAAACACACACACACACTGGACAAACAAAAACACACACACACACAAACACACACACACTGGACACACACACACACTGGACACACACATGCTGGACACACACACACGTACACACGCTTGACACACACACACACACTGGACACAGACACACACGCACTCACGCTGGACACACACACACACACACTGGACACACACATGCTACACACACACACACTGGACACACACTGGACAAACACACACACACACTGGACAAACAAAAACACACACACACACAAACACACACACACACACTGGACACACACACACACTGGACACACACATGCTGGACACACACACTGGACTCACAGACACACATTGGACAAACACACACACACACACTGGACACACGCACGCTCTGGACAAACAAACACACACTGGACAAACACACACACACACACTAGACAAACAAACACACACACAAACACAGTGGAAACACACACTGGACAAACACACACTCACTGGACAAACACATTGGACACACATGCATATATATATAGGACCTCTTACAATAACACTGTTAAAATACCAATGTGATCATTTGTCTTTTATGTTGAAAAACAAATTGTACAATTATGTATAATTATATATGGATCATGTTCACAAACACACACACTGGACACACAGTGTGATCATTTGTTGTCTATTATGTTGAATAACACACAGGAAACACACAAACACATTGGACACACACACATGCGCATCTTCCTATAATTGTGACCTTGACCCAGGACCTCTTACAATAACATGTCTTTTATGTTGAATAACAAATTGTACAATTATATACAATTATATCTGGACATACGCTCCATAGTTGTATAATTATATATGGACATACTCTCCATAGTTGTATAATTATATATGGACATACGCTCCATAGTTGTATAATTATATATGGACATACACTCCATAGTTGTATAATTATATCTGGACATACACTCCATAGTTGTATAATTATATATGGACATACGCTCCATAGTTGTATAATTATATATGGACATACTCTCCATAGTTGTATAATTATATATGGACATACGCTCCATAGTTGTATAATTATATATGGACATACACTCCATAGTTGTATAATTATATATGGACATACGCTCCATAGTTGTACAATTATATATAATTATATCTGGACATACACTCCATAGTTGTATAATTATATCTGGACATACACTCCATAGTTGTACAATTATATATGGACATACGCTCCATAGTTGTATAATTATATATAATTATATCTGGACATACACTCCATAGTTATATAATTATATCTGGACATACACTCCATAGTTGTATAATTATATCTGGACATACGCTCCATAGTTGTATAATTATATATAATTATATCTGGACATACACTCCATAGTTGTATAATTATATCTGGACATACACTCCATAGTTGTATAATTATATATGGACATACGCTCCATAGTTGTACAATTATATATGGACATACGCTCCATAGTTGTATAATTATATATAATTATATATGGACATACACTCCATAGTTGTATAATTATATCTGGACATACACTCCATAGTTGTATAATTATATCTGGACATACTCTCCATAGTTGTATAATTATATCTGGACATACGCTCCATAGTTGTACAAGTATACAAGGATATATTGTACTTTTCATAATAAAACATACTTGAAACAAGAAAAGGCTGTTAATTGTGAAAACAGTTTGTTTATTGATTTAATGTTTCCTCTGTCAGGTTGATGTTAACCTGCGACTGGTTGAAACAAGAAAAGGCTGTTAATTGTGAAAACAGTTTGTTTATTGATTTAACGTTTCCTCTGTCAGGTTGATGTTAACCTGCGACTGGTTGAAACAAGAAAAGGCTGTTAATTGTGAAAACAGTTTGTTTATTGATTTAACGTTTCCTCTGTCAGGTTGATGTTAACCTGCGACTGGTTGAAACATGAAACAAATATGAAATGAAATACAAAACAATTAAATATGTGGAATAGAATTAAACAAATTGTACAATTAGTACAACAGAGTGTTGTGATGCAGGGTCACTATAGCAACAGAGTGTTGTGATGCAGGGTCACTATAGCAACAGAGTGTTGTGATGCAGGGTCACTATAGCAACAGAGTGTTGTGATGCAGGGTCACTGTAGCAACAGAGTTCTCTCTGCTCTCTCTCTCTGCTCTCTGTTCTCTGCTCTCTCCCTCTTTCTGCTCGCTCTCTCTGCTCTCTCTACTCTCTGCTCTCACTCTCTGCTCTCTCTGCTCTCTCAGCCTGCTCTCTGCTCTCTCTCTGTTCTCTGCTCTCTGCTCTGCTGCTCTCTCTTTTCTCTGCTCTCTCTCTGTTCTCTGCTCTCTCTTTTCTCTGATCTCTCTCTGTTCTCTGCTCTCTCTCTGTTCTCTGCTCTCTGCTCTGCTGCTCTCTTTTCTTTGCTCTCTGCTCTCTCTCTCTCTCTGCTCTTTCACTCTTTGCTCTCTCACTCTTTCTTTGCTTTCTCAGCCTGCTCTCTGCTCTCTCTCTCTCTGCTCCCTCTCTCTCTCCCACACTCTGCTCTCTCTCTCCCACACTCTGCTCTCTCTCTCCCACACACTCTGCTCTCTTTGCTCTCTCTCTCCCACACTCCTCTCTCTCTCTCCCACACTCTGCTCTCTCTCCCACACTCTGCTCTCTCTCTCCCACCCTTTCTGCTCTCTCTCTGCTCTCTCTCTCCCACACTCTTCTCTCTCTCTCTCTCTCTGCTCTCTCTCTCTCCCACACTCTGCTCTCTCTCCCACACTCTGCTCTCTCTCCCACACTCTGCTCTCTCTCTCCCACACTTTCTGCTCTCTCTCCCACACTTTCTGCTCTCTCTCCCACACTTTCTGCTCTCTCTCCCACACTTTCTGCTCTCTCTCCCACACTAATATACTGATATACAGTAACATTCAGAAAGTATTCAGACCCCTTGACTTTTTACACATTTTGTCACGTTACAGCCTTATTCTAAAATGGATGAAATGTGTTTTTCCCCTCATCAATCTACACACAATAACCCAGAATTACAAAGCAAAAACTGTTCACTTTATGTGTGAACATTTTCATTTAAAAAAAACTTAGATATCACAGAGGGAGAGGGAGAGTAGAGAGTCAGAACAGAGGGGAAGAGAGAGAGAGAGAGAGAGGGAGGGTAGAGAGTCAGAACAGAGGGAAAGAGAGAGAGGGAGGGTAGAGTCAGAACAGATGGAAAGAGAGAGAGAGGGAGGGTAGAGAGTCAGAATAGAGGGAGAGTAGAGAGTCAGAACAGATGGAAAGAGAGAGAGAGAGAGAGGGAGGGTAGAGAGTCAGAACAGAGGGAAAGAGAGAGAGGGAGGGTAGAGTCAGAACAGATGGAAAGAGAGAGAGAGGGAGGGTAGAGAGTCAGAACAGAGGGAAGAGCGAGAGAGGGAGGGAGGGTAGAGAGTCAGAATAGAGGGAGGGTAGAGAGTCAGAACAGAGGGAGAGAGAGAGAGAGAGAGAGAGAGGGAGGGTAGAGAGTCAGAACAGATGGAAAGAGAGAGAGAGAGAGGGAGGGTAGAGAGTCAGAACAGAGGGAAAGAGAGAGAGAGAGAGAGGGAGGGTAGAGAGTCAGAACAGAGGGAAAGAGAGAGAGAGAGAGAGAGAGGGTAGAGAGTCAGAACAGATGGAAAGAGAGAGAGAGAGAGAGGGAGGGTAGAGAGTCAGAACAGAGGGAAAGAGAGAGAGAGAGAGAGGGAGGATAGAGAGTCAGAACAGATGGAAAGAGAGAGAGAGGGAGGGTAGAGAGTCAGAAAAGATATAACGCAACGTTAACTATTCATGAAAATCTCAAATGAAATGAAAGAAATGTATTGGCTCTCAAGCTTAGCCTTTTGTTAACAACACTGTCATCTCAGATTTTCAAAATATGCTTTTCAACCATAGCTAAACAAGCATTTGTGTATGAGTATTGATAGCCTAGCATAGCATTAAGCCTAGCATTCAGCAGGCAACATTTTCACAAAAACAAGAAAAGCATTCAAATAAAATCATTTACCTTTGAAGAACTTCGGATGTTTTCAATGACGAGACTCTCAGTTAGATAGCAGATGTTCATTTTTTCCAAAAATATTATTTGTGTAGGAGAAATCGCTCCGTTTTGTTCATCACGTTTGGCTAAGAAAAAAATCTGAAAATGCAGTCTCTACAACGCCGAACTTTTTACCAAATGAACTCCATAATATCGACAGAAACATGGCAAACGTTGTTTAGAATCAATCCTCAATGTGTTTTTCACATATCTATTCGATGATAAATCACTCGTAGCAGTTTGGTTTCTCCTCTGAAGAAAATGGAACGCGCATGGACGTTGAGATTACACAATAATTGCGACGGAGGACACCAAGCGACCACCTGGTAGAAGTAGTCTCTTATGGTCAATCTTCCAATGATATGCCTCCAAATACGTCACAATGCTGCAGACACCTTGGGGAAAACGTGGAAAATGTAAGCTGACTCCTAGCTCCTCCACAGCCATATAAGGAGTCATTGCCATGACGCGGTTTCAAAAAATGCGGCACTTCCTGATTGAAATTTCATCTTGGTTTCGCCTGTAGCATCAGTTCTGTGGCACTAACAGACAATATCTTTGCAGTTTTGGAAACGTTAGAGTGTTTTCTTTCCAAAGCTGTCACTTATATGCATAGTCGAGCATCTTGTTGTGACAAAATATCGCGCTTAAAACGGGAACGTTTTTTATCCAAAAATGAAATACCGGCCCTAGAGTTCCAAGAGGATTTATACAGATAATTTACACAAAATACAATATAGTAATAATATAAATTACCTGAGAATTGTATATCATCCAGTCTTAATATGAATTGTATGTCATCCAGTCTTAATATGAATTGTATGTCATCCAGTCTTAATATGAATTGTATGTCATCCAGTCTTAATATGAATTGTATATCATCCAGTCTTAATATGAATTGTATGTCATCCAGTCTTAATATGAATTGTATGTCATCCAGTCTTAATATGAATTGTATGTCATCCAGTCTTAATATGAATTGTATGTCATCCAGTCTTAATATGAATTGTATGTCATCCAGTCTTAATATGAATTGTATATCATCCAGTCTTAATATGAATTGTATGTCATCCAGTCTTAATATGAATTGTATGTCATCCAGTCTTAATATGAATTGTATGTCATCCAGTCTTAATATGAATTGTATATCATCCAGTCTTAATATGAATTGTATGTCATCCAGTCTTAATATGAATTGTATGTCATCCAGTCTTAATATGAATTGTATGTCATCCAGTCTTAATATGAATTGTATGTCATCCAGTCTTAATATGAATTGTATGTCATCCAGTTTTAATATGAATTGTATGTCATCCAGTCTTAATATGAATTGTATGTCATCCAGTCTTAATATGAATTGTATGTCATCCAGTCTTAATATGAATTGTATGTCATCCAGTCTTAATATGAATTGTATATCATCCAGTCTTAATATGAATTGTATGTCATCCAGTCTTAATATGTTTGTAGAAACCAAATATTAATACATTGTTAAAAACATTTTATTTTACATTTAGAGAGCGACAACACACACGCACACGCTATACAATGTCAAGTAATTGTTTTCTAGAACTGTGTACATCCACTAGGGGGAGCCAGTGATCCAGACATGTCACACAAAATGGACATTTGTTTGTTGAAAACATTAGGATAAATACATATGTGAGTAGAGTCCTTTCTCGTTAATTTTTTATTTTTATCTCTAACACAACATCTAATTTATTATATACTATATAATTTATATAATGCATTAAAAGTGGTCCATCTTATAAAATAATACAATGATCCCCTTTTTGTATTTTTTATTGACTGAGACATACACTGGACAGTCCATCCTCGGACATCCCAGGATGACCCCCTGAGGACACTTTTTAAAAGGTTAAAGGTTAGGCAGGATTAAAACTGTTTTTTCAAAGACACTAGGGACACCCCTTGTGTGCATATAGTTCCCTTGTGTGTAAGAGACCCCCTAGATGAACAAACTGTTGACCATTAAAATATGGATTGCTGAGAACTCTTTAAAAGTGTAAAGGTTAAACAGGTTTAAAACAGTTGTTGTTTTGTAAAACCTTTATATAAATCATAATCGTTACTATTACACAATACTACACATTACTACACAATAAACATTATTATCACACATTACTAAACAATACATGTTATTATTAAACAATACCACACATTACTAAACAATACACATAATTATTACACAATACTACACATTACTACACAATACATGTTATTATTACACAATACTACACATTACTACACAATACATGTTTATAAGTATAATAAGACAGTTTATTATTATTTTCTGAGAGAAAAAGAAGAATCAACATTTTCCTCCTTTTCAGGGGCCTATTGTAACCCGACACCCCCACCAGTCTCTCCTTTTCAGGGGCCTATTGTAACCTGACACCCCCATCAGTCTCTCCTTTTAAGGGGCCTATTGTAACCTGACACTCCCATCAGTCTCTCCTTTTCAGGGGCCTATTGTAACCTGACACCCCCATCAGTCTCTCCTTTTCAGGGGCCTATTGTAACCTGACACCCCCATCAGTCTCTCCTTTTAAGGGGCCTATTGTAACCTGACACTCCCATCAGTCTCTCCTTTTCAGGGGCCTATTGTAACCTGACACCCCCATCAGTCTCTCCTTTTCAGGGGCCTATTGTAACCTGACACCCCCATCAGTCTCTCCTTTTAAGGGGCCTATTGTAACCTGACACCCCAATCAGTCTCTCCTTTTCAGGGGCCTATTGTAACCATCAGTCTCTCCTTTTCAGGGGCCTATTATAACCCGACACCCCCATCAGTCTCTCCTTTTCAGGGGCCTATTGTAACCTGACAACCCCATCAGTCTCTCCTTTTCAGGGGCCTATTGTAACCTGACACCCCTATCAGTCTCTCCTTTTCAGGGGCCTATTGTAACCTGACAACCCAATCAGTCTCTCCTTTTCAGGGGCCTATTGTAACCATCAGTATCTCCTTTTCAGGGGCCTATTGTAACCTGACAACCCCATCAGTCTCTCCTTTTCAGGGGCCTATTGTAACCTGACACCCCTATCAGTCTCTCCTTTTCAGGGGCCTATTGTAACCTGACACCCCTATCAGTCTCTCCTTTTCAGGGGCCTATTGTAACCTGACACCCCCATCAGTCTCTCCTTTTCAGGGGCCTATTGTAACCTGACACCCCCATCAGTCTCTCCTTTTAAGGGGCCTATTGTAACCTGACACCCCCATCAGTCTCTCCTTTTCAGGGGCCTATTGTAACCTGACACCTCCATCAGTCTCTCCTTTTAAGGGGCCTATTGTAACCTGACACCCCCATCAGTCTCTCCTTTTCAGGGGCCTATTGTAACCTGACACCCCCATCAGTCTCTCCTTTTAAGGGGCCTATTGTAACCTGACACCCCCATCAGTCTCTCCTTTTCAGGGGCCTATTGTAACCTGACACCCCCATCAGTCTCTCATTTTCAGGGGCCTATTGTAACCTGACAACCCAATCAGTCTCTCCTTTTCAGGGGCCTATTGTAACCTGACACCCCCATCAGTCTCTCCTTTTCAGGGGCCTATTGTAACCTGACACCCCCATCAGTCTCTCCTTTTAAGGGGCCTATTGTAACCTGACACCCCCATCAGTCTCTCCTTTTCAGGGGCCTATTGTAACCTGACACCCCCATCAGTCTCTCCTTTTAAGGGGCCTATTGTAACCTGACACCCCCATCAGTCTCTCCTTTTAAGGGGCCTATTGTAACCTGACACCCCCATCAGTCTCTCCTTTTAAGGGGCCTATTGTAACCTGACACCCCCATCAGTCTCTCATTTTCAGGGGCCTATTGTAACCTGACAACCCAATCAGTCTCTCCTTTTCAGGGGCCTATTGTAACCATCAGTCTCTCCTTTTCAGGGGCCTATTGTAACCTGACACCCCCATCAGTCTCTCATTTTCAGGGGCCTATTGTAACCTGACACCCCCATCAGTCTCTCCTTTTAAGGGGCCTATTGTAACCTGACAACCCAATCAGTCTCTCCTTTTCAGGGGCCTATTGTAACCATCAGTCTCTCCTTTTCAGGGGCCTATTGTAACCTGACACCCCCATCAGTCTCTCCTTTTCAGGGGCCTATTGTAACCTGACACCCCAATCAGTCTCTCCTTTTCAGGGGCCTATTGTAACCATCAGTCTCTCCTTTTCAGGGGCCAATTGTAACCTGACACCCCCATCAGTCTCTCCTTTTCAGGGGCCTTTTGTAACCTGACACACCCATCAGTCTCTCCTTTTCAGGGGCCTATTGTAACCTGACACCCCCATCAGTCTCTCCTTTTCAGGGGCCAATTGTAACCTGACACCCCCATCAGTCTCTCCTTTTCAGGGGCCTTTTGTAACCTGACACACCCATCAGTCTCTCCTTTTCAGGGGCCTATTGTAACCCGACACCCCATTAGTCTCTCCTTTTCAGGGGCCTATTGTAACCCGACACCCCATTAGTCTCCAAATCCCCATCTTCAAGCTGTGAGGGCCTCAGACGTTGCCTCTTCCACACTGGCTGTCCATGGCCTTCCAGGGCCTATTGTAACCTGACACCCCATTAGTCTCCAAATCCCCATCTTCAAGCTGTGAGGGCCTCAGACGTTGCCTCTTCCACACTGGCTGTCCATGGCCTTCCAGGTCCTATTGCAACCTGACACCCCATTAGTCTCCAAATCCCCATCTTCAAGCTGTGAGGGCCTCAGACGTTGCCTCTTCCACACTGGCTGTCCATGGCCTTCCAGGGCCTATTGTAACCTGACACCCCATTAGTCTCCAAATCCCCATCTTCAAGCTGTGAGGTCCTCAGACGTTGCCTCTTCCACACTGGCTGTGGAAGAGTCCTATTGCAGGTCCTATTGCAACCTGACACCCCATTAGTCTCCACAAGCCTCAGACGTTGCCTCTTCCACGCTGGCTGTCCATGGCCTTCCAGGGCCTATTGTAACCTGACACCCCATTAGTCTCCACAAGCCTCAGACGTTGCCTCTTCCACGCTGGCTGTCCATGGCCTTCCAGGTCCTATTGTAACCCGACACCCCATTAGTCTCCAAATCCCCATCTTCAAGCTGTGAGGGCCTCAGACGTTGCCTCTTCCACGCTGGCTGTCCATGGCCTTCCAGGTGTCGTAAGTTTTCTTTTCCCTGATAGATCAACCTTCTTGATCGTTCAGCCCAAGTTTTGTCTTGAGGACAAAAGGGACCATCTTCGTAAATGTTCACGATGGTGGAAAAACTGCTGTACTTGTTTTATCCTATCAAGCACTGTAAACCAATCTCAGCACTTGAAGCTAAAGACAGGCCCAAAGTAGTTGACCACTGTACAAGCGTTTGAAAATACATATGAACTAACAGATTTGGTTGCATTTGCGCTACTGAATTCAGAAAAAACTCAAATTGTCACTTCGGAGTCTGGACTAAAAGCCACTGAAGAGATTCTTATAACTTTCAAATCATCTCTCCTGTATAGTAAACAGTAACTTACTTATTATTACTATTATTGTTATTACTATTATTATTGCTGTTTATCCCAAATATGGGTGGTAATGGTAGTGATAACAGTTTAGTGATGGTAGTAGTAGTCGTAGTAATGATGATTGTAGTTGTAGTACTGATATAAAGAAGAAGATGACCGTTATTTAGTTATAAGTTAGTTATAGTTTCATTTTCCATAATTTTATTTTATATTTATTACATTGCTACTATTGACTGTTACCATTTTATTGTTATTATTTTTTAATTTAATTTTGTATTATTATTTAGTACCATTTTATATTATTATTTGCTATAATTTATAATTTTGTCACAATGTATACAATATACATTGTTGCTTTGGCAATATTGACACAATGTTTTTCATGCCAATAAAGCTGCTTGAGAGAGAGAGAGAGAGAGAGAGAGAGAGAGAGAGAGAGAGAGAGAGAGAGAGAGAGAGAGAGAGAGAGAGAGAGAGAGAGAGAGAGAGAGAGAGAGAGAGAGAGAGAGAGAGAGAGAGAGAGAGAGAGAGAGAGAGAGAGAGAGAGAGAGAGAGAGAGAGAGAGAGAGAGAGAGAGAGAGAGAGAGAGAGAGAGAGAGAGAGAGAGAGAGAGAGAGAGAGATGTTGAGACAGCTGTGTGTGAAAATCTTCACTGTTGAATCGTTGGAAAATGTAACCCTTATGGCCTTCAGTCATATCAATCCCACCATTAAAACAACCAGGTGCATCACAAAGAATGGCTTTGATGGTTTTGTCATTGTGGACCACACATGAAGGACCCCATACACCTAGAATTGGTCTAGGAGACATGATTTCTGTGGTTTATCTATCTTGAGGTTTCTTGTCCACAGGACAAGTCTAACACTAACTTATAACTCAGTCAGACCGACCCGGAAATGACTTGTTCATTCTACAAGGGGTCACAAGGTCACTACACAGCAGCTCCATAAGTTCAAACACATTTTCTTTCAGTTCAACAAGATACCCACACATCAATAATCAGGCCATTACTTTTTATTACAAATGCTTTACTTTGAAGAAACAGCTGCACTATCAAGTTACATAACCACACCCTAAATAGCATGAGGATATCCGGACAGGATGTCCTTAAAAGGGCATAAACCTACCCTAAATAGCATGAGGATATCCGGACAGGATGTCCTTAAAAGGGCATGAATACAGGACACAGGAATAACTCGTCAATCACTTTTTGACAGCAGCCGTCGACTATATTCTCTCTTACAGTTCTACAGGAATATTAAATGATGTGTTAAATATATTCTCTCTTACAGTTCTACAGGAATATTAAATGATGTGTTAAATATATTCTCTCTTACAGTTCTACAGGAATATTAAATGATGTGTTAAATATATTCTCTCTTACAGTTCTACAGGAATATTAAATGATGTGTTAAATATATTCTCTCTTACAGTTCTACAGGAATATTAAATGATGTGTTAAATATATTCTCTCTTACAGTTCTACAGGAATATTAAATGATGTGTTAAATATATTCTCTCTTACAGTTCTACAGGAATATTAAATGATGTGTTAAATATATTCTCTCTTACAGTTCTACAGGAATATTAAATGATGTGTTAAATATATTCTCTCTTACAGTTCTACAGGAATATTAAATGATGTGCTAAATGTGTTATTTTTATTGTAATTGAAACAATTGTGTGATTCCAAGTGTCTTATTGTTCGTAACAACTCAGTTTGCTGCTATAGGCAGTTAGCTGCCTACTGTGACAGCTAAGGTTGCAACCTTGTAACTTTCTGATGGGAATAGTTGAAGACCATGTTTAGTTTCCAAGTGCTACTGAATAAGCTCAAGTTCTACTCAAATGCTCCAACATGATACATGTCATTATTCTAGTTTATCAATCCATTCGAAATCATTATCTGCAGCGCAGGTTGCTCTCTGCCATACTTTACATAACACAAGGGCAGCATATATAGCCTAGTGCGTCAGAACTGATAGGATACTGCCTGTTCTCTGAGCTCTTTATGTTTCTGGAGGCTGATGTCCCTTTATACCACAGGCTGGACAGTCCATGTCCTTACAACAGGCTGGACAGTCCATGTCCTTACAACAGGCTGGACAATCCATGTCCTTACAACAGGCTGGACAATCCATGTCCTTACAACAGGCTGGACAAACCAGGGCCTTATGACAGCAGATAGAATCCTGATGTCCCTTTTTGGGAACCCACTAAGTTACTGATGAACTCAATCTGAACCTTTCAGTATTAACTAGTGGTTCTGGTGAAAAATGTCCTTTAAGTATCTCCACAATATCCCCATACGTCTTATTACCTGTTCTGTCTGGATGTAACAGGCTGCCTAGTAAATTACATGTCTTTGGCCCCATTACACTAAAAACTTTAAGCACAATGTTGTCCTCAACCATGTTATTTACAAGAACAGAATATTCAAACCTTTCTGAATATGAGCTCCACTGCTCAATGGCTCCATCAAACTGTCCAATGGTTCCATCAAACTGTCCAATGGTTCCATCAAACTGTCCAATGGTTCCAACAAACTGTCCAATGGTTCCATCAAACTGTCCAATGGTTCCATCAAACTGTCCAATGGTTCCATCAAACTGTCCAATGGTTCCATCAAACTGTCCAATGGTTCCATCAAACTGTCCAATGGTTCCATCAAACTGTCCAATGGTTCCATCAAACTGTCCAATGGTTCCAACAAACTGTCCAATGGTTCCATCAGACTGTCCAATGGTTCCATCAAACTGTCCAATGGTTCCATCAAACTGTCCAATGGTTCCAACAAACTGTCCAATGGTTCCATCAAACTGTCCAATGTTTACAACAATTCCAGACATTTTTCATTTCTCAATAGGCTCCTGTGTCACGTTCTGACATTAGTTATTTTATTATGTCTTTGGTTTAGTATGGTAAGGGCGTGAGTTGGGGTGGGGAGTCTATGTTCTTTTTTCTATGTTGTATTTCTGTGTTTGGCCTGGTATGGTTCTCAATCAGAGGCAGCTGTCAATCGTTGTCCCTGATTGAGAATCATACTGAGGTAGCCTGGTTTCACTGTTGAGTGGTGGGTGGTTATTTTCAGTCTTTGTGTGTCTGCACCAGACAGAACTGTTTCGGTTGGTTTCACTGTTGAGTGGTGGGTGGTTATTTTCAGTCTTTGTGTGTCTGCACCAGACAGAACTGTTTCGGTTGGTTTCACTGTTGAGTGGTGGGTGGTTATTTTCAGTCTTTGTGTGTCTGCACCAGACAGAACTGTTCCGGTTGGTTTCACTGTTGAGTGGTGGGTGGTTATTTTCAGTCTTTGTGTTTCTGCACCAGACAGAACTGTTCCGGTTGTTTCTTTGTTGTTTGTTATTCATTTTTTCCATTAATTAAGATGAACACTTACCACGCTGCGCTTTGGTCCTAACCTTCTTACACAGACGACAGCCGTTACATCCTGATTGTCATTCACTTTAGCATTGTCCTCAACCACAGCAATATTTTCCTCAGTCATGTAAACTTCATTAATTTCGCTCATTTAGCAGTTTTAATTCCAAAGTTTGTCTTCACAGTTGAATAAATATCCTTTCCTTTAATCACTGTATATTCCTCCCTTTCTAATCAAGTTGTTTTCCCGCTCAGACAGCCGTCTCGAGTCTTTTTCTGCCGTCCATGACGATGCTAACTCTCTCTCTTAGCAAGCTCAACTTTGCACTTGCCTCTGCTAGCAATACACTGTGCTAACATTAGCCTAGACTGTATCACAGAAAATAACAGTTTTAAAAAGTTGCTAAAACCAACTTCTTCCAGACAGAATAGTTCCTGTAGATTCAGACTCATCACCAATCTTTTGTTATGTTTTGTGGGTTTCATTACCTCGTCTGTATAACAATTCAATAATAATGAGACTGGAGACAGGAATAAGTTCAACCATTTATCTGGAACGTGATTATCTCAACACATACAAACCCCCATGATGCTCTGCGGCACAACCCCAATACACAACAAATACATCATACATAAGTAAATGGACACTAAACAAAACCCAGAGGATTTTAAATGTTCAGTACTAGAAAGTAGAGCCATGGGACAGGGTCAGAAAGGTCATTATGTTTGATACCTGGTTACAGAGGTGACATAACAAGCATAAGGTCCATTATAACACAGTGACGTAGGACCATGGGACAGGGTCAGAAAGGTCATTATGTTTGATACCTGGTTACAGAGGTGACATAACAAGCATAAGGTCCATTATAACACAGTGAAGTAGGGCCATGGGACAGGGTCAGAAAGGTCAGTATGTTTGATACCTGGTTACAGAGGTGACATAACAAGCATAAGGTCCATTATAACACAGTGAAGTAGGGCCATGGGACAGGGTCAGAAAGGTCAGTATGTTTGATGCCTGGTTACAGAGGTGACATAACAAGCATAAGGTCCATTATAACACAGTGAAGTAGGACCATGGGACAGGGTCAGAAAGGTCAGTATGTTTGATACCTGGTTACAGAGGTGACATAACAAGCATAAGGTCCATTATAACACAGTGAAGTAGGACCATGGGACAGGGTCAGAAAGGTCAGTATGTTTGATACCTGGTTACAGAGGTGACATAACAAGCATAAGGTCCATTATAACACAGTGAAGTAGGACCATGGGACAGGGTCAGAAAGGTCAGTATGTTTGATACCTGGTTACAGAGGTGACATAACAAGCATAAGGTCCATTATAACACAGTGAAGTAGAGGTTGGAGCTAAAAGCAGACATGGACAGTGAGACGGTGTGAGGAGGTCAGGGGTCAAACACTAGATCAGGACAGGTAGAAATGGCAGGGCTGGAAATAGACAGAGAGACATTCTGATCATGGCTCAGACCTGACCTGAGACACCCAATCAGAAGATGTCATAACAAAGTCCTGACCTGAGACACCCAATCAGAAGATGTCATAACAAAGTCCTGACCTGAGACACCCAATCAGAAGATGCCATAACAAAGTCCTGACCTGAGACACCCAATCAGAAGATGTCATAACAAAGTCCTGACCTGAGACACCCAATCAGAAGATGTCATAAACAAAGTCCTGACCTGAGACACCCAATCAGAAGATGCCATAACAAAGTCCTGACCTGAGACACCCAATCAGAAGATGTCATAACAAAGTCCTGACCTGAGACACCCAATCAGAAGATGCCATAACAAAGTCCTGACCTGAGACACCCAATCAGAAGATGTCGTAACAAAGTCCTGACCTGAGACACCCAATCAGAAGATGTCATAACAAAGTCCTGACCTGAGACACCCAATCAGAAGATGCCATAACAAAGTCCTGACCTGAGACACCCAATCAGAAGATGTCGTAACAAAGTCCTGACCTGAGACACCCAATCAGAAGATGCCATAACAAAGTCCTGACCTGAGACACCCAATCAGAAGATGTCATAACAAAGTCCTGACCTGAGACACCCAATCAGAAGATGTCGTAACAAAGTCCTGACCTGAGACACCCAATCAGAAGATGCCATAACAAAGTCTTGGCCAGTAGGCTATATGGGATTTCCTTTCATCAAAACCCAGAACATTTAAATGAGGCATCTGTCAATAAAAAGTTACTTTAGAGCTTTACTTGTTGTGTCCAGTGTGTGTGTCACTGACAGAGGGACACTGATTCACCATCATCCCAAACCCTGGATAGAGGGGCTCAGTGAATGTGGAGGTGAATGTGATCAGGTGGGTCAGTGTGTCAGAGGAGGCTCTATAGAAGGACAGAGTTCCAGCTGGCCAGTCCAGATACACTCCTACTCTGTGGGAGCTGGAGGAGGGAACGTCTATAGTAGTGGGTTTATTATTGTGACATGCAGAGTAACTGTTGTCAGAGCAGAACAGTCCTCAAATCTCTCTGGGTGATCAGGATACGGCTGCTCCTCTGTCCTACATGTCACCTTTCTGTTCTCCTCAGACAGAGAGAGGAGTCTGTTTACTGTGTTTGGGTCCAGTGTGAGACACAGACATCTGATGGATGAGAACAGAGAGCAGAGAACAGAAAGAGCAAGCAGAAAGAGAGCAGAGAAGAGAGAGAGCAGAGAGAACTCTGTTGCTATAGTGACCCTGCATTACAACACTATGTTGCTATAGTGACCCTGCATTACAACACTATGTTGCTATAGTGACCCTGCATCACAACACTATGTTGCTATAGTAACCCTGCATTACAACACTATGTTGCTATAGTAACCCTGCATCACAACACTCTGTTGCTATAGTAACCCTGCATTACAACACTCTGTTGCTATAGTAACCCTGCATTACAACACTCTGTTGATATAGTGACCCTGCATCACAACACTCTGTTGCTATAGTAACCCTGCATTACAACACTCTGTTGCTATAGTAACCCTGCATTACAACACTCTGTTGCTATAGTAACCCTGCATTACAACACTCTGTTGATATAGTGACCCTGCATCACAACACTCTGTTGCTATAGTGACCCTGCATCACAACACTATGTTACTATAGTAACCCTGCATCACAACACTCTGTTGTACTAATTGTACAATTTGTTTAATTCTATTCCACATACAGTGCCTTGCGAAAGAATAATTTTGCACGCCCAATTTTTCAGTTTTTGATTTGTTAAAAAAGTTTGAAATATCCAATAAATGTCGTTCCACTTCATGATTGTGTCCCACTTGTTGTTGATTTTTCACAAAAAAATCCAGTTTTATATCTTTATGTTTGAAGCCTGAAATGTGGCAAAAGGTCGCAAAGTTCAAGGGGGCCGAATACTTTCGCAAGGCACTGTATATATATAGTGGCAGTAGTAGTGTCTAGTACTGATAGAGAGATGAGACCTGGGTTCTATCAGGTGGTATATATATATATAGTGGCAGTAGTAGTGGCTAGTAGTGATAGAGAGATGAGACCTGGGTTCTATCAGGTGGCCCATATATATATATATATATATAGTGGCAGTAGTAGTGGCTAGTAGTGATAGAGAGATGAGACCTGGGTTCTATCAGGTGGTATATATATATATAGTGGCAGTAGTAGTGGCTAGTAGTGATAGAGAGGAAACGTTAAATCAATAAACAAACTGTTTTCACAATTAACAGCCTTTTCTTGTTTCAAGTCTGTTTTATTATGAAAAGTACAATATATCCTTGTATACTTGTACAACTATGGAGCGTATGTCCATATATAATTATATATAATTGTATAATTAGTTTTTCAACATAAAAGACAACACATGATCACATTGGTATTTTAACAGTGTTGTTGTAAGAGGTCCTCACTACTATAGAAAGACGCGCATGTGTGTGTGTGTGTGTGTCCAGAGTGTGTGTGTCCAGTGTGTGTGTGTCCAGAGTGTGTGTCCAGAGTGTGTGTGTCCAGAGTGTGTGTGTATCTAGTGTGTGTGTGTATCTAGTGTGTGTGTGTGTCCAGAGTGTGTGTGTCCAGAGTGTGTGTGTCCAGTGTGTGTGTGTCCTGTGCGTGTGTGTCCTGTGCGTGTGTGTCCTGTGCGTGTGTGTATCTAGTGTGTGTGTGTGTGTCCAGCGTGTGTCTGTGAGTCTGTGTCTGTGTCTGTGAGTCCAGTGTGTGTGTGTGTGTGTCCAGTGTGAGTCTGTGAGTCCAGTGTGTGTGTGTGTGTGTGCACTGTGTTTGTGTGTGTGTGTATTTGTCCAGTGTGTGTGTGTGTGTGTGTGTCCAGTGTGTTTCTGTGAGTCCAGTGTGTGTGTGTGAGTGTGTGTGACCAGTGTGTGTGTGTGTGTCCAGTGTGTGTGTGTGAGTGTGTGTGACCAGTGTGTTTCTGTGAGTCCAGTGTGTGTGTGTGTGTGTGTGTATGTGTGTGTGTCCAGTGTGTGTGTGTGTAACCAGTGTGTGTGTCCAGTGTGTGTTTGTGTGTGTGTGTCCAGTGTGTGTGTGTGTCCTGTGTGTATATGTTTGTCCTGTGTGTGTGTGTGTGTGTGTCCAGTGTGTGTGTGTGTGTATTTGTCCAGTGTGTGTGTGTCTGTGTGTCCAGTGTGTGTCTGTGTGAGTCCAGTGTGTGTTTGTGTGTGTGTCCAGTGTGTGTCTGTAAGTCCAGTGTGTGTGTGTGTGTGTGTGTGTGTGTAACCAGTGTGTGTGTCCAGTGTGAGTGTGTGTGTGTGTCCAGTGTGTGTTTGTGTGTGTGTGTGTGTGTGTCCAGTGTGTGTCTGTGAGTCCAGTGTGTGTGTGTGTGTGTGTGTGTGTGTGTCCAGTGTGTGTTTGTGTGTGTGTGTGTGTGTGTAACCAGTGTGTGTCCAGCAGGTGTATGTGTGAGTCCAGTGTGTGTTTGTGTGTGTGTGTGTGTGTGTCCAGTGTGTGTCTGTAAGTCCAGTGTGTGTGTGTGTGTGTGTGTGTGTGTGTGTGTGTAACCAGTGTGTGTGTCCAGTGTGAGTGTGTGTGTGTGTCCAGTGTGTGTTTGTGTGTGTCCAGTGTGTGTCTGTGAGTCCAGTGTGTGTGTGTGTGTGTGTGTGTGTGTGTCCAGTGTGTGTTTGTGTGTGTGTGTGTGTGTGTCCAGTGTGTGTGTGTGTGTCCAGTGTGTGTCTGTGAGTCCAGTGTGTGTGTGTGTGTGTGTGTGTGTGTCCAGTGTGTGTGTCCAGTGTGAGTGTGTGTGTGTGTCCAGTGTGAGTGTGTGTGCGTCCAGTGTGTGTGTCCGGTGTGTGTCCAGTGTGTGTGTATGTCCTGTGTGTGTGTATGTCCTGTGTGTGAGTGTTTGTGTTCAGTATGTGTGTGTGTGTGTCTGTGAGTGTGTGTGTCAGGTTATTATTTACAGGGACACTGAGTCGCCTTCCCACCAAACCCCAAACCCTGAATAGAGGGGCTCAGTGAATGTGGAGGTGAATGTGATCAGGTGGGTCAGTGTGTCAGAGGAGGCTCTATAGAAGGACAGAGTGCCGGCTGGCCAGTCCAGATACACTCCTACTCTGTGGGAGCTGGAGGAGGGGACGTCTATGAGAGTCCGATTATTATTGTGCCAGGCAGTGTAACTGTTGTCAGAGCAGGTCAGACTCCAGGACTTGTCATTCCATCCAAGCCTACTGTCATCACCCCTTCCTCTCCTGCTGATTCCTTTATATGTCACTCCTATAACAGCACCCCCTCTCCCACTCCACTCTACCTCCCAGTAACAGCGCCCAGTCAGACCCTCTCTACACAGCACCTGTTCCCAGTCCTCAAATCTCTCTGGGTGATCAGGATACGGCTGCTCCTCTCTCCTACATGTCACCTTTCTGTTCTCCTCAGACAGAGAGAGGAGTCTGTTTACTGTGTTTGGGTCCAGTGTGAGATCACAGACATCTGATGGATGAAACCAGACACAATATTAGAAATCATCATCATTCACATTAGAATGTTAACTCACTTTTCACTAATTCATTTAATGTAGATGTTTCTAGGTATCAAAAGGAGAAGTTAAGGTAACTTGAGACTTGTTGAATGATCATGTGTTGTACTGTATGGTAATATAAAACACACTTATTCCCATTAATTACACACACACACACACACACACACACACACACACACAGTCAAATCAACTCGTTGTAAACATTGGTGTCCCTGATTTCTGCTTTGGTAGAACTACAGCTGATATTTAATATGACCAAGTAAGTCATGATGGTGGTCTTTGACTTGAATTAACTTGAATTAAGACTTATTCTTAGTCATATTCTTCACAGCAGTCAACACTCACATTTTCTAGGCCCAGGTTTCATTCTGTTCTCTCCACCATGTTCCACACTGTAGCGGTAAGCAGAAGAACAGACAGTCATTGAGGGATACACCTGAACTCACTCACACACACACACACACACACACACACACACACACACACACTGGACTCACACAGACACACACTGGACACACACACACTGGACACAGAGACAAACTGAACTCACACACACACACACAGTCAGCATATAACTTTGTCCAAGTGGTGGTCAGAATGTTTGTCTTAACTAGCCTGATAAGTCAAACATGTCTGATATGAACATTGACATAAACCCTCTACATACTTGAGTTTCTCCAGTCTGCAGTGTGGATCCTCCAGTCTAGCAGAGAGCAGTCTGACTCCTGAGTCTCCTGGGTGATTGTTACTCAGGTCCAGCTCTCTCAGGTGTGAGGGGTTTGACCTCAGAGCTGAGGCCAGAGAAGCACAGCCTTCCTCTGTGACTAGACAGCCTGACAGCCTGCAAAGAGTCAAATCATATTAAAATCACACAGATATTCTTTGGTGGTGAAAATAGTGACAGTATATATGTTTTATCAACTAATCATCAAAGTGTTGCTTATAGAGAGAACAAATATTATAGTAGACTGACCAGACCAGTTTAAAAGCAGTATCAGTCAGAAGACAGACAGTGAGGTATCAGATTTAGATTGTATTGAGTATACAGTCCACACCATATCTATTTAGACAATGAGGAATCAGATTTAGATTGTATTGAGTATACAGTCCACACCATATCTATTTAGACAGTGAGGTATCAGATTTAGATTGTATTGAGTATACAGTCCACACCATATCTATTTAGACAGTGAGGTATCAGATTTAGATTGTATTGAGTATACAGTCCACACCATATCTATTTAGACAGTGAGGTATCAGATTTAGATTGTATTGAGTATACAGTCCACACCATATCTATTTAGACAGTGAGGAATCAGATTTAGATTGTATTGAGTATACAGTCCACACCATATCTATTTAGACAGTGAGGTATCAGATTTAGATTGTATTGAGTATACAGTCCACACCATATCTATTTAGACAGTGAGGTATCAGATTTAGATTGTATTGAGTATACAGTCCACACCATATCTATTTAGACAGTGAGGTATCAGATTTAGATTGTATTGAGTAAACAGTCCACACCATATCTATTTAGACAGTGAGGTATCAGATTTAGATTGTATTGAGTATACAGTCCACACCATATCTATTTAGACAGTGAGGTATCAGATTTAGATTGTATTGAGTATACAGTCCACACCATATCTATTTAGACAGTGAGGAATCAGATTTAGATTGTATTGAGTATACAGTCCACACCATATCTATTTAGACAGTGAGGTATCAGATTTAGATTGTATTGAGTATACAGTCCACACCATATCTATTTAGACAGTGAAGCTAACATTTCAAATGTGGCTCTATTCTCCAACATTTTGGATTGAGGTCTACAACAAAACATGCTAACCTCTCACCATTACCAATAACAGAGACTACAACAAAACATGCTAACCTCTCACCATTACCAATAACAGAGGCTACAACAAAACATGCTAACCTCTCACCATTTCCAATAACAGAGGCTACAACAAAACATACTAACCTCTCACCATTACCAATAACAGAGGCTACAACAAAACATACTAACCTCTCATCATTACCAATAACATAGGCTACAACAAAACATGCTAACCTCTCACCATTACCAATAACAGAGGCTACAACAAAACATGCTAACCTCTCACCATTACCAATAACAGAGACTACAACAAAACATGCTAACCTCTCACCATTACCAATAACAGAGGCTACAACAAAACATGCTAACCTCTCACCATTACCAATAACAGAGGCTACAACAAAACATGCTAACCTCTCACCATTACCAATAACAGAGACTACAACAAAACATGTTAACCTCTCACCATTACCAATAACAGAGGCTACAACAAAACATGCTAACCTCTCACCATTACCAATAACAGAGACTACAACAAAACATGCTAACCTCTCACCATTACCAATAACAGAGGCTACAACAAAACATGCTAACCTCTCACCATCACCAATAACAGAGGCTACAACAAAACATACTAACCTCTCACCATTACCAATAACAGAGGCTACAACAAAACATGCTAACCTCTCACCATTACCAATAACAGAGGCTACAACAAAACATGCTAACCTCTCACCATTACCAGTAACAGAGTCTACAACAAAACATGCTAACCTCTCACCATTACCAATAACAGAGGCTACAACAAAACATACTAACCTCTCACCATTACCAATAACAGAGGCTACAACAAAACATGCTAACCTCTCACCATTACCAGTAACAGAGTCTACAACAAAACATGCTAACCTCTCACCATTACCAATAACAGAGGCCACAACAAAACATGCTAACCTCTCACCATTACCAATAACAGAGGATACAACAAAACATACTAACCTCTCACCATTACCAATAACAGAGGCTACAACAAAGCATGCTAACCTCTCACCATTACCAATAACAGAGGCTACAACAAAACATGCTAACCTCTCACCATTACCAATAACAGAGGGGGTCTGATCTTTGTGCCTCTGTAACTTTCTCATTCATCATTATTCTCGATTCATTCCTGATTATTCATCATCATAGTAGCATCCACATGAATGTAGAAGTGTTCAGAAACATCTTCTATTCTTACTGACAATACAAGTGAAGTGACTCCAAAATGACAGGACATTATTCACCATTCAGATTCTATTAGGAAAACATCTAAAACACAACCGAGACAAACTGCAAATTATATGAATTACGACTTTTTCAAATGGGAGAACTACATACATAAAGTGCTTTCATATCTGATAATACTGACCTCAGAGTCTCCAGTTTACAGTGGGGATTCTCCATTATAGCAGAGAGCAGCTTCACTCCTGAATCCTTCAGGTCATTGTTACTCAGGTCCAGCTCTCTCAGGTGTGAGGGGTTTGACCTCAGAGCTGAGACCAGAGAAACACAGCCTTCCTCTGTGACTCCACAGCCTGACAGCCTGCAAAGAGTCAAATCATATTAAAATCACACTGCTATTCTTTGGTGGTTAAAATAGTGGCAGTATATTTTTCAACATTTTCAGATACATCAGTGTCCTGAAACCTGCCATATCTATTCATAAATGAATGTATCATTATTATAAATGACAAATTATCAAAGTATTGCTTGTTGAGAGAAAAATGTACAGACCAGTTATCATTATAAATTATCATAATATTACTAGTAGAGAGAAACATGAAAAGTACAAATATTATAGTCGACTGACAAGACCAGTTTAAAAAGCAGTATCAGTCTGTTTCACCATTTAGAAAAATAAAGTAAATATAATAATAAATAATAAAATAAATGAAAGCCCTTTATGTTTCCAGTCTCCCCAAGAAGTCATCAGTAATCTGACCAATTACCTTATAGTGTATTAAAGTAGTCAAAAGTTGAGTATTTGGTCGTAAACTCGTTGGTTGCATTTGCAGTTTGTTTTGGTCCCAGATTATTTGAACAATGAGACATCAAGCCTGTGACTGCCATGATTGAGAAAGATCATGAATGAATAATGAGTGAGAAAGTTACAGAGGCTAAAACAAAACACGGTAACATCTCACCATTACAAATAACAGAGGCCACAACAAAACATGCTAACCTCTCACCATTACCAATAACAGAGGATACAACAAAACATGCTAACCTCTCACCATTACCAATAACAGAGGATACAACAAAACATGCTAACCTCTCACCATTACCAATAACAGAGACTACAACAAAACATTACAAACCTCTCATCATTACAAATAACAGAGGCTACAACAAAACATGCTAACCTCTCACCATTACCAATAACAGAGACTATAACAAAACATGCTAACCTCTCATCATTACCAATAACAGAGGATACAACAAAACATACTAACCTCTCACCCTTACCAATAACAGAGGATACAACAAAACATGCTAACCTCTCACCATTACCAATAACAGAGGATACAACAAAACATACTAACCCCTCACCATTACCAATAACAGAGACTACAACAAAACATGCTAACCTCTCACCATTACCAATAACAGAGGATACAACAAAACATACTAACCCCTCACCATTACCAATAACAGAGGATACAACAAAACATACTAACCTCTCACCATTACCAATAACAGAGACTACAACAAAACATACTAACCTCTCACCATTACCAATAACAGAGGATACAACAAAACATGCTAACCTCTCACCATTACCAATAACAGAGGATACAACAAAACATACTAACCTCTCACCATTACCAATAACAGAGGATACAACAAAACATACTAACCTCTCACCATTACCAATAACAGAGGGGGTCTGATCTTTGTGCCTCTGTAACTTTCTCATTCATCATTATTCTCGATTCATTCCTGATTATTCATCATCATAGTAGCATCCACATGAATGTAGAAGTGTTCAGAAACATCTTATATTCTTACTGACAATACAAGTGAAGTGACTCCAAAATGACAGGACATTATTCACCATTCAGTTTCTATTAGGAAAAACATAAAACACAACCGAGACAAACTGCAAATTATATTAATTACGACTTTTTCAAATGGGAGAACTACATACATAAAGTGCTTTCATATCTGATAATACGGACCTCAGAGTCTCCAGTTTACAGTGGGGATTCCCCAGTCCAGCAGAGAGCAGCTTCACTCCTGAATCCTTCAGGTCATTGTTACTCAGATCCAGCTCTCTCAGGTGTGAGGGGTTTGACCTCAGAGCTGAGACCAGAGAAGCACAGCCTTCCTCTGTGACTCCACAGCCTGACAGCCTGACAAAGAGATCATCATGACTTCACAAACACACTGTTAATTTAATGAGTAGTGTAGAAGGACAATGGCAGATGCATTTGGTTAATTATCCAAAACAACATATAGATGAATTTTCCATCTCCTAGAATTGTATGGTCATATTGTTATACTAATGTGAAAATCAATGCATTTATTCAATATGTTTTATAAATATAATATTATACACATATTATAATACATATTTTTCTCTAAACTGAATATTTATTCTAGCTGATTAGTACTTGAATGTCATTGTATTTACTCACAGAGCAGCTCTGGAGGCTTTGACCACTGTCTCCTAATATGAAACATTATATCTCAAATCCAAAATACTGGAGCAAAGCACCAAATATAAAACTGTAATCTTCACTGTCCAAACACATATGGTGTGGACTATGTTTGTCTGGTAAACACATGTGGATCTGGTGAACAGTTATCACTTGTTGACCAACTACAGGAATACTGACCTCAGAGTCTCCAGTTTACAGTGGGGATTCCCCAGTCCAACAGAGAGCAGCTTCACTCCTGAATCCTTCAGGTCATTGTTACTCAGATCCAGCTCTCTCAGGTGTGAGGGGTTTGACTCCAGAGCTGAGACCAGAGAAGCACAGCCTTCCTCTGTGACTCCACAGCCTGACAGCCTGCAAAGAGATCATCATGACTTCACAAACAGACTGTTAATTTAACGAGTAGCAAAGGACAATGGCAGATGCATTTGGTTTATTCTCCCAAACAACATTTAGATTCTAATTCCATCTCCTAAATTTGAATGGTCATATTGTTATACTATTGTGAACACCACACAGCATTGATTCAATATGTTATTCAATATAATCTTATATTCCCTAAATTCAATATTTCTTCCTGATGATTAGTTCTTAAATGTCATTTGATGTACTCACAGAGAAGCTCTGGAGGCTTTGACCACTGGCAGCAGCCTAAGAAGACCTTCCTCTGATCTGGAGTATTTCTTCAGGTCAAACACATCCAGCTCCTTTTCTGAAGTCAGCAACACAAAGATCAGAGCTGACCACTGTGCAGGTGACAGCTTGGCTTCTGAGAGACTTCCTGATCTCAGGTATCTTTGGATCTCCTCCACTAGAGAATGGTCATTCAGTTCATTCAGACAGTGGAACAGATTGATGCTCCTCTCTGGAGAGAGATCCTCCCTGATCTTCTCCTTGATGTACTTCACTGTTTCTTCATGGCTCTGTGAGCAGCTTGTCTTTGTCAGTAGACCTCGTAAGTGCTTCTGATTGGACTCCAGTGAGAGGCCCAGAAGGAAGCGGAGGAAAAGGTCCAGGTTTCCTGTCTCACTTTGTAAGGCTTTATCCACAGCACTCTTGTAGACAGTAACTTTACGCCTTTGTTTGATCCTCGCAAAAAGGTTCCTGGACGTTGATTGCAGTTTGTCCATTAGATTCTCATTGTTGTTGATGAATGAGAGGAACACATATACAGCAGCCAGAAACTCCTGAATGCTCAGATGAACAAAGCAGTACACCTTGTCCTGGTACAGCCCACATTCCTCTTTAAAGAGCTGTGTGCACAATCCTGAGTACACTGAGGCTTCATTGACATCAATGCCAGCCTCTTTCAGGTCTTCTTCATAGAAAATCAGATTGCCATTCACAAGCTGTTGAAAAGCCAGTTTTCCCAGTGACAGAATGCTCTCTTTATTCCAGTGTGGACCTGTCTCTTCTTTCCCAAGATACTTTTCATTCTTCTGTTTGGTATGAAACACCACAAGGTGTGTGTACATCTCAGTCAGAGTCTTGGGCATCTCTTCTCTCTTATGTTTCAGCATGTGTTCAAGGACTGTTGCAGAAATCCAACAGAAGACTGGAATGTGGCACATGATGTGGAGGCTCCTTGATGTCTTTATGTGTGAGATGATTCTGCTGGCCAGGTCCTCATCACTGAATCTCTTCCTGAAGTACTCCTCCTTCTGTGGGTCATTGAACCCTCGTACCTCTGTCACCTGGTCAACACACCCTGAAGGGATCTTATTGGCTGCTGCAGGTCGGGTAGTTATCCAGAGGAGAGCAGAGGGAAGGAGATTTCCCTTGATGAGATTTGTCAGCAGAACATCCACTGAGGTTGACTCTGTGACGTCCCAACAGATCTTGTTCTTCTGGAAGTCTAGGGGCAGTCGGCACTCATCCAGACCATCAAAGATGAACAGAACTTTGTACTTGTTGTAGTTGGAGATTATTGATTGTTTGGTTTCCATTGAGAAGTGATTAAGAAGTTCAATGAAAGTGTGTTTGTCCTTTTTCATCAAATTCAGCTCCCGAAAAGGGAATGAAAATACAAATTGGACATCCTGATTTGCTTTTCCTTCAGCCCAGTCCAGAATGAACTTCTGCACAGAGACTGTTTTTCCAATGCCAGCGACTCCCTTTGTCAGCACAGTTCTGATACGTTTGTCTTGTCCAGTTAAGGGTTTGAAGATGTCGTTACATTTGATTGCAGTCTCTGGTCTTGCTTGTTTCCTGGTTGTTGTCTCAATCTGTCTCAGCTCATGTTCATTATTGACCTCTCCTGTTCCACCCTCTGTGATGTAGAGCTCTGTGTAGATCTTATTGAGAAGTGTTGGGTTTCCTTGTTTAGCGATCCCCTCAAATACACATTGAAACTTCTTCTTTAGATTAGATTTGAGTTCACGTTGGCAAATCACAGCGAGCTCATCTGAATGAATAAATAACACAGAGGATATTAATATTACGTCTGTTTTAATGCCTACACTATTGTAGGACTGTTATAAAGTTTTACATTATAATAATGTACTCTCTTAACTGACTGTATACATGTTTAAATGTTTTCATAATGCATTACAGACTGGTGTGACTGATTATATTATTATTGGTATTATTGATGGTATTATTAATGTTCTCTCTCTCTCTCTAAATGAATCACCACAACACATCCCTGCTGCTACTTGATGAGGTCACTAGGTGTTGTGTTAAGGCTGCTACAATATCATTAAGTTACACAGCTACTTTAGTTGTACTTTAGCTACAGCTTTTAAATGTTATAAAACAGCATTCAACATGAGATAGACAGATCTTACATTTCTCCAGTGTGTCAGACTGGTGTGACTGATTATATTATTAATTCTCACGCTCTCAATGAATCAACACAACACATCCCTGCCGCTACTTGATGAGGTCACTAGGTGTTGTTTTGAGACTATGAAATATACTTATTCATGTCACTGAGGGACTTTAGGGGGTCTACACCAGAAGGTAATGGTTATAGGAGGAAGGTATATAGTGGAGGGTCTACACCAGAAGGTAATGGGTATAGGAGGAAGGTATATAGTGGAGGGTCTACACCAGAAGGTAATGGTTATAGGAGGAAGGTATATAGTAGAGGGTCTACACCAGAAGGTAATGTTTATAGGAGGAAGGTATATAGTAGAGGGTCTACACCAGAAGGTAATGTTTATAGGAGGAAGGTATATAGTAGAGGGTCTACACCAGAAGGTAATGTTTATAGGAGGAAGGTATATAGTAGAGGGTCTACACCAGAAGGTAATGTTTATAGGAGGAAGGTATATAGTGGAGGGTCTACACCAGAAGGTAATGGGTATCTGTAGGAGGAAGGTATATAGTGGAGGGTCTACACCAGAAGGTAATGGTTATAGGAGGAAGGTATATAGTAGAGGGTCTACACCAGAAGGTAATGGGTATCTGTAGGAAGGTATATAGTGGAGGGTCTACACCAGAAGGTAATGGGTATCTGTAGGAGGAAGGTATATAGTGGAGGGTCTACACCAGAAGGTAATGTTTATAGGAGGAAGGTATATAGTGGAGGGTCTACACCAGAAGGTAATGGGTATCAGTAGGAGGAAGGTATATAGTGGAGGGTCTACACCAGAAGGTAATGGTTATAGGAGGAAGGTATATAGTGGAGGGTCTACACCAGAAGGTAATGGGTATCTGTAGGAGGAAGGTATATAGTGGAGGGTCTACACCAGAAGGTAATGTTTATAGGAGGAAGGTATATAGTGGAGGGTCTACACCAGAAGGTAATGGGTATCAGTAGGAGGAAGGTATATAGTGGAGGGTCTACACCAGAAGGTAATGGTTATAGGAGGAAGGTATATAGTGGAGGGTCTACACCAGAAGGTAATGGGTATAGGAGGAAGGTATATAGTGGAGGGTCTACACCAGAAGGTAATGGTTATAGGAGGAAGGTCTATAGTGGAGGGTCTAGACCAGAAGGTAATGGGTATCTGTAGGAGGAAGGTATATAGTGGAGGGTCTACACCAGAAGGTAATGGTTATAGGAGGAAGGTCTATAGTGGAGGGTCTAGACCAGAAGGTAATGGTTATAGGAGGAAGGTATATAGTGGAGGGTCTACACCAGAAGGTAATGGTTATAGGAGGAAGGTCTATAGTGGAGGGTCTAGACCAGAAGGTAATGGTTATAGGAGGAAGGTATATAGTGGAGGGTCTACACCAGAAGGTAATGGTTATAGGAGGAAGGTATATAGTGGAGGGTCTACACCAGAAGTTAATGGTTATAGGAGGAAGGTATATAGTAGAGGGTCTACACCAGAAGGTAATGGTTATAGGGGGAGGTATATAGTGGAGGGTCTACACCAGAAGGTAATGGGTATCTGTAGGAGGAAGGTATATAGTGGAGGGTCTACACCAGAAGGTAATGGGTATCTGTAGGAGGAAGGTACAGTATATAGTGGAGGGTCTACACCAGAAGGTAATGGTTATAGGGGGGAGGTATATAGTGGAGGGTCTACACCAGAAGGTAATGATTATAGGGGGGAGGTATATAGTGGAGGGTCTACACCAGAAGGTAATGGGTATCTGTAGGAGGAAGGTATATAGTGGAGGGTCTACACCAGAAGGTAATGGGTATCTGTAGGAGGAAGGTATATAGTGGAGGGTCTACACTAGAATGTAATGGTTATAGGAGGAAGGTATATAGTGGAGGGTCTAGACCAGAAGGTAATGGTTATAGGAGGAAGGTATATAGTGGAGGGTCTACACCAGAAGGTAATGGTTATAGGAGGAAGGTATATAGTAGAGGGTCTAGACCAGAAGGTAATGGTTATAGGAGGAAGGTATATAGTGGAGGGTCTAGACCAGAAGGTAATGGTTATAGGAGGAAGGTATATAGTGGAGGGTCTACACCAGAAGGTAATGGTTATAGGAGGAAGGTACATAGTGGAGGGTCTACACCAGAAGGTAATGGTTATAGGAGGAAGGTATATAGTGGAGGGTCTACACCAGAAGGTAATGGTTATAGGAGGAAGGTATATAGTGGAGGGTCTACACCAGAAGGTAATGGTTATAGGAGGAAGGTATATAGTGTATGCACTAAGCTTGGAATGTGTTGGTGCAGGGAAGTGATTACATGTGGCAGGCATTGAAAAGGGGAGAGAGCCATGGATTAGTGATGGAGGGGGGTCAGATGAAGTGAGGAAGAACAGATATCACTAAGGTTTATAGAGCAACATAGATACATTGGCTGTTCGGCTGCGGAGGAGGAGACTCAGCCTAGGAGAAAGGGAGGAGACTCAGCCTAGGAGAAAGGGAGGAGGAGACTCAGCCTAGGAGAAAGGGAGGAGGAGACTCAGCCTAGGAGAAAGGGTTAAATATCAGTGCTTGTGTCAGATGTTTTGTTGTCTGAATAACAGCTGTACCGACCCCTTGGGAAGAATTCAACTTGGTTAAAGCTTCTCTAGTGTCCGTGACTTATTTACTCTGAAAAATTACAGTGTTAAGGCTGCTACAATATCATTGAGTTACACAGCTACTTTAGCTGTACTTTAGCTACAACTTTTAAATGTTATAAAACAGCATTCAACATGAGGCAGACAGATCTTACATTTCTCCAGTGTGTCAGCAAGCTCCTTCTGGTTCATTTTCCTCAGGATGTGCAGTGTGATCTTCAGAGCCCCCTCTCTGGCACTGCTCTCCAGCTTCTCATCTTCAGTATCCACCACTTCCTTATCCTGCTTCTGACTCTCAAAGCCTTCTGGGAGTTCTGGACTAAGAATCCTCTTGAACATCTTCAGCTCGTTCTTCACAAATGTCATAATTTTCTCTTCAAGCAACTGAAATAAATCAAGTAAATAAGTTAAGCAAGATAATAAATGCTTTCTCAATAACACATTAATGAATGATTGACAGGTCAACTTTGCTTGAGGTAAACAAAAACAAATGTACATAACAGGACCACATACACTGAATATGGAGGCCAGGTCTGTTTGATGACTCTGGGAAGACTGACCACTGAGAATCTCTGACTCTGATCTCCCCTGTTGGTTTCTGTGGACAAAACATGAGATTACATCTCCTCATCCAGGGAGTACACACACACACACAAACACACACACACACACACACACACTGACACACACTGACACACACACACACACACACACACACACGGGGGGAATGTTGTGTTTGTTTAATATTGTTTTAGGACTATGCAAATGGACAAAATGATTAGCCTATGGATTATGAAAACAACAACAATAAATGGGAAAATGGGAGAGGAGAAATGACTAGAGACAGTGTTGTTTAACTCACTGACCAAGACCCATGAGTTCTTCTTACCTTTGTTCAGTAGAAAAGTCTCCCTCTCTAAAGTTTATAGGTAGAATCATAGACTGGTCACTCTTCATGGACACACAGCTGGGAACAGGGGAGGCTGGTCTCTCCTGCTTGATTGGTCTTCAACACAACAGAGACAAACATTACATCTCTCATCTACTCTGAGCTCAGATGGGGAAACATGAGAAGAGTTTCACAAATAGAACTGACTTCTAGACGTTAGTTAATGGCGCGAGCAGTGTGTCATTATTAATAACGATATTAATTTAGCGTCGCGAGCGTTGTAGTCAGTCTGTCAGCCCCGCTAAAAGGCTGGTGTCTTTACTCTGCCTTCTCCGGGGGCATGTTGCGATAAATTTACTAACCGGGAGATTACCGAGCTGTACCGAATAGCTAGGATAACTAGGATGCTGCTGGTAGAGTAGCTAGCTAGCTTACCGAGCTGTACCGAGTAGCTTGGTTAGTTAGCAGGTCGTTCGTCTGTCTTTCGTCTCGATGATGAATCCGGTGAACCACAAAATGAAACAAGGATAGAGAGTGAAAAGGATCTGGCTACACTCACACTGTCCCTGACCGTAAAGAAAAAAGCAAATTGAACACTGATCTTCGGTGTCTCAACACTGTAACAAACTCCGTCGTTATTCCCCAAGATCACCTCAGTCCACTCTGCGCGTAACCGGACAATATCCTTGGCGCCACACCGAACGTGGACGCAGACTGTTCTGTACGGGGACGCGGACAGTTCTGTACGGGGACGCGGACAGTTCTGTACGGGGACGCGGACAGTTCCAGAAGGCGGACATGAGCAGTGCAACACAATCAACTAAACCCAGTCTTTACAGTGGGTTACATTGGTAATATTCATTTTTTATCATTATGTAAAACAAACATTCTGTTTTTTTATAACAATTCCAGATTTTAATAAACATTCCATATTTAATTATCTACATCATGTTATTTCAAGTTCTCCCTTTGGAGCACAACATCATGTTGTTAAAAAATAATCCTAAATTGTGCAACCCCTGCAGTACCTCCACAGACCCCGGATTGAGAACCCCTGCAGTACCTCCACAGACCCCGGATTGAGAACCCCTGCAATACCTCCACAGACCCCGGATTGAGAACCCCTGCAGTACCTCCACAGACCCCGGATTGAGAACCCCTGCAGTACCTCCACAGACCCCGGATTGAGAACCCCTGCAGTACCTCCACAGACCCCGGATTGAGAACCCTGCAGTACCTCCACAGAACCCGGATTGAGAACCCCTGCAGTACCTCCACAGAACCCGGATTGAGAACCCTGCAGTACCTCCACAGACCCCGGATTGAGAACCCTGCAGTACCTCCACAGACCCCGGATTGAGAACCCCTGCAGTCCCTCCACAGACCCCGGATTGAGAACCTCTGCAGTACCTCCACAGACCCCGGATTGAGAACCCCTGCAGTACCTCCACAGACCCCGGATTGAGAACCCCTGCAGTACCCCTGATTTAGCAGATGCTCTTATCCAGAACGATTTACAGTTTGTGCATTCATCTTAAGATAGCTATTTATTTTGGAAATAAACTTGATAAATTATTCATAAAATTATCATCTTACCTCTTAGCTTTGGTGTCATGTCCCTCAGAGAGATGAATTTTAGAAGCAGGGCCCCCCTCCTCTCTCTTCCCGGAGAGACTCATTTTAGAGCACTGACCCCTAAACAGAGATCCAGCATGTTGGTTGTGGTTAACACAGTGACAACTAAACAGAGATCCAACATGTTGGTTGTGGTTAACACAGTGACAACTAAACAGAGATCCAACATGTTGGTTGTGGTTAACACAGTGACAACTAAACAGAGATCCAACATGTTGGTTGTGGTTAACACAGTGACAACTAAACAGAGATCCAGCATGTTGGTTGTGGTTAACACAGTGACAACTAAACAGAGATCCAACATGTTGGTTGTTGTTAACACAGTGACAACTAAACAGAGATCCAACATGTTGGTTGTGGTTAACACAGTGACAACTAAACAGAGATCCAACATGTTGGTTGTGGTTAACACAGTGACAACTAAACAGAGATCCAGCATGTTGGTTGTGGTTAACACAGTGACAACTAAACAGAGATCCAACATGTTGGTTGTGATTAACACAGTGACAACTTATTATTGATTGTCAATTGTTCTCATTTATTCATTATCTCTTTGAGAAATAAAACATTTACTAACAGACATAGAAACAGTCAGGTGATTTAATGCATCACATGAACATGTAGTTGTGACATTTCATCTCCATGGTAACTGTCAATAATAATAATAATAAGTCACTGTTTGTTAAGGTAGTTATAGACAGTACAGCAACACAAGGCCATGTCTCACACTTATTTATATTAATTAATTAATTAATTCATTTTATTATTTAAAAGAGGATATTTATTGTCTTTCAATCTGTTGTTTTCTAAACGTATCTGAGAATGTAGACAGAAGGGCTAAAACAGACATGATTGATCCATTCAGAAAGTTTTTTTGCAACAAGTAAGACATGTTATATTATGTAAAGTAGGCTAGGTTATAATGTATAATAGTGGGTTGTTAGTGATATGTTATATTATGTAAAGTAGACTAGGTTATAATGTATAATAGTGGGTTGTTAGTGATATGTAGATGTTATATTATGTAAAGTAGACTAGGTTATAATGTATAGTAGTGGGTTGTTAGTGATATGTTATATTATGTAAAGTAGACTAGGTTATAATGTATAGTAGTGGGTTGTTAGTGATATGTTATATTATGTAAAGTAGACTAGGTTATAATGTATAGTAGTGGGTTGTTAGTGATATGTAGATGTTATATTATGTAAAGTAGACTAGGTTATAATGTATAGTAGTGGGTTGTTAGTGATATGTTATATTATGTAAAGTAGACTAGGTTATAATGTATAGTAGTGGGTTGTTAGTGATATGTTATATTATGTAAAGTAGACTAGGTTATAATGTATAGTAGTGGGTTGTTAGTGATATGTGATGTTATATTATGTAAAGTAGACTAGGTCATAATGTATAATAGTGGGTTGTTAGTGATATGTAGATGTTATATTATGTAAAGTAGACTAGGTTATAATATATAGTAGTGGGTTGTTAGTGATATGTAGATGTTATATTATGTAAAGTAGACTAGGTTATAATGTATAGTAGTGGGTTGTTAGTGATATGTTATATTATGTAAAGTAGACTAGGTTATAATGTATAGTAGTGGGTTGTTAGTGATATGTTATATTATGTAAAGTAGACTAGGTTATAATATATAGTAGTGGGTTGTTAGTGATATGTTATATTATGTAAAGTAGACTAGGTTATAATGTATAGTAGTGGGTTGTTAGTGATATGTTATATTATGTAAAGTAGACTAGGTTATAATGTATAGTAGTGGGTTGTTAGTGATATGTAGATGTTATATTATGTAAAGTAGACTAGGTTATAATGTATAATAGTGGGTTGTTAGTGATATGTAGATGTTATATTATGTAAAGTAGACTAGGTTATAATGTATAGTAGTGGTTTGTTAGTGATATGCAGATCAAGGTCTATACCTCAGCTGTAGCCTACATATCATAGATGACCAGTCTAAACCTGTTCAGGTCAGTTCACATAATGTTATAGTCCTACCAGTAGCAGGACAGAGAATGTACTGTATATAACCTACATATCATAGATGACCAGCCTAAACCTGTTCAGATCAGTTCACATAATGTTATACTCCTTCCAGTAGCAGGACAGAGAATGTACTGTATATAACCTACATATCATAGATGACCAGTCTAAACCTGTTCAGATCAGGTCACAGAGACCATCAGGTTTGTCAGCATGATAAGTGATCATAGCTCAAATCTACTCTGACTATTGAATGTCTAACATCAACTAACCTTATAATAGTGTGTAGAAAGCCAAGACCAACGAGAGTTTGCCCATCTTTCCTACGTCTCAACACATTTATCTGACTTCTAATGTCCTGAGAAATATGTGCCACAGTTTCAACAGCCATTTTATAACTGCGTAGGCTACAAACACATTTTTAATTTCACATGAGGAAATCACATAACTTACAGTCACTGGTGCAGCCGCCTGTTCTCTTACAGATGAAGTAGCTTTCATAGACAACTGATTCA
Source organism: Oncorhynchus mykiss (assembly GCF_057628025.1). NCBI lineage: Eukaryota > Metazoa > Chordata > Actinopteri > Salmoniformes > Salmonidae > Oncorhynchus > Oncorhynchus mykiss. The sequence continues at coordinate 80,371,336 of NC_143034.1, read as the reverse complement.
ACCAGCCTAAACAACAGTAAATACAAGATGTCAAATGGTCAAAGGAGAATACATGGAATACATGGAAGATATATATATCCTGAGTCATACACATGAAAGACGGGTGTTTTGCTACAGATGTAGGATCTTAATTTGAGACAGTTTACTGCAGCAGAAAAATTATGTGGATTATAATTAACATTTTAAAGTGTAAAGTGGAAATGACAAACTTCAGAAGCCTTTTAAAACATCAAATACACTGCAAGTTTGAGTTTTCCTGCAACAGGGTGATCAAATTCAGATCCTACATCTGTACAGAGATTATGTCTTTATCTGAAAAAGGAAGTTTGAGTTATTAGCAATGAAGTTGCAACTGTCAGCTGCTGTAAACCTAAGTGATTGGATGTTATAGACCCCAATCTGAACAGTTTCTTCCCCGTGGTTATAGCCTTTAGCTCTATGCTCAGTCTACCTAGTTCAATATATTGTTGTACGTAAACTTATATGACATGTAGAGGATCACTACACTATAGAGGAACTATGATACAATTACATTATCATATGAAATGTAGAGGATCACTACACTATAGATGAACTATGATACAATTACATTATCATATGAAATGTAGAGGATCACTACACTATAGAGGAACTATGATACAATACATTACCATATGAAATGTAGAGGATCACTAGACTATAGAGGAACTATGATACAATTACATTATCATATGAAATGTAGAGGATCACTACACTACAGAGGAACTATGATACAATTACATTATCATATGAAATGTAGAGGATCACTACACTATAGAGGAACTATAGAGGAACTATGATACAATTACATTATCATATGAAATGTAGAGGATCACTACACTATAGAGGAACTATGATACAATTACATTATCATCTGAAATGTTAATTGTAGAACTATAATATATGAATGTTGATATATTGAATTTGACTTGACCACGTCCAGTCAGCTCCATGTTGTATGATTAAACTGACACCAACCTGTTGTTTTTACTTGTGTTTTACTGTCATTCACTATACTAACATTACACCAGACATTTAATGTATCTACTGTTAGGAGTGTTATACTGTCATTCACTATACTAACATTACACTATACATTTAATGTATCTACTGTTAGGAGTGTTATACTGTCATTCACTATACTAACATTACACCAGACATTTAATGTATCTACTGTTAGGAGTGTTATACTGTCATTCACTATACTAACATTACACCAGACATTTAATGTCTCTACTGTTAGGAGTGTTATACTGTCATTCACTATACTAACATTACACCAGACATTTAATATATCTACTGTTAGGAGTGTTGTACTGTCATTCACTATACTAACATTACACCATACATTTAATGTCTCTACACACGTTATAATAATCCCTGGCAGGATTCTCACCTTGTAGCCTGAATTCACAACCAGAACAGGCCTAAACTGGAATGTGAAGCTAACTGAATCTGGCTAACTTTAGAAAACCAGTATATCTGGCTAGTATCATAGTTTACCCCTCAGGCTACAATCAGGTTTCAGCATCAGGCAGGTATCAACATGTCGAGTCGTAGGCAACAACCTGCGATGTATTCATTAGTTTACTCCATAGCCAACAGTTTTAAATGGCACTAATGAATACACACAACCTGTTTTGAGGAAGTGTAAGTTGTCTTTCCACAATATTTATTTGTCTCTTTCACACAAAATACCTTCCTGAGTGAAAAGCATTAACAGCAGATTAGAAAGAGAAAATGTTTGTTTGTTGCTTGTTGTGTTTTAAGCCTGTTTTGAGAAGACAAGTCTATAGACCTATGATACAGTAGGAGATCACCCTGGTCTATAGACCTATGATACAGTAGGATATCACCCTGGTCTATAGACCTATGATACAGTACACTCTTAGAATAAAGAGTTCCAAACAGGTCCTCTGGCTGTCCCCACAGTAGAACGCTTTTGGGTTCCAGGTAGAATTCTCTGTGGAAAGGGTTCTTCATGGAACCCAAAAGGGTTCTACAAAGGGTTCTCCTATGGGGACAGCCAGAGAACCCTTTTAGATTCTAGATGGTGTAGCAGCGATCACCCTGGGGCACACAGATGGGCACAGAACCAATTCACCCCACGCATCTAATTAATATCAAAAACATTTTAAGGAGAGTAGGACTATTATAACACTGTCCACCAGAAATATAATCAACTATATGAATACACATTACAATATCATCAACTATATGAATACACACAACAATATCATCAACTATATGACACATAACATTATCATCAACTATATGAATACACACAACAATATCATCAACTATATTAATACACATTACAATATCATCAACTATATGAATACACACAACAATATCATCAACTATATGAATACACACAACAATATCATCAACTATATTAATACACATAACAATATCAACAACTATATGAATACACATAACAATATCATCAACTATATGAATACACACAACAATATCATCAACTATATGAATACACACAACAATCGTCGTCTTACCTTTTATCTCTCAATAGAAACACAGTCTGGATGATCATCAGGTCGTCTAAAGTTACTTTCATTTGCTCTGCTCATTTACATATCAGGTTCTGCCTGTTTTCTCTCCCACTCCCTCTCTCTTTATAGCTCTTACAATGTGTCTTGGCATACAATCTACAACTGTCTGGAACTCTATTCTTCTGTCTCTCCCCATCACTTTCTCTGTGTCCTCTGTTGCTGTCTCTGTGTCTTGTCTGGTGTCTCCATCATATCCTATTCTGTTGCTGTCTCTGTGTCTTGTCTGGTGTCTCTCCATCACATCCTATTATTCTGTTGCTGTCTCTGTGTCTTGTCTGGTGTCTCTCTCCATCATATCCTATTCTTCTGTTGCTGTCTCTGTGTCTTGTTTGGTGTCTCTCTCCGTCATATCCTATTCTTCTGTTGCTGTCTCTGTGTCTTGTCTGGTGTCTCTCTCCGTCATATCCTATTCTTCTGTTGCTGTCTCTGTGTCTTGTCTGGTGTCTCCATCATATCCTATTCTTCTGTTGCTGTCTCTGTGTCTTGTTTGGTGTCTCTCTCCGTCATATCCTATTCTTCTGTTGCTGTCTCTGTGTCTTGTCTGGTGTCTCTCTCCGTCATATCCTATTGCTCTGTTGCTGTCTCTGTGTATTCTCTGTGTCTCTCTCCATCACCAGAAAATGTTGAGGTTTAGGCATACTATAATACAACATTCACAACATGACAACACAACTACATAACACCATTAAATACAGTTGAGGGTTACTACAATACAACATGACAACACAACTACATAACACCATTAAATACAGTTGAGGGTTACTACAATACAACATGACAACATGACAACACAACTACATAACACCATTAAATACAGTTGAGGGTTACTACAATACAACATGACAACACAACTACATAACACCATTAACTACAGTTGAGGGTTACTACAATACAACATGACAACACAACTACATAACACCATTAAATACAGTTGAGGGTTACTACAATACAACATGACAACACAACTACATAACACCATTAAATACAGTTGAGGGTTACTACAATACAACATGACAACACAGCTACATAACACCATTAAATACAGTTGAGGGTTACTACAATACAACATGACAACACAACTACACAACACCATTAAATACAGTTGAGGGTTACTACAATACAACATGACAACACAACTACATAACACCATTAAATACAGTTGAGGGTTACTACAATACAACATGACAACACAACTACATAACACCATTAAATACAGTTGAGGGTTACTACAATACAACATGACAACATGACAACACAACTACATAACACCATTAACTACAGTTGAGGGTTACTACAATACAACATGACAACACAACTACACAACACTATTAAATACAGTTGAGGGTTACTACAATACAACATGACAACACAACTACATAACACCATTAAATACAGTTGAGGGTTACTACAATACAACATGACAACATGACAACACAACTACATAACACCATTAACTACAGTTGAGGGTTCCTACAATACAACATGACAACACAACTACATAACACCATTAAATACAGTTGAGGGTTACTACAATACAACATGACAACATGACAACACAACTATATAACACCATTAAATACAGTTGAGGGTTACTACAATACAACATGACAACACAACTACATAACACCATTAAATACAGTTGAGGGTTACTACAATACAACATGACAACACAACTACATAACACCATTAAATACAGTTGAGGGTTACTACAATACAACACAACTACATAACACCATTAAATACAGTTGAGGGTTACTACAATACAACACAACTACATAACACCATTAAATACAGTTGAGGGTTACTACAATACAACATGACAACACAACTACATAACACCATTAAATACAGTTGAGGGTTACTACAATACAACATGACAACACAACTACACAACACCATTAAATACAGTTGAGGGTTACTACAATACAACATTCACAACATGACAACACAACTACATAACACCATTAAATACAGTTGAGGGTTACTACAATACAACATGACAACACAACTGCATAACACCATTAAATACAGTTGAGGGTTACTACAATACAACATGACAACACAACTACATAACACCATTAAATACAGTTGAGGGTTACTACCATACAACATGACAACACAACTACATAACACCATTAAATACAGTTGAGGGTTACTACAATACAACATGACAACACAACTACATAACACTATTAAATACAGTTGAGGGTTACTACAATACAACATGACAACACAACTACATAACACCATTAAATACAGTTGAGGGTTACTACAATACAACACAACTACATAACACCATTAAATACAGTTGAGGGTTACTACAATACAACATGACAACACAACTACATAACACCATTAAATACAGTTGAGGGTTCCTACAATACAACATGACAACACAACTACATAACACCATTAAATACAGTTGAGGGTTACTACAATACAACATGACAACACAACTACATAACACCATTAAATACAGTTGAGGGTTACTACAATACAACATGACAACACAACTACATAACACCATTAAATACAGTTGAGGGTTACTACAATACAACATGACAACATGACAACACAACTACATAACACCATTAAATACAGTTGAGGGTTACTACAATACAACATGACAACACAACTACATAACACCATTGAATACAGTTGAGGGTTACTACAATACAACATTCACAACATGACAACACAACTACATAACACCATTAAATACAGTTGAGGGTTACTACAATACAACATGACAACACAACTACATAACACCATTAAATACAGTTGAGGGTTACTACAATACAACATGACAACACAACTACATAACACCATTAAATACAGTTGAGGGTTACTACAATACAACATGACAACACAACTACATAACACCATTAACTACAGTTGAGGGTTCCTACAATATAACATGACAACACAACCACATAACACCATTAAATACAGTTGAGGGTTACTACTATACAACATGACAACATGACAACACAACTACATAAATGCAGTTGGAATGTAGTTAGAACTCTCCAACTGTTTCCATCAAACAGAAAAACAACAATAAATCTGGATCAACACAGTTAGATTTCTAGATGCTGCACTTTGCTGTTTCATTACCCAGACAGCTGTTTAAGGTCAGACCAAGGCAGAGTGTAGTATCAATACTTAGGGGTCATAGGTCATACCAAGGCAGAGTGTAGTATCAGTACTTAGAGGACATAAGTCAGATCAGTGGTCATGGCTGATATGCATGGACTAGGAAACAAACTTTCAAGCCATTTTTCTCAGATTCACTATTTGTGTAGCTGCTGTTTGTCTCTGTAGGACAGTAGTTCAGGTGACTGTTTGTTTTTGTAGGACAGTAGTTCAGGTGGCTGTTTGTCTTTGTAGAACAGTAGTTCAGGTGGCTGTTTGTTTTTGTAGGAAAGTAGTTCAGGTGGCTGTTTGTGTAGATGCTGTTTGTCTCTGTAGGACAGTAGTTCAGGTGGCTGTTTGTGTAGATGCTGTTTGTCTCTGTAGGACAGTAGTTCAATTGGCTGTTTGTCTTTGTAGGACAGTAGTTCAGGTGGCTGATTGTGTAGATGCTGTTTGTCTTTGTAGGACAGTAGTTCAGGTGGCTGTTTGTTTTTGTAGGACAGTAGTTCAGGTGGCTGTTTGTTTTTGTAGGACAGTAGTTCAGGTGGCTGTTTGTTTTTGTAGGACAGTAGTTCAGGTGGCTGTTTGTTTTTGTAGGACAGTAGTTCAGGTGGCTGTTTGTCTCTGTAGGACAGTAGTTCAGGTGGCTGTTTGTCTTTGTAGGACAGTAGTTCAGGTGGCTGTTTGTCTTTGTAGGACAGTAGTTCAGGTGGCTGTTTGTCTCTGTAGGACAGTAGTTCAGGTGGCTGTTTGTCTCTGTAGGACAGTAGTTCAGGTGGCTGTTTGTTTTTGTAGGATAGTAGTTCAGGTGGCTGTTTGTGTAGATGCTGTTTGTCTTTGTAGGACAGTAGTTCAGGTGGCTGTTTGTTTTTGTAGGACAGTAGTTCAGGTGGCTGTTTTTCTTTGTAGGACAGTAGTTCAGGTGGCTGTTTGTGTAGATGCTGTTTGTCTTTGTAGGACAGTAGTTCAGGTGGCTGTTTTTGTAGATGCTGTTTGTCTCTGTAGGACAGTAGTTCAATTGGCTGTTTGTCTTTGTAGGACAGTAGTTCAGGTGGCTGTTTGTGTAGATGCTGTTTGTCTCTGTAGGACAGTAGTTCAGGTGGCTGTTTGTCTCTGTAGGACAGTAGTTCAGGTGGCTGTTTGTCTTTGTAGGACAGTAGTTCAGGTGGCTGTTTGTCATTGTAGGACAGTAGTTCAGGTGGCTGTTTGTCTTTGTAGGACAGTAGTTCAGGTGGCTATTTGTGTAGATGCTGTTTGTCTCTGTAGGACAGTAGTTCAGGTGGCTGTTTGTGTAGATGCTGTTTGTCTTTGTAGGACAGTAGTTCAGGTGGCTGTTTGTCTCTGTAGGACAGTAGTTCAGGTGGCTGTTTGTCTCTGTAGGACAGTAGTTCAGGTGGCTGTTTGTGTAGATGCTGTTTGTCTTTGTAGGACAGTAGTTCAGGTGGCTGTTTGTCTTTGTAGGACAGTAGTTCAGGTGGCTGTTTGTGTAGATGCTGTTTGTAGGACAGTAGTTCAGGTGGCTGTTTGTCTCTGTAGGACAGTAGTTCAGGTGGCTGTTTGTCTTTGTAGGACAGTAGTTCAGGTGGCTGTTTGTCTTTGTAGGACAGTAGTTCAGGTGGCTGTTTGTGTAGATGCTGTTTGTCTTTGTAGGACAGTAGTTCAGGTGGCTGTTTGTCTTTGTAGGACAGTAGTTCAGGAGGCTGTTTGTGTAGATGCTGTTTGTCTTTGTAGGACAGTAGTTCAGGTGACTGATTGTCTTTGTAGGACAGTAGTTCAGGTGGCTGTTTGTCTTTGTAGGACAGTAGTTCAGGTGGCTGTTTGTCTCTGTAGGACAGTAGTTCAGGTGGCTGTTTGTGTAGATGCTGTTTGTCTTTGTAGGACAGTAGTTCAGGTGGCTGTTTGTCTCTGTAGGACAGTAGTTCAGGTGGCTGTTTGTGTAGATGCTGTTTGTCTTTGTAGGACAGTAGTTCAGGTGGCTGTTTGTCTTTGTAGAACAGTAGTTCAGGTGGCTGTTTGTCTTTGTAGGACAGTAGTTCAGGTGGCTGTTTGTGTAGATGCTGTTTGTCTCTGTAGGACAGTAGTTCAGGTGGCTGTTTGTCTTTGTAGGACAGTAGTTCAGGTGGCTGTTTGTGTAGATGCTGTTTGTCTTTGTAGGACAGTAGTTCAGGTGGCTGTTTGTGTAGATGCTGTTTGTCTTTGTAGGACAGTAGTTCAGGTGGCTTCCCTTGCAGTTTAGTCTACCTCCTGTCTATCCTATCGTCATGGTTAAACCTTCCTGAAAGCAATGACACCATACTTTGCTGAAACCTGTTCTGCCAGTTCATTTCATGTCCTTAAAGACTAGAATGTTCCAATGTGGTTACCCAAAGAGATGACAAGATAGTTCACACATTCCTCCTCCAGGGTTACTGTCAAACAGATATGTGACATTTCTGGTTGGTCCATAACATGAGGATGTTTTTCTGCAGTGAGAATGTAATGCAAGTCAAGGTGTCATTGGATGAATGTCAAAAAGGTTTATGACCAACATTGTCAAACTAAATGTTGTAATTGAGAAAGAATTGTAATGTTTTATTGACACATGCAGTGAAAAGTGTTGTTTTACAGGGTCAACCATAGTAGTACAGTTCTCCGATAGCAAGATAGGGTTAAGTGCCTTGCTTAACGGCACATAGACAGATTTTCACCTTGACAGCTTGGGTATTCGAACCAGTGACCTTTCGGTTACTGGCCCAACCCTCTAATCGCAAGCAAGTTCATATTTGTCCCCACCAGTTTGATTATTAGAATGTGATAAAAAAGGAAGCAACGGTGTGCTTTAGGACCATGTGGACACCTCCTAGTGGTGGGGTTGTTAGGAGTGTTAATCAGAACATGTGGACACCTGCTAGTGGTGGGGTTGTTAGGAGTGTTTATCGGACCATGAGGACACCTCCTAGTGGTGGGGTTGTTAGGAGTGTTTATCAGAGCATGTGGACACCTCCTAGTGGTTGGGTTGTTAGGAGTGTTTATCAGACCATGTGGACACGTCCTAGTGGTCTGGTTGTTGGGAGTGATTATCAGACCATGTGGACACCTCCTAGTGGTGGGGTTGTTAGGAGTGTTAATCAGACCATGTAGACACCTCCTAGTGGTGGGGTTGTTAGGAGTGTTAATCAGACCATGTGGACACCTCCTAGTGGTGGGGTTGTTAGGAGTGTTAATCAGACCATGTGGACACCTCCTAGTGGTCTGGTTGTTAGGAGTGTTAATCAGACCATGTGGACACCTCCTAGTGGTGGGGTTGTTAGGAGTGTTAATCAGTCCATGTGGACACCTCCTAGTGGTGGGGTTGTTAGGAGTGTTTATCAGACCATGTGGACACCTCCTAGTGGTGGGGTTGTTAGGAGTGTTCATCAGACCATGTGGACACCTCCTAGTGGTGGGGTTGTTAGGAGTGTTTATCAGAGCATGTGGACACCTCCTAGTGGTGGGGTTGTTAGGAGTGTTAATCAGACCATGTAGACACCTCCTAGTGGTGGGGTTGTTAGGAGTGTTTATCAGACCATGTGGACACCTCCTAGTGGTGGGGTTGTTAGGAGTGTTTATCAGACCATGTGGACACCTCCTAGTGGTGGGGTTGTTAGGAGTGTTAATCAGACCATGTGGACACCTCCTAGTGGTGGGGTTGTTAGGAGTGTTAATCAGACCATGTGGACACCTCCTAGTGGTCTGGTTGTTAGGAGTGTTAATCAGACCATGTGGACACCTCCTAGTGGTGGGGTTGTTAGGAGTGTTTATCAGACCATGTGGACACCTCCTAGTGGTCTGGTTGTTAGGAGTGTTTATCAGACCATGTGGACACCTCCTAGTGGTGGGGTTGTTAGGAGTGTTAATCAGACCATGTAGACACCTCCTAGTGGTGGGGTTGTTAGGAGTGTTTATCAGACCATGTGGACACCTCCTAGTGGTGGGGTTGTTAGGAGTGTTTATCAGACCATGTGGACACCTCCTAGTGGTCTGGTTGTTAGGAGTGTTTATCAGACCATGTGGACACCTCCTAGTGGTGGGGTTGTTAGGAGTGTTTATCAGACCATGTGGACACCTCCTAGTGGTGGGGTTGTTAGGAGTGTTTATCAGACCATGTGGACACCTCCTAGTGGTGGGGTTGTTAGGAGTGTTTATCAGACCATGTGGACACCTCCTAGTGGTGGGGTTGTTAGGAGTGTTTATCAGACCATGTAGACACCTCCTAGTGGTCTGGTTGTTAGGAGTGTTTACCAGACCATGTGGACACCTCCTAGTGGTGGGGTTGTTAGGAGTGTTTATCAGACCATGTGGACACCTCCTAGTGGTCGGGTCATTAGGCGTTTTAATCAGACCATGTGGACACCTCCTAGTGGTCTGGTTGTTAGAAGTGTTTATCAGACCATGTGGACACCTCCTAGTGGTGGGGTTGTTAGGAGTGTTTATCAGACCATGTGGACACCTCCTAGTGGTGGGGTTGTTAGGAGTGTTTATCAGACCATGTGGACACCTCCTATCAGTCACAGTCTGGGAGTGAGATCTGCTAACATCAGAGGTAGCTAACTAGGTATGTTGACTATCAGTCACAGTCTGGGAGTGAGATCTGCTCACATCAGAGGTAGATAACTAGGTATGTTGACTATCAGTCACAGTCTGGGAGTGAGATCTGCTCACATCAGAGGTAGATAACTAGGTATGTTAACTATCAGTTACAGTCTATGACCGTCCTCAAGTAGGAACATCAGCATGTTTCCACTGTCCATACCTGCCTACTCCTTTAACACCACAGACAACATGATTAATGTTTCCACTGTCCATACCTGCCTACTCCTTTAACACCAGAGACAACATGATTAATGTTTCCACTGTCCATACCTGCCTACTCCTTTAACACCAGAGACAACATGATTAATGTTTCCACTGTCCATACCTGCCTACTCCTTTAACACCAGAGACAACATGATGAATGTTTCCACTGTCCATACCTGCCTACTCCTTTAACACCAGAGACAACATGATTAATGTTTCCACTGTCCATACCTGCCTACTCCTTCAACACCAGAGACAACATGATTAATGTTTCCACTGTCCATACCTGCCTACTCCTTTAACACCAGAGACAACATGATTAATGTTTCCACTGTCCATACCTGCCTACTCCTTTAACACCAGAGACAACATGATTAATGTTTCCACTGTCCATACCTGCCTACTCCTTTAACACCAGAGACAACATGATTAATGTTTCCACTGTCCATACCTGCCTACTCCTTTAACACCAGAGACAACATGATTAATGTTTCCACTGTCCATACCTGCCTACTCCTTTAACACCAGAGACAACATGATTAATGTTTCCACTGTCCATACCTGCCTACTCCTTTAACACCAGAGACAACATGATTAATGTTTCCACTGTCCATACCTGCCTACTCCTTCAACACCAGAGACAACATGATTAACTTGGACTATTAAAAGGACCAGGATGAACCAAGCCAGTTTACAGGCAAATACTTAGAAGGGTGGATTAAAGCTCCCCAACATGTAATTATATCAAGAAGACTTTATAACTGCCCTGATAGGCTCTTTATTGACAACTCTAATAGGACAATTATATCAAGAAGACTTTATAACTGCCCTGATAGGCTCTTTACCTACAACTCTAATAGGACAATTATATCAAGAAGACTTTATAGCTGCCCTGATAGGCTCTTTACCTACAACTCTAACAGGACAATTATATCAATAAGACTTTATAACTGCCCTGATAGGCTCTTTATTGACAACTCTAACAGGACAATTATATCAAGAAGACTTTATAACTGCCCTGATAGGCTCTTTATTGACAACTCTAATAGGACAATTATATCAAGAAGACTTTATAACTGCCCTGATAGGCTCTTTATTGACAACTCTAACAGGACAATTATATCAAGAAGACTTTATAACTGCCCTGATAGGCTCTTTACTGACAACTCTAATAGGACAATTATATCAAGAAGACTTTATAACTGCCCTGATAGGCTCTTTATTGACAACTCTAATAGGACAATTATATCAAGAAGACTTTATAACTGTCCTGATAGGCTCTTTATTGACAACTCTAACAGGATAATCTGGGTCGACATGGAAGAAGAACTTAATGCCCCATTTGGAGCATCATATTATCTGAGTCAACACTTAAATGTGGGACTGCAGAATCCCATAATGTCCCAAACTAAGAGATATGGAGTCAGATAAATAAGAGACAGACATCTTCACCTTTCCTGACAAGCTCTGCTTCGTTATGGAACAACCATGAATACTAATTAGGAGGAAAGGTGGTTGTCTGGAGAGAGTGGGATAGGTTTTGTTTTAGCCTCAACACTAATACATTTCACTTCTGCTTTTAGTGTCAAGTTGAATTAGAGTGTGGCTGTGGAAGACTGGTCCCTTGATGATGTCTGCAAGTGTCTGAGTACCAATGATCTCCATGATTCCATCCCACCATTCCAAGGTTCACAGTCTTTTTGAAGAATGCCAACTCTATTCTATTGTCCACTTTGCAACGAGCAAACATTCTCTGTGTCCAGACCACTCACACATATTGTCCTCTATCACCAGCATGAACCACATTCTCTAACTACCTGTGGAGTTAATGGGTGTGGGAAAACAAATAGATGTTTCAGCTTCTATCGGTCACACATCTACCAAAACCACACAGAGCTTTAAAGAGCCAACATAGATGAGAATTGCCCTCATGATGAATTTGAGACTGGGACTGATCCCATTGAAGATGACATGAGACTGGGACTGATCCCATTGAAGATGACATGAGACTGGGACTGATCCCAATGAAGATGACATGAGACTGGGACTGATCCCATTGCAGATGACATGAGACTGGGACTGATCCCATTGAAGATGTAGCGATGTAGAGTCTGCCAGAGGCTGAATATGTTCAAGACACAGAGATCAATACTGAGCAGCTAATTGAACGTCTCTAAAACAATATCTGTCTTGTTATTTAGTAAACCAGGAAAAAACACTGCATCCCAGCTACGGTACAGAATAACATTGTTGAGGACCTCAGAACCATGTTGATGCATTATGACCCACTACAGTCCCCTCAGGTTTCATCTGACAAATAAACTAATAAATGTGGTTGAACAGGACGATCGCAGGGACTTGCTTAACAACTCTGCAGTATTTGAGGAATGCATTAGATGCATAATCTCTGAGTGCACATTTCCCCCAGGCTACATGACTATAAAGAGACATGAGACAAAACAATCATAATGAATCAGATTACATGGAGAGGAGGACCTGATCCTAGATCATAATGAATCAGATTACATGGAGAGAAGGGACCTGATCCTAGATCATAATGAATCAGATTACATGGAGAGGGGGACCTGATCCTAGATCATAATGAATCAGATTACATGGAGAGAAGGGACCTGATCCTAGATCATAATGAATCAGATTACATGGAGAGAAGGGACCTGATCCTAGATCATAATGAATCAGATTACATGGAGAGAAGGGACCTGATCCTAGATCATAATGAATCAGATTACATGGAGAGAAGGGACCTGATCCTAGATCATAATGAATCAGATTACATGGAGAGAAGGGACCTGATCCTAGATCATAATGAATCAGATTACATGGAGAGAAGGGACCTGATCCTAGATCATAATGAATCAGATTACATGGAGAGAAGGGACCTGATCCTAGATCATAATGAATCAGATTACATGGAGAGAAGGGACCTGATCCTAAATCATAATGAATCAGATTACATGGAGAGGGGGAGCTGATCCTAGATCATAATGAATCAGATTACATGGAGAGAAGGGACCTGATCCTAGATCATAATGAATCAGATTACATGGAGAAAAGGGACCTGATCCTAAATCATAATGAATCAGATTACATGGAGAGGGGGAGCTGATCCTAGATCGTAATGAATCAGATTACATGGACAGGGGGACCTAATCCTAGATCATAATGAATCAGATTACATGGAGAGGAGGGACCTGGTCTCAAAAATCCCCCAAAGGCTCTTTTAAAGAACTTTTATAAATCATCTCCTCATCTTGAGGAGTCACCTGTGACAGTATTCATAAAGAGTAGGAGAGCTGATCTAGGATCAGTTTAGTCTTTAAGATCATAATGAATCAGATTACATGGAGAGGAGGGACCTGATCCTAGATCAGAATTAACCAGATTACATGGAGAGGAGACCTGATCCTAGATCATAATGCATCAGATTACAGGGAGAGGGGGGACCTGATCCTAGATCATAATTAACCAGATTACATGGAGAGGGGGGACCTGATCCTAGATCAGAATTAACCAGATTACATGGAGAGGGGACCTGATCCTAGATCATAATGCATCAGATTACAGGGAGAGGGGGGACCTGATCCTAGATCAGCACACCTCCTCTGAGACACTTCCCAGAAGTCACCAGGACCAAGAAACCAAACACTTCAAATGGTAAATTCTAGTTACAGCAGGTGTTTACTGCCATCTAGTGGAAGATACCAATATAACACTTTATTATCAGGGTGGGGAGGCGGCTGAGCTGAAACAGAAAGTAAACTTGTTCTTTTGTTCAGGATCCATTTTGAGACGACAGAGCAGAAAACACGAAATGGGGAGAAGAAAAAAAAAGAAGTAAGTATCTTTGAACAATAATTTATTCTAATGGACAGAGTAAGAGAATGAATAGCTGGAAAGCTAAATTACTAGATAGTAGAACTGCTACTTGAGCTGAGTTGCTGACAGACAGCAGTTTTCAAAGTGTAAACTAATCAGTTGACCTACATGTTATCAGTAACACTTCTGGTAAAGATGGTGGAAGAGCTTTTCAATTATATGGTTTTATGTTTATCTCAGGGTTTCTCCATCCTTTTGTTGTTACCAGCACTTACACACCTGATTCAACTAATCATCACATATTTTAAGACAGTTTAATATTTGAGGCATACAAATGAACATTCTCAAATTAAAACCTTTTGGATTTGTAGGCCTGTTAACAATTATTAAAGTCCTACAGTAACATTTTGGAGGATAAACAGCTAAACTTGGTATAGAGTAAATTATACGTTTATCAAAAATAATGTAAGAGAGATGTCTTGAAGAAACGCGTCTGGGATTAGAACTCTGTGTCTCTGCGACAGTGGGAAGTTTGTTTTGCATGGCCCGGTGCTACAGGTGGGTGGACATATATTTTAAGGACCAATGGAATGGTGTAAAATGTGTAAACTCTGCTCACCCGGGGAGCCGGGCAATGCAAAACGAATTCACCCAGTGACCGTTACTTTATTTCCTGATATGAAATGGAAAGTAATTTTGTAGCCGACGCAGTTCCAGAATGTCTGTTGAAACTGTGTCTCATATGGAACGTTAGAACAGTGGTGGAAACAGAACTCAGTTCCAGAATGTCTGTTGAAACTGTGTCTCATATGGAACGTTAGAACAGTGGTGGAAACAGAACTCAGTTCCAGAATGTCTGTTGAAACTGTGTCTCATATGGAACGTTAGAACAGTGGTGGAAACAGAACTCAGTTCCAGAATGTCTGTTGAAACTGTGTCTCATATGGAACGTTAGAACAGTGGTGGAAACAGAACTCAGTTCCAGAATGTCTGTTGAAACTGTGTCTCATATGGAACGTTAGAACAGTGGTGGAAACAGAACTCAGTTCCAGAATGTCTGTTGAAACTGTGTCTCATATGGAACGTTAGAACAGTGGTGGAAACAGAACTCAGTTCCAGAATGTCTGTTGAAACTGTGTCTCATATGGAACGTTAGAACAGTGGTGGAAACAGAACTCAGTTCCAGAATGTCTGTTGAAACTGTGTCTCATATGGAACGTTAGAACAGTGGTGGAAACAGAACTCAGTTCCAGAATGTCTGTTGAAATTGTGTCTCATATGGAACGTTAGAACAGTGGTGGAAACAGAACTCAGTTCCAGAATGTCTGTTGAAACTGTGTCTCATATGGAACGTTAGAACAGTGGTGGAAACAGAACTCAGTTCTCAAACTGGAGTAAAAGTAAAGATTCCTTCATAGAAAATGACTCAAGTAAAAGTGAAAATCACCCAGTAAAATACTTCTTCAGGAAAAGTCTAAAAGTATTTGGTTTTAAATATAATTAAGTATCAAAAGTAAAAGTAAAGTAGTAATATTTTAAATTCCTTTTATTAATCAAACCAGACGGGACAATGTTCATGTTATGTTCTTGTTATTTTAATTTATGGATTGCCAGGGTCACACTCCAACACTCAGACATCATTTAAAAACAGCATTTGTGTTTAGTGAGTCCATTTTCTGTCCTCAACATGTAATGAGTACTTTTGGGTGTCAGGGAACATGTGTGGAGTTAAAAATACATCATTTTATTTATGAATGTAGTGAAGTAAAAGTAAAAGTTGTTAAAATATAAATATTAAAGTAAAGGACAGATTCCCCCAAAAACTACTGAAGTAGTACTTTAAAGTATTTTACTGAAGTACTTTACACCACTGCATTAGAAGACAGATAAATGTGTTGATTTGAAGGAAAGACGGGCAGATTCTGGTAGGTCGGCTACGAACTATTATAAAGTTAGGTCGTCGTCAGACATTCAACAGTCACAGTAGGTTTGAGCTACAGTATGATCACTAATCATGCCGACCAACCTGATGGTCTCTGTTGGAAATGTTGTGAAAAGAATCTGGCCTCGGCTATAAATATCTGGCATTACTCATCTCATATGTATATACTGTATTCTATACTATTCTACTGTATCTTAGTCTATGCATTACTCATCTCATATGTATATACTGTATTCTATACTATTCTACTGTACCTTAGTCTATGCCGTTCTGACATTGTGACCAATAACATTTGACTTGATTTAGATTAGGCTACATACACTACATGACCAAAAGTATGTGGACACCTGCTAGTCGAACATCTCCTTCCAAAATCATAGGCATTCTTATGGAGTTGGTCAGCCCTTTGCTGCAAGAACAGCCTCCACTCTTCTGGGAAGGCTTTCCAGTAGATGTTGGAACATTGCTGCAGGGACTTACTTCCGTTCAGCCACAAGCGCATTAGGGAGGTCGGGCACTGATATTGGGTGATTAGGCCTGGCTCGAAGTCAGTGTTCCAATTCATCCCAAAGGTGTTCGATGGGGTTGAGGTCAGGGCTCTGTGCAGGCCAGTCAAGTTCTTCCACACCGATCTCGACAAGTCATTTCTGTATGGACCTCGATTTGTGCACGGGGACATTGTCATGCTGAAACTGGAAAGGGCCTTCCCCAAACTGCCCAAGACTATTTTTCCTCCGCCACCAAACTTTACAGTTGGCACAATGCATTTGGGCAGGAAGCGTTTTCCTGGCATCCACCAAACCCAGATTCCACTGCTCCAGAGTCCAATGGCAGCGAGCTTTACACCACTCAAGCTGATGCTTGGCATTGCGCAAGGTGATCTTGTGTGTGGCTGCTTGGCCATGGAAACCCATTTCATGAAGCTCCCGACGAACAGTTATTTTGCTTTTAGTGTTATTTTGCTGACATTGCAGTTTGAAATTCGGTATTAGGTGTTGCAACCGAGGACAGACCATTTTTATGTGCTTCCGCACTTGGCGGGCCTGTTCTCTGCGCTTGAGTGGCCTACCACTTCACTGTTGAGCCGTTGTTGCTCCAAGACGTTTCCACTTCACAATAACAGCACTCACAGTTGACCGGGGCAGCTCTAGCAGGGCAGGAATTTGACCAACTGACATGTTGGAAAGGTGGCATCCTATGACGGTGCCACGTTGAAAGGCACTGAGATCTTCCGTTAGGTCATTCTACTGCCAATGTTCGTCTGTGGAGATTGCATGGTGGTGTGCTCGATTTTATACACCTGTCAGCAACAGGTGTGGCTGAAATAGCCGAATCCACTCATTTGAAGGGGTGTCCACATACTTTTGTATATATAGTGGACATTCTCTGTCCTGCTACTGGTAGGACTATAACATTATGTGAACTGACCTGAACAGGTTTAGACTGGTCATCTATGATATGTAGGTTATATACAGTACATTCTGTGTCCTGCTACTGGTAGGACTATAACATTATGTGAACTGACCTGAACATGTTTAGGCTGGTCATCTATGATATGTAGGCTGTAGCTGAGGTAAAGACCTTGATCTGCATATCACTAAAAAAACACTATTATACATTATAACCGAGCCTAAAAAAAAAAAGTTTCTGAATAGATCAAAGATTTCCCCCTCAGATCAATCAAGTCCGTTTTAGCCCTTCTGTCTATATTCTCAGATACGTTTAGAAAAGAAAGAACAGACTGAAAGACAATAAATAGCCTACTTTTAGTGAATAAAAACAAGTGTGAGACATGGCCTTGTGTTGCTGTACTGTCTATAACTACCTTAACAAACTGTGACTTATTATTATTATTATTATTATTGTTATTATTATTATTATTGTTGCTGTACTGTCTAGAACTACCTTACCAAACTGTGACTTATTATTATTGACAGTTACCATGGCGATGAAATGTCACAACTACATGTTCATGTGATGCATTAAATCACCTGACTGTTTCTATGTCTGTTAGTAAATGTTTTATTTCTCAAAGAGATAATGAATAAATGAGAACAATTGACAATCAATAATTAGTTGTCACTGTGTTAACCACAACCAACATGTTGGATCTCTGTTTAGTTGTCACTGTGTTAACCACAACCAACATGCTGGATCTCTGTTTAGTTGTCACTGTGTTAACCACAACCAACATGTTGGATCTCTGTTTAGTTGTCACTGTGTTAACCACAACCAACATGTTGGATCTCTGTTTAGTTGTCACTGTGTTAACCACAACCAACATGTTGGATCTCTGTTTAGTTGTCACTGTGTTAACCACAACCAACATGTTGGATCTCTGTTTAGTTGTCACTGTGTTAACCACAACCAACATGTTGGATCTCTGTTTAGTTGTCACTGTGTTAACCACAACCAACATGTTGGATCTCTGTTTAGTTGTCACTGTGTTAACCACAACCAACATGCTGGATCTCTGTTTAGTTGTCACTGTGTTAACCACAACCAACATGCTGGATCTCTGTTTAGTTGTCACTGTGTTAACCACAACCAACATGTTGGATCTCTGTTTAGTTGTCACTGTGTTAACCACAACCAACATGTTGGATCTCTGTTTAGTTGTCACTGTGTTAACCACAACCAACATGTTGGATCTCTGTTTAGTTGTCACTGTGTTAACCACAACCAACATGTTGGATCTCTGTTTAGTTGTCACTGTGTTAACCACAACCAACATGTTGGATCTCTGTTTAGTTGTCACTGAGTTAACCACAACCAACATGTTGGATCTCTGTTTAGGGGTCAGTGCTCTAAAATGAGTCTCTCTGGGAAGAGAGAAGAGGGGGGCCCTGCCTCTAAAATGCATCTCTCTGGGGGACATGACACCAAAGCTAAGAGGTAAGATGACGTTGATGGCGTCCCCGTACAGAACTGTCCGCGTCCCCGTTCGGTGTGGCGCCAAGCCGGTTACGCGCAGAGTGGACTGAGGTGATCTTGGGGAATAACTACGGAGTTTGTTACAGTGTTGAGACACCGAAGTTTACTGTTCAATTTGCTTTTTTCTTTACGGTCAGGGACAGTGTGAGTGTAGCCAGATCCTTTTCACTCTCTATCCTTGTTTCATTTTGTGGTTCACCGGATTCATCATCGAGACGAGGGACAGACGAACGACCTGCTAACTAACCAAGCTAATTAAAGCTCGGTAAGCTAGCTAGCTACTCTACCAGCAGCATCCTAGTTATCCTAGCTAGTCGGAACAGCTCGGTAATCTAGCTAGCTACTCTACCAGCAGCATCCTAGTTATCCAAGCTAGTCGGTACAGCTCGGTAAGCTAGCTAGCTACTCTACCAGCAGCATCCTAGTTACCATAGCTACCACTACATCATCACCGGCTGTCTGCATTTCTTGTGGACCGATGGAGCTCCCCGGTTGTTTCTTCCACCTGTTAAATCCCGTGGAGGGCTTCTCCCTCTCTCGTTGACGGATGCTGGCTACCTCTGTCCGGTTCTCCTCTCTTCACTAGATGGACGGTAACTTTAGTGTTTAACCCGTCTGTGTCCAAGGACCAAACTTTTGAATATTATTTTCAGGGCGCCTTAATAGCAGGTATTGAACACCGGGTAAATAATCACTAGTCAGAACCTCAACCTCAGTATACATTCATTATAAAAATCATCTTAATATCTGATATTGTGAGTAAACAACCTCGAGAGTGCGTCTTCCAGCCCTCCAATAAATGACATCATTCAACCCTCCCGGTTAGTAAATTTACCTCGACGTGCCCCCGGAGAAGGCAGAGTAAAGACACCAGCCTTTTAGCGGGGCTGACAGACTGTCGACAACGCTCGCGACGCAAAATTAATTTCGTTATAAAAAATGACACACTGCTCTCGCGCGCCAACGAGCGTCTAGAAGTCAGTTCTATTTGTGACGCAGTTTCTCGCTGCATCTCCTCATTGGTTTCTAGAAGCAGGTACCCACGTGCCATCTCCTCATTGGTTTATAGAAGCAGGTACCCACGTGGCATCTCGTCATTGGTTTATAGAAGCAGGTACCCACGTAACATCTCCTCATTTAGCAAAAAAAACTTAACATAAACATAACTTCGTTAATTATAAAAGCTAAGCTCATTTCTAGATACAGCACTCTTGTAGAAAGTAAAATATATAGCTTTTTTTTCTTTTCTTATGTTTCCCCATCTGAGCTCAGAGTAGATGAGAGATGTAATGTTTGTCTCTGTTGTGTTGAAGACCAATCCAGCAGGAGAGACCAGCCTCCCCTGTACCCAGCTGTGTGTCCATGAAGAGTGACTGGTCTATGGGTCGTCCTATACACTTTAGAGAGGGAGACTTTTCTACTGAACAAAGGTAAGAAGAACTCATGGGTCATGGTCAGTGAGTTAAACAACACTGTCTCTAGTCATTTCTCCTCTTCATAATCCATAGGCTAATAATTTTGTCCATTTTCATAGTCGTAAAACAATATTAAACAAACAGAACATTCCCTCCCTGTGTGTGTGTGTGTGTGTGTGTGTGTGTGTGTGTGTGTGTGTGTGTGAACTCCCTGGGTGAGGAGATGTAATCTCATGTTTTGTCCACAGAAACCAACAGGGGAGATCAGAGTCAGAGATTCTCAGTGGTCAGTCTTCCCAGAGTCATCAAACAGACCTGGCCTCCATATTCAGTGTATGTGGTCCTGTTATGTCCATTTGTTTTTGTTTACCTCAAGTAAAGTTGATCTGTCAATCATTCATTAATGTGTTGATGAGACAGCATTTATTCTCTTGATTAACTTATTTACTTTATTTATTTCAGTTGCTTGAAGAGAAAATGATGACATTTGTGAAGAACGAGCTGAAGATGTTCAAGAGGATTCTTAGTCCAGAACTCCCAGAAGGCTTTGAGAGTCAGAAGCAGGATAAGGAAGTGGTGGACCCTGAAGATGAGAAGCAGGAGAGCAGTGCCAGAGAGGGGGCTCTGAAGATCACACTGCACGTCCTGAGGAAAATGAACCAGAAGGAGCTTGCTGACACACTGGAGAAATGTAAGATCTGTCTGCCTCATGTTGAATGATGTTTTATAACATTTAAAAGCTGTAGCTAAAGTACAGCTAAAGTAGCTGTGTAACTCAATGATATTGTAGCAGCCTTAATACAACACCTAGTGACCTCATCAAGTAGCAGCAGGGATGTGTTGTGGTGATTAATTTAGAGAGAGAGAGAGAGACAACATTAATAATACCATCAATAATACCAATAATAATATAATCAAGTCACACCAGTCTGTAATGCACTATGAAAACATTTACACATTTATACAGGCAGTTAAGATAATAAATTATTATAATTTAAGCACCATAACAGTCCTACAATACTGTAGACATTAAAAAAGACATAATATGAATATCCTCTTCATTCAGATGATCCTGCTGTGATTTGCCAACGTGAACTCAAATCAAATCTAAAGAAGAAGTTTCAATGTGTATTTGAGGGGATCGCTAAACAAGGAAACCCAACACTTCTCAATAAGATCTACACAGAGCTCTACATCACAGAGGGTGGAACAGGAGAGGTCAATAATGAACATGAGCTGAGACAGATTGAGACAACAACCAGGAAACAAGCAAGACCAGAGACTGCAATCAAATGTAACGACATCTTCAAACCCTTAACTGGACAAGATAAACCTATCAGAACTGTGCTGACAAAGGGAGTCGCTGGCATTGGAAAAACAGTCTCTGTGCAGAAGTTCACTCTCGACTGGGCTGAAGGAAAGGCAAATCAGGATGTCCAATTTGTATTTTCATTCCCTTTTCGGGAGCTGAATTTGATGAAAGAGGACAAACACACGTTCATTGAACTTCTCCATCACTTCTCAATGGTAACCAAACAATCAAGAATCTCCAACTACGACAAATACAAAGTTCTGTTCATCTTTGATGGTCTGGATGAATGCCGACTGCCACTAGACTTCCAGAAGAACAAGATCTGTTGGGACGTCACAGAGTCAACATCAGTGGATGTTCTGCTGACAAATCTCATCAAGGGAGATCTGCTCCCCTCTGCTCTCCTCTGGATAACTACCCGACCTGCAGCAGCCCATAAGATCCCTTCAGGGTGTGTTGACCAGGTGACAGAGGTACGAGGGTTCAATGACCCACAGAAGGAGGAGTACTTCAGGAATAGATTCAGTGACGAGGACCTGGCCAGCAGAATCATCTCACACATAAAGACATCAAGGAGCCTCCACATCATGTGCCACATTCCAGTCTTCTGTTGGATTTCTGCAACAGTCCTTGAACACATGCTGAAACATAAGAGAGAAGAGATGCCCAAGACTCTGACTGAGATGTACACACACCTTGTGGTGTTTCATACCAAACAGAAGAATGAAAAGTATCTTGGGAAAGAAGAGACAGGTCCAGACTGGAATAAAGAGAGCATTCTGTCACTGGGAAAACTGGCTTTCCAACAGCTTGTGAATGGTAATCTGATTTTCTATGAAGAAGACCTGAAAGAGGCTGGCATTGATGTCAATGAAGCCTCAGTGTACTCAGGATTGTGCACACAGCTCTTTAAAGAGGAATGTGGGCTGTACCAGTACAAGGTGTACTGCTTTGTTCATCTGAGCATTCAGGAGTTTCTGGCTGCTGTATATGTGTTCCTCTCATTCATCAACAACAATGAGAATCTAATGGATGAACTGCAAACAAACGACGAGCCTGAAGTTACTTTCTACAAGAGTGCTGTGGATAAAGCCTTACAAAGTGAGACGGGAAACCTGGACCTTTTCCTCCGCTTCCTTCTGGGCCTCTCACTGGAGTCCAATCAGAAGCACTTACGAGGTCTACTGACAAAGACAAGAAGCAGCTCACAGAGCCATGAAGAAACAGTCAAGTACATCAAGGAGAAGATGAGGGAGAATCCTTCTCCAGAGAGGTGCATCAATCTGTTCCACTGTCTGAATGAACTGAATGACCATTCTCTAGTGGAGGAGATCCAAAGATACCTGAGATCAGGAAATCTCTCTAGAGCCAAACTGTCACTTGCACAGTGGTCAGCTCTGGTCTTTGTGTTGCTGACTTCAGAAAAGGAGCTGGATGTGTTTGACCTAAAGAAATACTCCGGATCAGAGGAAGGTCTTCTGAGGCTGCTGCCAGTGGTCAAAGCCTCCAGAGCTGTTCTGTGAGTAAATAAAATGACATTTATATAGTAATCATCAGGAAGAAATATTCAGTTTTGGGTTAATTATATAATATTATATTGAATGACATGTTGAATCCGTGCATTGATTTTCAATCTAGTATAACAATATGACCACACAATTCTAGGAGATGGAAGATTAATCTATATGTGGTTTGGGAGAATCAACCAAATACATCTGCTATTTTCCTTCTACACTTCTGGTGTTAAATTAACAGTGTGTTTGTGAAGTCATGATGATCTCTTTGTCAGGCTGTCAGGCTGTGGAGTCACAGAGGAAGGCTGTGCTTCTCTGGTGTCAGCTCTGAGGTCGAACCCCTCACACCTGAGAGAGCTGGACCTGAGTAACAATGACCTGAAGGATTCAGGAGTGAAGCTGCTCTCTGATGGACTGGGGAATCCCCACTGTAAACTGGAGACTCTGAGGTCAGTATTCCTGTAGTTGGTCAACAAGTGATAACTGTTCACCAGATCCACATGTGTTTACCAGGCACACATAGTCCACACCATATTTGTTTGGACAGTGAAGCTTAGAGTTTTACATTTGGTGCTTTGCTCCAGCATTTTGGATTTGAGATAGAATGTTTCATATTAGGAGACAGTACAGAATGTCACCTTTTATTTAAAGGTATGTACAGTATGTATTTTACAGTTTAGAAATGAAAGCACTTTATGTATCTAGTTCTCCAATTTGAAAAAGTCGTAATCATTTGGACATATTCATTTAGTCAAAAGTTTAGTCCAATATTTTTCTGCAGTGATTTCATCAGGCTTGTGATTCTACAAACTTGTTGAATACATTTACAGTAATTCATTTGCAGTTTGTCTTGGTTGTGTTTTAGATTATTTTCCTAATAGAAACTGAATGGTGAATAATGTCCTGTCATTTTGGAGTCACTTCACTTGTATTGTCAGTAAGAATAGAAGATGTTTCTGAACACTTCTACATTCATGTGGATGCTATGTGATTATGAATAATCATGAATGACTCGTGAATGATGATGAATGAGAAAGTTAGAGGCACCAAGATCAGACCCCCTCTGTTATTGGTAATGGTGAGAGGTTAGCATGTTTTGTTGTAGTCTCTGGTATTGGTAATGGTGAGAGGTTAGCATGTTTTGTTGTATCCTCTGTTATTGGTAATGGTGAGAGGTTAGCATGTTTTGTTGTAGCGTCTGTTATTGGTAATGGTGAGAGGTTAGTATGTTTTGTTGTAGCCTCTGTTATTGGTAATGGTGAGAGGTTAGCATGTTTTGTTTTAGTCTCTGTTATTGGTAATGGTGACAGGTTAGCATGTTTTGTTGTAGCCTCTGTTATTGGTAATGGTGAGAGGTTAGCATGTTTTGTTGTAGCCTCTAACTACTTCCGGCGCCGACAGAGATGGCCGCCTGGTCTCGCTGCGTTCCTAGGAAACTATGCAGTTTTTTGTTTTTTTACGTGTTATTTCTTACATTAGTACCCCAGGTCATCTTAGGTTTCATTACATACAGTCGAGAAGAACTACTGAACATAAGAGCAGTGTCAACTCACCATCAGTACGACCAAGAATATGACTTTCGCGAAGCGGATCCTGTGTTCTGCCTGTTCACCCAGGACAACAGAATGGATCCCAGCCGGCGACCCCAAAAAACGACCTCGTAAAAGGGGAAAACGAAGCGGTCTTCTGGTCAGACTCCGGAGACGGGCACATCGTGCACCACTCCCTAGCATTCTCCTCGCCAATGTCCAGTCTCTTGACAACAAGGTTGATGAAATCCGAGCAAGGGTAGCATTCCAGAGGGACATCAGAGACTGTAACATTCTTTGCTTCACGGAAACATGGCTCACTAGAGAGACGCTATCGGAGTCGGTGCAGCCAGCTGGTTTCTCCACGCATCGCGCCGACAGAAACAAACATCTTTCTGGTAAGAAGAGGGGCGGGGGCGTATGCTTCATGGTTAACGTGACGTGGTGTGGCCACAACAACATACAGGAACTCAAGTCCTTCTGTTCACCTGATTTAGAATTCCTCACAATCAAATGTCGACCGCATTATCTACCAAGGGAATTCTCTTCAATTATAATCACAGCCGTATATATCCCCCCCAAGCAGACACATCGATGGCTCTGAACAAACTTTATTTGATACTTTGCAAACTGGAATCCATATATCCGGAGGCTGCATTCATTGTAGCTGGGGATTTTAACAAGGCTAATCTGAAAACAAGACTCCCTAAATTGTATCAGCATATCGATTGCGCAACCAGGGCTGGAAAAACCTTGGATCATTGCTATTCCAACTTCCGCGACGCATATAAGGCCCTGCCCCGGCCTCCTTTTGGAAAAGCTGACCACGACTCCATTTTGTTGATCCCTGCCTACAGACAGAAACTAAAACAAGAAGCTCCCGCGCTGAGGTCTGTTCAACGCTTGTCCGACCAATCTGATTCCACTCTCCAAGACTGCTTCCATCACGTGGACTGGGATATGTTCCGTATTGCGTCAGACAACAACAATGACGAATACGCTGATTCGGTGAGCTAGTTCATTAGAACGTGCGTTGAAGATGTCGTTCCCATAGCAACGATTAAAACATTCCCAAACCAGAAACCGTGGGTTGATGGTAGCATTCACGTGAAACTGAAAGCGCGAACCACTGCTTTTAATCAGGGCAAGGTGACTGGAAACATGACCGAATACAAACAGTGTAACTATTCCCTCCGCAAGGCAATCAAACAAGCTAAGCGTCAGTATAGAGACAAAGTAGAATCTCAATTCAACGGCTCAGACACAAGAGGTATGTGGCAGGGTCTACAGTCAATCACGGATTACAAAAAGAAAACCAGCCCCGTCACGGACCAGGATGTCTTGCTCCCAGGCAGACTAAATAACTTTTTGCCCGCTTTGAGGACAATACAGTGCCACTGACACGGCCCGCAACTAAAACATGCAGACTCTCCTTCACTGCAGCCGACGTGAGGAAAACATTTAAACGTGTCAACCATCGCAAGGCTGCAGGCCCAGACGGCATCCCCAGCCGCGCCCTCAGAGCATGCGCAGACCAGCTGGCTGGTGTGTTTACGGACATATTCCATCAATCCCTATCCCAGTCTGTTGTTCCCACATGCTTCAAGAGGGCCACCATTGTTCCTGTTCCCAAGAAAGCTAAGGTAACTGAGCTAAACGACTACCGCCCCGTAGCACTCACTTCCGTCATCATGAAGTGCTTTGAGAGACTAGTCAAGGACCATATCACCTCCACCCTACCTGATACCCTAGACCCACTCCAATTTGCTTACCGCCCAAATAGGTCCACAGACGATGCAATCTCAACCACACTGCACACTGCCCTAACCCATCTGGACAAGAGGAATACCTATGTGAGAATGCTGTTCATCGACTACAGCTCGGCATTTAACACCATAGTGCCCTCCAAGCTCGTCATCAAGCT
The DNA here is from genome assembly GCF_057628025.1 of Oncorhynchus mykiss. Taxonomy (NCBI): domain Eukaryota; kingdom Metazoa; phylum Chordata; class Actinopteri; order Salmoniformes; family Salmonidae; genus Oncorhynchus; species Oncorhynchus mykiss. The sequence continues at coordinate 80,344,391 of NC_143034.1, read as the reverse complement.
CGAGACCCTGGGTCTCGACCCCGCCCTGTGCAACTGGATACTGGACTTCCTGACGGGCCACCCCCAGGTGGTGAGGATAGGCAACAACATCTCCCACCCGCTGATCCTCAACACTGGGGCCCCACAAGGGTGCGTTCTGAGCCCTCTCCTGTACGCCCTGTTCACCCACGACTGCGTGGCCACGCACGCCTCCAACTCAATCATCAAGTTTGAGGACGACACAACAGTGGTAGGCTTGATTACCAACAACGACGAGACGGCCTACAGGGACGAGGTGAGGGCCCTCAGAGTGTGGTGTCAGGAAAATAACCTCACACTCAACTTCAACAAAACTAAGGAGATGATTGTGGACTTCAGGAAACAGCAGAGGGAACACCCCCCTATCCACATCGATGGAACAGTAGTGGAGAGGGTATTAAGTTTTAAGTTCCTCGGCGTACACATCACAGACAAACTGAATTGGTCCACCCACACAGACAGCATCGTGAAGAAGGCGCAGCAGCGCCTCTTCAACCTCAGAAGGCTGAAGAAATTTGGCATGTCACCAAAAACACTCACAAACTTCTACAGATGCACAATCGAGAGCATCCTAATAAAGCTACCTAATATAATGTTTACATACCCTACATTATTCATCTCATATGTATACGTATATACCGTACTCTGTATCATCTACTGCATCCTTATGTAATACATGTATCACTAGCCACTTTAACTATGCCACTTTGTTTACATACTCATCTCATATGTATATACTGCACTCAATACCATCTACTGTATCTTGCCTATGCTGCTCTGTACCATCACTCATTCATATATCTTTATGTACATATTATTTATCCCCTTACACTTGTGTCTATAAGGTAGTAGTTTTGGAATTGTTAGCTAGATTACTTGTTGGTTATTACTGCATTGTCGGAAATAGAAGCACCAGCATTTCGCTACACTTGCACTAACATCTGCTAACCATGTGTATGTGACAAATAAAATTTGATTTGATCTACTCACTTAGACAGAAAATTACTCCAGTCATCATCTGTAATGAACACAATGGGAGACAGAGAGCTGGTTTCAATTGCAGGGTGCAGCAGGTGTTTATTGTAAATGACCACAGGAGGAGGCAGGTAGCTGGGTCCAGGGGCAGGCAGAAGGTCATACACAGGAGGAGGCAGGTTAGCTGGGTCCAGGGGCAGGCTGAAGGTCATACACAGGAAGATGCAGGTAGCTGGGTCCAGGGGCAGGCAGAAGGTCATACACAGGAGGAGGCAGGTAGCTGGGTCCAGGGGCAGGCAGAAGGTCATACACAGGAGGAGGCAGGTAGCTGGGTCCAAGAGCAGGCAGAAGGTCATACACAAGAGGAGGCAGGTAGCTGGGTCCAGGGGCAGGCAGAAGGTCATACAAAGGAGGAGGCAGGTAGCTGGGTCCAGGGGCAGGCTGAAGGTCATACACAGGAGGAGGCAGGTAGCTGGGTCCAGGGGCAGGCAGAAGGTCATACACAGGAGGAGGCAGGTTAGCTGGGTCCAGGGGCAGGCTGAAGGTCATACACAGGAAGATGCAGGTAGCTGGGTCCAGGGGCAGGCAGAAGGTCATACACAGGAGGAGGCAGGTAGCTGGGTCCAGGGGCAGGCAGAAGGTCATACACAGGAGGAGGCAGGTAGCTGGGTCCAAGAGCAGGCAGAAGGTCATACACAAGAGGAGGCAGGTAGCTGGGTCCAGGGGCAGGCAGAAGGTCATACACAGGAGGAGGCAGGTAGCTGGGTTCAGGGGCAGGCAGAAGGTCATACACAGGAGGAGGCAGGTAGCTGGGTCCAGGGGCAGGCAGAAGGTCATACACAGGAGGAGGCAGGTAGCTGGGTCCAGGGGCAGGCAGAAGGTCATACACAGGAGGAGGCAGGTAGCTGGGTCCAGGGGCAGGCAGACGGTCATACACAGGAGGAGGCAGGTAGCTGGGTTCAGGGGCAGGCATAAGGTCATACACAGGAGGAGGCAGGTAGCTGGGTCCAGGGGCAGGCATAAGGTCATACACAGGAGGAGGCAGGTAGCTGGGTCCAGGGGCAGGCAGAAGGTCATACACAGGAGGAGGCAGGTAGCTGGGTTCAGGGACAGGCAGAAGGTCATACACAGGAGGAGGCAGGTAGCTGGGTCCAGGGGCAGGCAGAAGGTCATACACAGGAGGAGGCAGGTAGCTGGGTCCAGGGGTAGGCAGAAGGTCATACACAGGAGGAGGCAGGTAGCTGGGTCCAGGGGCAGGTAGCTGGGTCCAGGGGCAGGTAGCTGGGTTCAGGGGCAGGTAGCTGGGTTCAGGGGCAGGTAGCTGGGTCCAGGGGCAGGCAGAAGGTCATACACAGGAGGAGGCAGGTAGCTGGGTCCAGGGGCAGGCAGAAGGTCATACACAGGAGGAGGCAGGTAGCTGGGTCCAAGAGCAGGCAGAAGGTCATACACAAGAGGAGGCAGGTAGCTGGGTCCAGGGGCAGGCAGAAGGTCATACACAGGAGGAGGCAGGTAGCTGGGTTCAGGGGCAGGCAGAAGGTCATACACAGGAGGAGGCAGGTAGCTGGGTCCAGGGGCAGGCAGAAGGTCATACACAGGAGGAGGCAGGTAGCTGGGTCCAGGGGCAGGCAGAAGGTCATACACAGGAGGAGGCAGGTAGCTGGGTCCAGGGGCAGGCAGACGGTCATACACAGGAGGAGGCAGGTAGCTGGGTTCAGGGGCAGGCATAAGGTCATACACAGGAGGAGGCAGGTAGCTGGGTCCAGGGGCAGGCATAAGGTCATACACAGGAGGAGGCAGGTAGCTGGGTCCAGGGGCAGGCAGAAGGTCATACACAGGAGGAGGCAGGTAGCTGGGTTCAGGGACAGGCAGAAGGTCATACACAGGAGGAGGCAGGTAGCTGGGTCCAGGGGCAGGCAGAAGGTCATACACAGGAGGAGGCAGGTAGCTGGGTCCAGGGGTAGGCAGAAGGTCATACACAGGAGGAGGCAGGTAGCTGGGTCCAGGGGCAGGTAGCTGGGTCCAGGGGCAGGTAGCTGGGTTCAGGGGCAGGTAGCTGGGTTCAGGGGCAGGTAGCTGGGTCCAGGGGCAGGCAGAAGGTCATACACAGGAGGAGGCAGGTAGCTGGGTCCAGGGGCAGGTAGAAGGTCATACACAGGAGGAGGCAGGTAGCTGGGTCCAGGGGCAGGCAGAAGGTCATACACAGGAGGAGGCAGGTAGCTGGGTCCAGGGGCAGGCAGAAGGCCATACACAGGAGGAGGCAGGTAGCTGGGTCCAGGTGCAGGCAGAAGGTCATACACAGGAGGAGGCAGGTAGCTGGGTCCAGGGGCAGGCAGAAGGTCATACACAGGAGGAGGCAGGTAGCTGGGTCCAGGGGCAGGCAGAAGGTCATACACAGGAGGTCCAACAAGGCAACAGTGCGGGAAAAGGCGTCGTTAGTGAGGCAGGCAAAAAGTATCGTACACGGGAGGAGTAAATTACAGGAAACTCAACTCTCCAAGTAGCCATGTGTCACAAAACAAACAATACCTCACAGTGACGGGGTGCAAAGAACTGAACTAAATAGTGTGTGATAATGACATACAGGTGTGGTCAGAATTTAGGTGATTGGGATCTGGAGCTGCGTTCAGGGGATCTATGTGTTTGAGAGTGCAGAGATCTGGAAGCAGACTTTACACCATCCACCATTTTAGTATTTAAACACAACCAAAACATAACCCAAAACAAACTGCAAATGTAATCAACGAGTTTGAGTCACAAGCTTGATGTAGTCGCTGCGTTCAAGGAAATATCAGATCAAATACTACATTTTTGACTACTTTAATATACTATTAAATTGTTGGAGTATAGAGACACATTTTAAAAGTTAGCTTCATTGTCAAAACAGATATGGTGTGGACTGTATTCTCAATACAATATAAATCTGATACCTCACTGTCTAAATAGATATGGTGTGGACTGTATACTCAATACAATCTAAATCTGATACCTCACTGTCTAAATAGATATGGTGAGGACTGTATACTCAATACAATCTAAATCTGATACCTCACTGTCTAAATAGATATGGTGTGGACTGTATACTCAATACAATCTAAATCTGATACCTCACTGTCTGTCTTCTGACTGATACTGCTTTTTAAACTGGTCTGGTCAGTCTACTATAATATTTGTACTATACATTTTTCTCTCTACAAGCAATACTTTGATCATTCATAATAATTATACATTCATTAATTTATGAATAGATGTGGCAGATTTCAAGACACTGATGTGACTAAATATTTTGAAACAAAATACTGCCACTATTTTCACCACCAAAGAATATCAGTGTGTTTTTAATATGATTTGACTCTTTGCAGGCTGTCAGGCTGTCTAGTCACAGAGGAAGGCTGTGCTTCTCTGGTCTCATCTCTGAGGTCAAACCCCTCACACCTGAGAGAGCTGGATCTGAGTAACAATGACCTGAAGGATTCAGGAGTGGAGCTGCTCTCTGATGGACTGGGGAATCCCCACTGTAAACTGGAGACTCTGAGGTCAGTATTCCTGTAGTTGGTCAACAAGTGATAACTGTTCACCAGATCCACATGTGTTTACCAGAGACACATAGTCCACACTATATGTGTTTGGACAGTGAAGCTTACAGTTTTAAAGCATGTTTTGTTGTAGCCTCTGTTATTGGTAATGGTGAGAGGTTAGTATGTTTTGTTGTAGTCTCTGTTATTGGTAATGGTGAGAGATTAGCACGTTTTGTTGTAGCCTCTGTAACTCTCTCAATCATTATCATTAATGATCCATTCATGATCTTTCTCAATCAAGGCAGTCACAGGCTTGATGTAGTCATTGTGTTCAAATAATATGGGCCAAAATACTAAACTTTTGACTCCTTTAATACACTGTAAGTCAATTGGTCAGAATACTTATGACTTCTTCAAAAGGGGGGACTAGATACATGAAGTGATTTTATTTTTCTAAACGGTGAAACAGATATGTTTTAAAATACCCTCAAATTAAAGGTGACATTATATACTGTCACCTCATATGAAACATTTGATCTGAAATCCAAAATGTTGGAGTATAGAGACACATTTAAAATGTTAGCTTCACTGTCTAAATAGATATGGTGTGGACTGTATACTCAATACAATCTAAATCTGATACCTCACTGTCTAAATAGATATGGTGTGGACTGTATACTCAATACAATCTAAATCTGATACCTCACTGTCTAAATAGATATGGTGTGGACTGTATACTCAATACAATCTAAATCTGATACCTCACTGTCTAAATCAGGGGTGTCAAAGTCAAATGGACGGAGGGCCAAATAAAAAAATCAGCTACAAGACGAGGGCCGGACTGTTCGAATGTTCATTGAAAAAATTTTAAATGACGCATATAGTCTAGTGAACCTAATTGAACCTACTGAAAACCTAACAAATATATTACAATATGATCAGATAAATAAAGCAATATTTTCTTATGGCTCTGTCAGTAATCTTTAATTTTCAACAGACACAAAAGACAAATTTCCTTTATATAAATATCCCCATAACATGAACATTAAATGAAAGAAACCGGTATTCAAGGCACCATCAGTAGACTATATTTTCTATTTTAGCAAAAGTGGGCTAAATTTACTTCAAAGAAAAAACAATAATAGCAATTTTCTATCATCCACTCAACTGAAATATTTTTAAAATATAATTGGATTGAAATACAAAAAAATAAAGTGCAAAAATCTATTAATCAAAAACAACACTTTGTTTAAGGAGAAGTAACATGCAGTGAAAACAAATATTAAATTTTAACTTTTAAACTTGAACTGAGTAAAAACTCTAAATATGTGATTGCACAGTAATGTTCACTTGTTTGAGGTTGAGGGTGATACTTGGTGGTGTCCCATCTTTTCCACAAGTTCATCAATGTTCGGGGTAAGGCTCTGAGCTGAAGAAATCCTCAGAATTGAGTGGAGGTGTTCAGCAGTAAGTCGACTTCTGTGTGATGTTTTGTTCAGGTTCATCAAAGAAAACAGTTGTTCACACAGGTATGTGCTGCCAAACATAGACAACGTTTGAGCAGCCTGGATGCGCAGCTGGGGCATTGTGCCGGGGAGGAAACGGGCGAACTCCGCAGCACCCACTGCCGCATATTTTGCCCTCAGTGCATCATTGCATTGGAGGTCAATCAACTCCATTTGGAGGTTTGGTGGTGAGCTTTCCACGTCAACAGCAAATGGGTTACCGAGCAGTTCCAACCTGCTTTTTTGTGCTTCAAAGTCAGCAAATCGGCGTCGAAAGTCAGCGGCAAGCATACCTATTTTATCAGCCAACTGTGTGCTCGGGAACGCACTGGTAGAGAGCTTCTCTTTCATGGTCTGGCAGCTGGGAAAGTGGCTCAAATTTTCTTTCCGCATCTGCGTCTCCCACAGAGTCAGTTTGGTTTTAATGTGTGGTCCGCTCCTGTGTCCACACATCGCAGGTGCTCCGTCGGTTGTCAAACCCACGAGTTTTTCCCAAGGCAGCTCCATCTCATTTACACATCTTGACACCTCTTCATACAAATCATGCCCCGTAGTTGTGCCATGCATAGGACGTAAAGCCAAAAACTCCTCTGTCACGCTTAGGTTGGAGTCCACTCCGCGGATGAAAATTGACAACTGGGCAATGTCAGAAATGTCGGTGCTCTCATCCACAGCCAAGGAATATGCAATAAAATCTTTTCCCTTTTTCACAAGCTGCTCTTTTAGATTGATGGACAACTGGTCTACTCTCTCGGCAATGGTGTTTCTGCTCAGACTCACATTTAAAAAGAGTTGCCTTTTTTCTGGGCAAACTTCGTCACAAACTTTAATCATGCAGTTTTTGATGAAATCCCCCTCCGTAAATGGCCGGGCTGATTTAGCGATCTCTTCTGCCAAAATAAAACTGGCCTTGACAGCAGCCTGGCCTTGTGATTTGGCTTTTTTGAACAGAGCCTGTCGAGATTTGAGGCCTCGTTTTAATTCCTCTGCCTTTTGTAGCCTTTGTTCCATGTCCATATTCTTGTTTTTGTCCGCGTGTTTCGTTTCATAATGTCGTCTCAGATTATACTCTTTCAGTACCGCCACACTTTCTCCACACAGAAGACACACAGGTTTTCCAGCTACCTTCGTGAACATATACTCCGACTCCCACCTTGTTTGAAACCCCCGGTTCTCAGTATCCACCTTCCGTTTTGCCATTTTTGATGGGTATCTGAAAGTTAATTTTACTGTGATGCTGACGACTGCTGTGCCAATAAATATTGAAATGAAGCAGCCTACTGCTCGGTGCGTCACCTTTGCATTGTGGGAAATGTAGTATTGGTGCGTGTAAAAGATCTGCGGGCTGCCGGCTTGCTGCGGGCCGGTTCTAATAATAAATCAAGATCATCCCAGGGGCCGTAAAAAACCTTCTTGCGGGCCGGATGTGGCCCGCGGGCCTTGACTCTGACATATGTGGTCTAAATAGATATGGTGTGGACTGTATACTCAATACAATCTAAATCTGATACCTCACTGTCTAAATAGATATGGTGTGGACTGTATACTCAATACAATCTAAATCTGATACCTCACTGTCTAAATAGATATGGTGTGGACTGTATACTCAATACAATCTAAATCTGATACCTCACTGTCTAAATAGATATGGTGTGGACTGTATACTCAATACAATCTAAATCTGATTCCTCACTGTCTGTCTTCTGACTGATACTGCTTTTTAAACTGGTCTGGTCAGTCTACTATAATATTTGTACCGTACATTTGTTACGAGAATTATGTTATCAATGTTCATAAACTGAAGCTCAATTAAACTACTCAGTCTGCAACCCAGAATTTGTAAGATTCTAGTTGAATGAAACAGACAGAGTTCCAGCTTACAATAATCAGAATGTTTATTCACGAGAGCTCTAAAAATCATACATGCACATAGCCTTTCACATTTGGTCATATAAATGCCCCTCCTCCTCTCTAACACTGTCAATGCTGTTTACACGTTTTTTCCAACAGATACATTGCTAATCATATCCTGCACGCTACACAATCTACTGCTCAACGGTTTTTCCCCTCTCTGGGTGGGGAGACCTCCTTCCCTTCCTTCCCTGTTATCAGTTTCACAGTGGTCATAAGTTGTCTGCCACAGTTCCTTGTCTTTTCCACATTCAAGAATATCTTATGATTCAAACACATTTCCATATACAGTGACAGGGTGGAATACTGTCTAAACATTACTTTAAACGTATAAATAATTTAGTCATTATCTTACCATTACATTAAACATTCTACAACAACATTTTTCTCTCTTCAAGCAATACTTTGATCATTTATAAAAATTATATATTCATTTATGAATAGATATGGCAGGTTTCAGGACACTGATATATCTGAATATGTTTAAAAAATATACTGCCACTATTTCCACCACCAAAGAATATCAGTGTGATTTTAATATGATTTGACTCTTTGCAGGCTGTCAGGCTGTCTAGTCACAAAGGAAGGCTGTGCTTCTCTGGTCTCAGCTCTGAGGTCAAACCCCTCACACCTGAGGGAGCTGGATCTGAGTAACAATGACCTGAAGGATTCAGGAGTGAAGCTGCTCTCTGATGGACTGGGGAATCCCCACTGTAAACTGGAGACTCTGAGGTCAGTATTCCTGTAGTTGGTCAACAAGTGATAACTGTTCACCAGATCCACATGTGTTTACCAGACAAACATAGTCCACACCATATGTGTGTGGCCAGTGTTTGTGTCCAGTGACCCACACACACTGGACACACACACACACACACACTGGCCACACACAAACCCTTGACACACACAAACACTGAACACACAATCACTGGACAAACACACAGTGGAGAAACACACACATGTTTAGAAACATGTTACTCAAATATTCATACTATACATTTTCTCTCTACAAGTAATATTAGAATAATTTATAATGATGATACATTAATTTATGAATAGATATGGCAGGTTTCAGGACACTGATATATCTGAATATGTTGAAAAAATATACTGCCACTATTTTCACCACCAAAGAATAGCAGTGTGATTTTAAAATGATTTGACTCTTTGCAGGCTGTCAGGCTGTCTAGTCACAGAGGAAGGCTGTGCTTCTCTGGTCTCAGCTCTGAGGTCAACCCCCTCACACCTGAGAGAGCTGGATCTGAGCTACAATCACCCAGGAGACTCAGGAATCAGACTGCTCTCTGCTGGACTGGAGGATCCACACTGCAGACTGGAGAAACTCAAGTATGTAGAGGGTTTATGTCAATGTTCATATCAGACATGTTTGACTTATCAGGCTAGTTAAGACAAACATTCTGAACACCACTTGGACAAAGTTATATGCTGATTGTGTGTGTCGGTGTGTGTGTGTGTGTGTGTGTGTGTGTGTGTGTGCGTGCGTGCGTGCGTGCGTGCGTGCGTGCGTGTGTGTGTTTGTGTGTGTGTGTGTGTGTGTGAGTTCAGGTGTATCCCTCAATGACTGTCTGTTCTTCTGCTTACCACTACAGTGTGGAAAATGGTGGAGAGAACACAATGAAACCTGGGCTTAGAAAATGTGAGTGTTGACTGCTGTGAAGAATATGACTAAGAATAAGTCTTAATTCAAGTCAAGTCAAAGTCAAAGACCACCATCATTACTTACTTGGTCATATTTCAGCTGTAGTTCTACAGAAGCAGAAATCAGGGACACCAAAGTTTACAAACAGTTGGTTTTACAATGTGTGTGTGTGTGTGTGTGGAGCGTTCGTGTTACATTAGAAATGTGTAAGATGTGTTCATGATGCATACAGGTGTGTGTTTGTGTGTGTGTGTGTGTGTGTGTGTGTGTGTGTGTGTTTGTGTGTGTGTAATTAATTTGAATAAGTGTGTTTTATATTACCATACAGTATAACATATGATCATTCAACAAGTCTCAAGTTACCTTACCTTCTCCTTTTGATACCTAGAAACATCTACTTTAAATTAATTATTTGAAAGTGAGTTAAAATTCTAATGAGATTGATGATGATTTCTAATATTGTGTCTAATTTCATCCATCAGATGTCTGTGATCTCACACTGGACCCAAACACAGTAAACAGACTCCTCTCTCTGTCTGAGGAGAACAGACAGGTGACATGGAGGAGAGAGAAGCAGCCATATCCTGATCACCCAGAGAGACTTGAGGACTGGGGACAGGTGCTGTGTAGAGAGGGTCTGACTGGGCGCTGTTACTGGGAGGTAGAGTGGAGAGGGAGGGCTGATATAGGAGTGACATATAAAGGAATCAACAGGAGAGGAGGGGGTGATGACAGTTATCTTGGATGGAATGACAAGTCCTGGAGTCTGTTCTGCTCTGACAACAGTTACTCTGCCTGGCACAATAATCATAGGACTAACATAGTCGTCCCCTCCTCCAGCTCCCACAGAATAGGAGTGTATCTGGACTGGCCAGCCGGCACTCTGTCCTTCTATAGAGCCTCCTCTGACACACTGACCCACCTGTACACATTCACCTCCACATTCACTGAGCCCCTCTATCCAGGGTTTTGGGTTAGTGATGATGGCGACTCAGTTTTCCTGAAATAATAACCATGGTAACTGTTAAGGGAATTTGTATCAGTAATGACTAATTATGTATTCATTTCAATCAGGACTGACTAATCAGAATACTATTATGTTACTGTATATGTATACATTTTCTTTTTAACCCTAGTACTGAATGTAATGTGTGTAAATATAATCAAGAATTAGAACAATGACTCTGTTCCTTGGTAGAAATGAATGAACTATATAGCCAGACTGGCTAGAATGCATATCTACACAGGCAGGCCTTGGCTCTGATCGTAAATGATCTAAATTAGGATAGACGATGTGGGAAGGCTTGAGAAGTATACAGCCTTTGTACCAGTGTCAAGAAGAGACGGAACAGTTTAGAAAACGCTGACGTCATTTTCAGTTTATAATCTGTGGTAAACTGTATCATGTTCAGTACTCTCGAGAATAAACGCTGCTGGTTGATTTTAGAGACTGGTCTCTGTCCATTTTATGCAAATAAGATTCTTACAAATTCTTGTGAATTGACAGTGTTGAATTTAATTGGGAATTAAAACATAGAGGATAATAATTCCTGCAACAATTGGTCCTTCGAAACGGGATCTAAAATACCCGTCTCTGTCATCTGAAGGTCGTACGCCGAAAATCGTGCACGAGTGGGTCTGGTCCCGTTATTTAAGACCTGGCCTCTGAATTGAGGGAAAAACTAGGCCGATGTACACCCCAGACCGACAGGGACGGTGACTAGATCAAACGAACAGTGCTTTTCCCAGTCGGCAGCAGGTCAGTAGCCTTTATTCTTGAATTTGGGAGGAATTGTTTGGGATATTTTGGATTAAATGTTCTAAAGGAGTTTGGATTTAATCAATGATAGGTGCTTGAATATTCTGAACAAATACACTGGGTTTCTACTTTGGGTTTTAACCAAAATCGATAGGAAGGAAACAGGTCTGAAATTGACCTGTGGTAAGGTGCACTACCATAAATAAACTAGAGCTTAATAAATCCTGGTTTTGTAAGCCGGAAGGTCATTAAGGAGAGATATAGTACGTATTGTGTGATAGGACGGTCGTTCTGTACAAATAGGATAGCCATTAATTCAAAAGACAAACCTAAAAGTTTTAACCTGAGTAGTCTATCTGTATATGGGAAGTAGTCTGACTATGAAGAAGTAGCAGATAGATATATTAAAACAGGTGAGGATAAATTAGTCTTGGTGAGAAGGCAGGGTAATTCTAGGGGAACAGAAAAATTGAACCTGTACAATGCTGAAAGACATGAATGTCTAAAGAGGAGGAGAGGGAAACTTAGTCTAGAGTAGTGAGATATGAGAAATTAACGTTGAAAGTCCCAAGGATAATATTATACGGGTGAAATGTAATGTCTGATCAAAAGTCAAATCTATTGACGAAGTTTCCAGAAAGGAGAAATACATATAGAATCCCATACACATTGATTATCATTAAAACTTCTTGCGACTAGTAATCCCGTATCCGGGAGCGTAATCATCGCCTCAAACGAATTAGCATAACGCAGCGGACATAAATACCCCTAGAAACTTTTCCTATTCATGAAAATCGCAAATGAAATATATTCAAACACAAGCTTAGCCTTTTGTTAATCACACTGTCATCTCAGATTTTCAAAATATGCTTTACAGCCAACACTAGACAAGCATTTGTGTAAGTTTAGCATGGCATAATGCTATGCTAGGCTCTGCTGGCAGCAGGCAACATTTTCACGAAAATAAGAAAAGCAATCAAATTAAATAATTTACCTTTGAAGAACTTCAGATGCTTTCACTCAGGAGACTCCCAGTTAGATAGTTAGATAGCAAATGTTCCTTTTTTCCCAAAATATTATTTTTGTAGGCGAAATAGCTCCCGTTTCTTCATCATGCTTGGCTGAAAAATCAACGGGAAAAAACTACAACTATAACGCCAAACTTTTTTCAAAATTCGCTCCATAATATCGACAGAAACACGGAAAACGTTGTTTAGGATCCATCCTCAAGGTGTTTTTAACATATATTTTCGATAATATATCCGTCGAGGCAATTGGTTTCACATAAGAAGCGATTGGAAAAAATGGCTACCTCAGTATTTTACACAAGATTTTCTGCAGGAGACACCATGTGACCACTTGCTATATATGGTCCCTTACGGCCATTCTTCAATGGAAATGCGTAAAAAGACGTCACAATGCTGTAGACACCTTGGGGAATACGTGGAAAACGTAAGCTCATTCGTAGCTCATTCACAGCCATATAAGGAGTCATTGGCATGAGGCGGTTTCAAAAAATGCGGCATTTCCTGGTTGGATTTTTATCTGGGTTTCTCCTGTAACATCAGTTCTGTTGCACTCACACAGACATCATTCAAACAGTTTTAGAAACTTCAGAGTGTTTTATATCCAATAGAAATAATGATATGCAGACAATATCTTTGCAGTTTTGGAAATGTCAGAGTGTTTTCTATCCAAAGCTGTCAATTATATGCATAGTCGAGCATCTTTTCGTGACAAAATATATTGTTTAAAACGGGAATGTTTTTCATCCAAAAATGTTAATAGCGCCCCCTAATGCTTAACTGGTTAAAACCTTTTGTGACTAGGGGGCAGTATTTTCATTTTTGGAAAAAAAAACATTCCCGTAGTAAACGGGACAAGATGCTAGAATATGCATATAATTGACAGCTTGGGATAGAAAACACTCTAAAGTTTCCAAAACTGTAAAAATATTGTCTGTGAGTATAACAGAACTGATGTTGCAGGCGAAAGCCTGAGAAAAATCCAATCCGGAAGTGCCTCATGTTTTGAAAGCGCTGCGTTCCAATGCGTCCCCATTGAGCAGTGAATGGGCTATCAACCAGTTTACTCTTTCTCCGTATTCCCGAAGGTGTCTACAGCATTGTGACGTAGTTTTACGCATTTATGTTGAAGAATACCCGTAGGCGGCTACATTGCGCAAGCGGTCACCTGATGGCTCCCAGGGTGACTCTCACGTAAAATACAGAGGTAGACATTACTCCAATCGGTCCTACTGAAAAACGAATTGTCCCGACGGATATATTATCGAATAGATATTTGAAAAAAACCTTGAGGATTGATTATAAACAACGTTTGACATGTTTCCGTCGATATTATGGAGCTAATCGTGACTGCAATTTCCGGGGAATTTCTCAGCCAAACATGAAGAACAAACGGAGCTATACAAAAATAATATTTTTTTGTAAAAAATTAACATTTGCTATCTAACTGGGAGTCTCGTGAGTGAAAACATCCGAAGCTCATCAAAGGTAAACAATTTCATTTGATTGCTTTTCTGATTTTCGTGACCAAGGTACCTGCTGCTAGCTGGACAAAATGCTATGCTAGGCTATCGATAAACTTACACAAATGCTTGTCTAGCTGTGGGACAGGGTGATTAACAAAATGCTAAGCTGTGTCTCAATTAATTTCATTTGTGATTTTCATGAACAGGAATATTTTCTAGGAATATTTATGTCCGTTGCGTTATGCTAATTAGTGTCAGTCGATGATTACGCTCCCGCATGCGGGATGGGGAGTCACTAGTTAACTTAACAGACGGACTCTAACTGAGCAGTGTAGTCTACAGGTTATACACTGAGTGGACTAGATATTACTCTAACTGAGCATTGTAGTCTATAGGTTATACACTGAGTGGACTAGATATTACTCTAACTGAGCAGTATAGTCTATAGGTTATACACTGAGTGGACTAGATATTACTCTAACTGAGCAGTATAGTCTATAGGTTATACACTGAGTGGACTAGATATTACTCTAACTGAGCAGTGTAGTCTACAGGTTATACACTGAGTGGACTAGATATTACTCTAACTGAGCATTGTAGTCTATAGGTTATACACTGAGTGGACTAGATATTACTCTAACTGAGCAGTATAGTCTATAGGTTATACACTGAGTGGACTAGATATTACTCTAACTGAGCAGTATAGTCTATAGGTTATACACTGAGTGGACTAGATATTACTCCAACTGAGCAGTGTAGTCTATAGGTTATACACTGAGTGGACTAGATATTACTCTAACTGAGCAGTGTAGTCTATAGGTTATACACTGAGTGGACTAGATATTACTCTAACTGAGCAGTGTAGCCTGTAGGTTATACACTGAGTGGACTAGAAATTAAGGACACATTCCTAACATTGAGTTCCGCAGGGATGATGACCCATGTTGACTCCAATGCTTCCCACAGTTGTCAAGTTGGCTGGATGTCCTTTGGGTGGTCGAACATGAGCGTGAAAACCCAGCAGTGTTGCAGTTCTTGACACAAACCAGTGCGCCTGGCACCTACTACCATACCCCGTTCAAAGGCACTTAAAAAATTTTTCTTGCTCATTCACCCTCTGAATGACACACATACACAATCCTTGTCTCAATTGTCTCCAGGCTTAACAATCCTTCTTTAAAACTTCTCTAGGATAGGGGGCAGCATTTTCACTTTGGATGAATAGCGTGCCCAGAGTGAACTGCCTGCTACTCTGTCCCAGATGCTAATATATGCATATTATTATTTCTATTGGATATAAAACACTCTGAAGTTTCTAAAACTGTTTGAAATGTCTGTGACTATAACATAACTCATATGTCAGGCAAACACCTGAGAAAAAAATCCAAACAGGAAGTGAGAATTCTGAGGCTGGTCGATTTTCAACTCATTGCATATTCAAATCCCAGTAAGATATGGATCTGTTTGCACTGCCTACGCCTTCCACTAGATGTCAACAGTCTGCAAAACGTTGAATGAAGTCTCTACTGTGATGTGGGGCTGGATGGGAGGTGTTTGAGTCAGTGGTCTGGCAGAGAGCCAGTTCCTGGTCATGCGCATTCCACATGATATCACCTTGCGTTCCATTACTTCTGTAGACACAAAGGAATTCTCCGGTTGGAACGTTATTGAATATTTATGATAACAACATCTTGAAGATTGATTCTCTACTTAGTTTGACAAGTTTATTCGACCTGTAATATAACTTTTTTGAAGTTTTCGTTCGCCTGGACCTGCGCAAGCGTTTGGACATGTGTACTAAACGTGCTAGCAAAAGTAGCTACTTGTACATAATTAATGGGCATTATCAAATGTTTTATTTATTTATAGTGGAACTAGGATTCCTGGGAGTGCATTCTGATGAAGATAATCAAAGGTAAGGGAGTATTTATGATGTAATTTTGTATTTCTGTTGACTCCAACATGGAGGAGAAATGTTGTTTATATCTGAGCACCGTCTCAGATTATTGCATGGTTTGCTTTTTCCGTAAAGTTTTTTAGAAAATCTGACACAGTGGTTGCACTAAGAACAAGTGTATCTTTAATTCTATGTAAAACATGTATCTTTCATCAAAGTTTATGATGATGTTATTTGACGTGGCTCTCTGCAATTTCTCCGGATATTTTGGAGGCATTTCTGAACATGGTGCCAATGTAAACCAGGATTTTTGATATAAATATGCACATTATTGAACAAAACATACATGTATTTTGTAACATGAAGTCCTATGAGTGTCATCTGATGAAGATCATCAAAGGTTAGTGATTCATTTTATCTATATTTCTGCTTTTTGTGACTCCGATCTTTGGCTGGGAAAATGGCTGTGTTTTTCTGTGGCTGTGTACTGATCTAACATAATCGTTTGGTGTGCTTTCACCATAAATCCTCTTTGAAATCAGACATGTTGGCTAGATACACAACATGTGTAGCTTTAATTTGGTGTCTTTCATGTGTGAATTCATGAAAGATTGATTTTTATAGTAATTTATTTGAATTTGGCGCCGTGCATTTTTACTGGCTTTTGACCAAGTGGGACGTTAGCGTCCCAAATATCCCAGAGAAGTTCACCTTTCTACTCCCTTTCATTTACAAGTGAAACATAAGGAATCATAGCTTTCACCTGGATTCACAGTTTGTCATGGAAAGAAAGGTGTCCTTAATGTTTATACATTCATGGTCCCCACCTGGCGACTGAGGGTTATGAGAGAACTCCCACATCACTAGCTTCTCTTTATTCAACCTGCCATCTACCCACCTGGGGACTGAGAGTTATGAGAGAACCCCCACATCACTAGCTTCTCTTTATTCAACCTGCCATCTACCCACCTGGGGACTGAGGGTTATGAGAGAACCCCCACATCACTAGCTTCTCTTTATACAACCTGCCATCTACCCACCTGGGGACTGAGGGTTATGAGAGAACCCCCACATAACTAGCGTGTATGTTCTGCAGTCTTGTAAAGATAAGGAGGGGATGACTGGGAGGCAGGTTGGCATTTATTGTCATGAATCTTGCCCTGGAGGCAGTTCAGCAAAGTGGTCACTAGTTGGCACAGGCACAAAGTAAAACAAAAAATCAGATTTAAATCCTAACCTCAACCCTAACCACACTGCTAATCCTTCCCTTAAATTAAGACCATAAAACAACATTATTTTCCACAGCCAATTTTGACTTTGTAGCTGGCATATCTAGAGGAAATCACACAGTTCTGCCTCCATGTCATGATTCATGACAAACATCAACCTGCGACTGGCAGAGGCAATGAAGAATCAATAACTAAACTGTTTTCACAAGTAACATGCTTTTTCTTGTTTCAAGTATGTTTAATTATGAAAAGTACAATATATCCTTGTTTACTTGTACAACTATGGAGCATATATATATATATAATTGTACAAGTTGTTATTCAACATAAAAAACATAGAACAAATGATCACATTGGTATTTTAACGGTGTTATTGTAAGAGTTTAAATGTTTAAACAGAGGATCCATCTAAAACAGTATAAAACAGGATGATAAACAGAGGATCCATCTAAAACAGTATAAAACAAGATGATAAACAGAGGATCCATCTAAAACAGCATAAAACAAGATGATAAACAGAGGATCCATCTAAAACAGTATAAAACAAGATGATAAACAGAGGATCCATCTAAAACAGTATAAAACAAGATGATAAACAGAGGATCCATCTAAAACAGTATAAAACAAGATGATAAACAGAGGATCCATCTAAAACAGTATTAAACAAGATGATAAACAGAGGATCCATCTAAAACAGTATAAAACAAGATGATAAACAGAGGATCCATCTAAAACAGTATAAAACAAGATGATAAACAGAGGATCCATCTAAAACAGTATAAAACAAGATGATAAACAGAGGATCCATCTAAAACAGTATAAAACAAGATGATAAACAGAGGATCCATCTAAAACAGTATAAAACAAGATGATAGACAGAGGATCCATCTAAAACAGTATACAACAAGATGATAAACAGAGGATCCATCTAAAACAAGATGATAAACAGAGGATCCATCTAAAACAGTATAAAACAAGTGCAGTATGTTCTGAGAATGTTACTTTAACGTCAACTCATAACGTCACACTATAACTTCATGGGAGTCTTGTGGAAAGACTGCATGTTGTTTTGGGGGGATTGAGTGGCGTCTTCATCAACTTTTGCAGAATATTCCTGTAATATTTTCACCTCTTGTCAGACGCCAACAGTCTAGTCGGCTGCAGACATTCATAAGGAGTTCTAGTAGTTTATTTGCCATTTGCAGGTATTAAAAGTAATACATACATTGTAATTCCTTGTTGGAGCTCTCTCACATATAGGACAGTACATACCAGAGGAGGCTGCTGAGGGGAGGACGGCTCATAATAATGTCTGGAACAGAGTGAATAAAATGGAACACATGGAAACCACGTGTTTGATACCATTCCACTTATTCCCCTCCAGCCATTACAAGCCTGTCCTCCCCAATTAAGGTCCCACCAACCTCCTGTGGTACAAACACAAACAGTAAAATATATAATAAAAATGCAAAGTGGTAAAAGATCAGAAAAGGAACCAAAAGATTCAGTCATGTTCTAATAGTCTGATGGAAACAGTTTAGGTTGATGATTTAACAGGCAGATAGAACTGGGATAGAAGCTGTTCTAGAACCTGTGATCCAGAAACTGATTTAACAGGCAGATAGAACTGGGATAGAAGCTGTTCTAGAACCTGTGGTCCAGAAACTGATTTAACAGGCAGATAGAACTTGGATAGAAGCTGTTCTAGAACCTGTGGTCCAGAAACTGATTGAACAGGCAGATAGAACTGGGATAGAAACTGTTCTAGAACCTGTGGTCCAGAAACTGATTTAACAGGCAGATAGAACTGGGATCGAAGCTGTGATACAGAAACTGCCTAGCAACCACTGGTGTGTGTCCAGTGTGTGTCCAGTGTGTGTGTGTGTTTGTCCAATGTGTGTGTCTGTGTGTGTGCGTATGTGTCCAGCGTTTGTGTGTGCGTCTGTGTCCAGCGTGTCTGTGTGTGTGTTTGTGTGTGTGTGAGTCCAGTGTGTGAGAGTCCAGTGTGTGAGAGTCCAGTGTGTGAGAGTCCAGTGTGAGAGTCCAGTGTGTGAGTCCAGTGTGTGAGTCCAGTGTGAGAGTCCAGTGTGAGAGTCCAGTGTGAGAGTCCAGTGTGAGAGTCCAGTGTGAGAGTTCAGTGTGAGAGTCCAGTGTGTGAGTCCAGTGTGTGAGTCCAGTGTGTGTTCAGTGTGTGAGTCCAGTGTGTGTCCAGTGTGTGAGTCCAGTGTGTGTGTGTGTGTGTGTCCTGTGCTTGTATGTGTGTGTGTGTACTGTTTGGGGCCATTATTATTGTGGTGTGTTGGTGCATTAAAGAGCACAACCATTGCATTCTCTGTCTCCTGCGTTTGACTCCACACCCACGACACCTGGAGCATTACAGATATAATAAATGCCTTACCTTTGAAGATCTTCTGTTGGCAATCCAAAAGGTCCCAGTTACATTACAAATGGTCCTTTTGTTCGATAAAGTCCTTCTTAATATCCATAAAAAGTCAGTTTAGCGCTTCAGTCAATAATCCACCGGTTTCCCTTCATCAAATTGCATACAATACAAAATGATTCCCAAACGTTACCAATAAACTTATCCAAAAAAGTCAAACAACGTTTATAATCAAACCGTAGGTACCCTAATATGTAAATAAATGATACAATCTAAGACAGAAAATCGTTATTGTCTTTACCGGAGATAAACAAAAAGAACGTGCAAGAAGAAACACTACAACTTCAATCACCTTATAATAAAATTGACAGACATTGAAAACTACAACTTCTACCTCATTTTTTCAAAAACCACCCTGAAACTCTTTCTAAAGACTTTTGACATCTAGTGGAAACTCTAGGAACTGCAATCTGGGAGGACTTCACCTTATAATAAAATTGGCAGACATTGAAAAAAGTGGTATGATGAATTTGTTTTGGAGGGGATGGTTTGTCCTCAGGGTTTCGCCTGCCGTTTCAGTTACTCACAGACATTATTTTAACAGTTTTAGAAACTTTAGATTTATATCCAAATCTACATCTATATGCATAGCTTCTAGGCCTGAGTAGCAGGCAGTTTAAAATGAAAATGCTGTTCATTCAGACATCAAAATACTGCCCCCTACCCCAGAGAGGTTCATGAATGATTTACAGATTGATAGATTAACCTGAGGTTATTGACAGATCAACTTTACTTGAGGTAAACAAAAACAAATGTACATAACAGGACCACATACACTGAATATGGAGGCCAGGTCTGTTTGATGACTCTGGGAAGACTGACGACTGAGAATCTCTGACTCTGATCTCTCCTGTTGGTTTCTGTGGACAAAACATGAGATTACATCTCCTCATCCAGGGAGTACACACACACACACACACACACACACGCACGCACACGCACACGCACACACGCATGGAGGGAATGTTGTGTTTGTTTAATATTGTTTTAGGACTATGAAAATGGACAAAATGATTAGCATATGGATTATGAAAACAACAACAATAAATGGGAAAATGGGAGAGGAGAAATGACTAGAGACAGTGTTGTTTAACTCACTGACCACGACCCATGAGTTCTTCTTACCTTTGTTTAGAGAGGGAGACTTTTCTACTGAATTGTAAAGGTTGCTCCATTGACTTGTCACTCTTCATGGACACACAGCTGGGTCCAGGGGAGGCTGGTCTCTCCTGCTTGATTGGTCTTCAACACAACAGAGACAAACATTACATCTCTCATCTACTCTGAGCTCAGTCTACTCTGAGCTCAGATGGGGAAACATAAGAAGAGTTTCATTCCAAAATGCCATATATCCATTTTCAGAAATGTTGGTAAATTATTTTGTTTAAATAAATTATTAAACCACTACAAGGCTTTATAAACAAAAAGGGGGTAATTTACACATAAAATGCACATTTGCTGTTATTTTCCTGCCGTGAGAAACTGAGCCAAATTAACATGGCATCTGTAAGTCCATTCATCTTTAGATATCTGAGACAACCTCATATCACAGTCAAATATACGGGATACCAACATTCCTGTTAAATAATGGATATATAGATATCTAGGTGAGACAACCACATATCACAGTCAAATATACGGGATACCAACATTCCTGTTAAATAATGGATATATAGATATCTAGGTGAGACAACCACATATCACAGTCTAATATACAGGATACCAACATTCCATTCCTGTTAAATAATGGATATATAGATATCTAGGTGAGACAACCACATATCACAGTCTAATATACAGGATACCAACATTCCATTCCTGTTAAATAATGGATATATAGATATCTAGGTGAGACAACCACATATCACAGTCAGATATACAGGAAACCAACATTCCATTCCTGTTAAATAATGGATATATAGATATCTAGGTGAGACAACCACATATCACAGTCAGATATATAGGATACCATCCCTTCCATTACTGATAAACAATGGATATATAGATATCTAGGTGAGACAACCACATATCACAGTCGAATATATAGGATACCATCCCTTCCATTACTGATAAACAATGGATATATAGATATCTAGGTGAGACAACAATGGATATATAGATATCTAGATGAGACAACCACATATCACAGTCAGATAGATATACAGGATACAAACATGTCATTCCTGTTAAACAATGGATATATAGATATCTAGGTGAGACAACCACATATCACAGTCAGATATACAGGATACCAACATTCCTGTTAAATATTGGATATATAGATATCTAGGTGAGACCACCACATATCACAGTCAGATATACAGGATACCAACATTCCTGTTAAATAATGGATATATAGATATCTAGGTGAGACAACCACATATCACAGTCAGATATACAGGATACCAACATTCCTGTTAAATAATGGATATATAGATATCTAGGTGAGACAACCACATATCACAGTCAGATATACAGGATACAAACATTTCATTCCTGTTAATCAATATATCGTTTTGCAAAAAATGACATACACATCTAAAATCTAGAACAGTTATATAGAATGTACCCATAAGCAATCGATGCTGATTAAAAAACTATTTAGAATATACATTCTTAATCAATATTGTCAGCTCACCTCTTAGTTTTGGTGTCATGTTCCCCAGAGAGACTCATTTTAGAGGCAGTGCCCTCCTCTCTCTCCCCAGAGAGACTCATTTTAGAGGCAGGGCTCCCCTCCTCTCTCTCCCCAGAAAGACTCATTTTAGAGGGAGGGCCCCCCTCCTCTCTCTCCCCAGAGAGACTCATTTTAGAGAACTGACCCCTAAACAGAGATCCAGCATGTTGTGTTTGTTTAATATTGTTTTAGGACTGAAAATGGACAAAAGGAAAAGCCTCATGATTATGAAAACAACAACAATAATATATATATATAATAAATGGGAGAAATGACTAGAGACAGTGTTGTTTACCTCACTGACTCAGGAGTTCTTCTTACCTTTGTTCAGTAGAAAAGTCTCCCTCTCTAAAGTATAGAGGAGGATCCATAGACCATTCACTCTTCATGGACACACAGCTGGGAACAGGGGAGGCTGGTCTCTCCTGCTTGATTGGGCTTCAACACAACAGAGACAAACATTACATCTCATCTACTCTGAGCTCAGATGGGGAAACGTAAGAAGAGTTTCATTCCAAAATGCTTTATATCACTTTTCAGAAATGTTGGTCAATTATATTTTATTGTTAAAATAAATGATTAAACCACTATAAGGCTTTATAAAGACTTCTAAAGGGGGAAATTTACACATAAAATGCACATTTGCTGTTATTTTCCTGCCGTGAGAAACTGGGTCAAATTAACATGGCATCTGTAAGTCCATTCATCTTTAGATATCTGAGACAACCTCATATCACAGTCAAATATACAGGATACCAACATTCCATTCCTGTTAAATAATGGATATCTAAAATCTAGAACAGTTATATAGAATGTACCCATAAGCAATCATTTCTGAATAAAAAACAATTTAGAATATACATTCTTAAACAATACTGTCAGCTCACCTCTTAGTTTTGGTGTCATGTCCCCCAGAGAGACTCATTTTAGAAGCAGGGCCACCCTCCTCTCTCTCCCCCAGAGAGACTCATTTTAGAGTCATGGCCCCTCTCCTCTCTCTCCCCAGAGAGACTCATTTTAGAGCACTGACCCCTAAACAGAGATACAACATGTTGGTTGTGGTTAACACAGTGACAACTAATTATTTTATTCATTATCTCTTAGAAATAGAACAGTTTACTAACAAGCACATCCAAACTGGTTATTTATTGTAGTTACTTTTTTTAGCCCAATGAAAACCCGCCTGAAAGGCCTGAAAACTAACTAATAGCCCCTGATAGGCCTACATCTTATTTTGGGGTGGCAGGTAGACTAGTGGTTAGAGTGTTGAGGCGGCAGGTAGACTAGTGGTTAGAGTGTTGGGGCGGCAGGTAGCCTAGTGGTTAGAGCGTTGGGGTGGCAGGTAGCCTAGTGTTTAGAGCGTTGGGGAGGCAGGTAGCCTAGTGGTTAGAGCGTTGGGGCAGCAGGTAGCCTAGTGGTTAGAGCGTTGGGGCAGCAGGTAGCCTAGTGTTTAGAGCGTTGGGGAGGCAGGTAGCCTAGTGGTTAGAGTGTTGGGGCGGCAGGTAGCCTAGTGGTTAGAGTGTTGGGGAGGCAGGTAGCCTAGTGGTTAGAGTGTTGGGGCGGCAGGTAGCCTAGTGGTTAGAGTGTTGGGGCAGCAGGTAGCCTAGTGGTTAGAGTGTTGGGGCAGCAGGTAGCCTAGTGGTTAGAGTGTTGGGGCGGCAGGTAGCCTAGTGGTTAGAGTGTTGGGGCGGCAGGTAGCCTAGTGGTTAGAGTGTTGGGGCGGCAGGTAGCCTAGTGGTTAGAGTGTTGGGGTGGCAGGTAGCCTAGTGGTTAGAGTGTAGAGGAGGCAGGTAGCCTAGTGGTTAGAGTGTTGGGGAGGCAGGTAGCCTAGTGGTTAGAGTGTTGGGGAGGCAGGTAGCCTAGTGGTTAGAGTGTTGGGGCAGCAGGTAGCCTAGTGGTTAGAGTGTTGGGGTAGTAACTGAAAGGTTGCAGGATTGAATCACAGAGCTGACAAGGTAAAAATCTGGTAAAAAGGCAGTTATCACACTGTTCCCCAGTAGGACGTCATTGAAAATACGAATTTGTTATTAACTGACTTGCCTAGTTAAATAAAGGTTAAATAAAATAAAACAAAAATGCAGATAACCTACTGGTCAAGATGATTTAGCAGCTTGCTTAGTACAAATTGACAGATTAATTTATTTAACATGAATATCAAGGAGATGTTGAGGTAAGAAGTGTTTCTGTTGCCCAGTAGCCTGCTGCAATAGGCTACTGAGGATGGTCATAATTTCAATCAATTAATATAATATTAATACTATGATAATGAACTGAACAGGTATATGAATCTAATATTAATACTAATGAACTGAACAGGTCTATGAATCTAATATTAATACTATGGTAATGAACTGAACAGGTCTAATATTAATACTATGGTAATGAACTGAACAGGTCTATGAATCTAATACTAATACTATGGTAATGAACTGAACAGGTCTATGAATCTAATATTAATACTATGATTATGAACTGAACAGGTATATGAATCTAATATTAATACTAATGAACTGAACAGGTCTATGAATCTAATATTAATATTATGGTAATGAACTGAACAGGTCTAATATTAATACTAATGAACTGAACAGGTCTATGAATCTAATACTATGGTAATGAACTGAACAGGTCTATGAATCTAATATTAATACTATGGTTATGAACTGAACAGGTCTATGAATCTAATACTATGGTAATGAACTGAACAGGTCTATGAATCTAATATTAATACTATGGTAATGAACTGAACAGGTCTATGAATCTAATATTAATACTAATGAACTGAACACGTCTATGAGTCTAATAATACTATGGTAATGAACTGAACAGGTCTATGAATCTAATATTAATACTAATGACCTGAACAGGTCTATGAATCTAATATTAATACTGTGGTAATGAACTGAACAGGTCTATGAATCCAATATTAATACTATGGTAATGAACTGAACAGGTCTATGAATCTAATATTAATACTATGGTTATGAACTGAACAGGTCTATGAATCTAATATTAATACTATGGTAATGAACTGAACAGGTCTATGAATCTAATATTAATACGAATGAACTGAACAGGTCTATGAATCTAATATTAATACTATGGTAATGAACTAAACAGGTCTATGAATCTAATATTAATACTAATGGACTGAACAGGTCTATGAATCTAATATTAATACTATGGTAATGAACTGAACAGGTCTAATATTAATACTATGGTAATGAACTGAACAGGTCTATGAATCTAATACTAATACTAATGAACTGAACAGGTCTATGAATCTAATACTAATACTAATGAACTGAACAGGTCTATGAATCTAATATTAATACTATGGTAATGAACTGAACAGGTTTATGAATCTAATATTAATACTAATGAACTGAACAGGTCTATGAATCTAATATTAATACTATGGTAATGAACTGAACATGTTACGGTGCGTGAATGAGGACCCAAAAGCGAATTAACGTAAACAGAGCTTCTTTAATAACAAAACAAAACGTAGGCTCAGATGGACCGGCAGGTTCCGACAGGACAGGACAAGGTTGCAGCAAACATGACGATAGTCTGGTTCAGGCATGAACAACACAAACAAGAATCCGACAAAGACAGGAGCAGAAACAGAGAGAGATATAGAGGACTAATCAGAGGGAAAAAGGGAACAGGTGGGAAAAGGGGTGACGAGGTAGTTAGGAGGAGACAAGGCACAGCTGGGGGAAAGAGGGGGAGAAAAGGTAACCTAACAACGACCAGCAGAGGGAGACAGGGTGAAGGGAAAGGACAGAAACAAGACACAACATGACAGTACATGACAGTACCCCCCCACTCACCGAGCGCCTCCTGGCGCACTCGAGGAGGAAACCTGGCGGCAACGGAGGAAATCATCGATCAGCGCACGGTCCAGCACGTCCCGAGAGGGAACCCAACTCCTCTCCTCAGGACCGTACCCCTCCCAATCTACTAGGTACTGATGACCACGGCCCCGAGGACGCATGTCCAAAATCCTACGGACCCTGTAGATGGGTGCGCCCTCGACAAGGATGGGGGGGGGGGGGGAAGACGAGCGGGGGCGCGAAGAACGGGCTTGACACAGGAGACATGGAAGACCGGGTGGACGCGACGAAGATATCGCGGAAGAAGAAGTCGAACTGCGACAGGATTAATGATCCGAGAAATACGGAACGGACCAATGAACCGCGGGGTCAACTTGCGAGAAGTGGTCTTAAGGGGAAGGTTCTGAGTGGAGAGCCAAACTCTCTGACCGCGACAATATCTAGGACTCTTAGTTCTACGCTTATTAGCAGCCCTCACAGTCTGCGCCCTATAACGGCAAAGTGCAGACCTGACCCTCTTCCAGGTGCGCTCGCAACGTTGGACAAAAGCCTGAGCGGAGGGGACGCTGGACTCGGCGAACTGAGATGAGAACAGCGGAGGCTGGTACCCGAGGCTACTCTGAAAAGGAGATAGCCCGGTCGCAGACGAAGGAAGCGAGTTGTGGGCGTATTCTGCCCAGGGGAGCTGTTCTGACCAAGACGCAGGGTTGCGAAAAGAAAGACTGCGTAAGATGCGACCAATAGTCTGATTGGCCCGTTCTGCTTGACCGTTAGACTGGGGGTGAAAGCCGGAAGAGAGACTGACGGAAGCCCCAATCAAACGGCAAAACTCCCTCCAAAATTGAGACGTGAATTGCGGACCTCTGTCCGAAACGACGTCTGACGGAAGGCCATGAATTCTGAAAACATTCTCGATGATGATTTGTGCCGTCTCTTTAGCAGAAGGAAGCTTAGCAAGGGGAATAAAATGAGCCGCCTTAGAGAACCTGTCGACAACCGTAAGAATAACAGTCTTCCCCGCTGACGAAGGCAGTCCGGTGACAAAATCTAAGGCGATGTGAGACCACGGTCGAGAGGGAATGGGAAGCGGCCTGAGACGGCCGGCAGGAGGAGAGTTACCGGACTTAGTCTGCGCGCAGACCGAACAAGCAGCCACGAAGCGACGCGTGTCATGCTCCCGGGTGGGCCACCAAAAGCGCTGGCGAATGGAAGCAAGCGTACCCCGAACGCCAGGGAGGCCGGCTAACTTGGCAGAGTGAGCCCACTGAAGAACGGCCAGACGAGTAGGAACGGGAACGAAAAGAAGGTTCCTGGGACAAGCGCGCGGCGACGGAGTTTGAGTGAGTGCTTGCTTTACCTGCCTCTCAATTCCCCAGACAGTCAACCCGACAACACGCCCCTCAGGGAGAATCCCCTCGGGGTCAGTGGAGGCTACTGAAGAACTGAAGAGACGAGATAAAGCATCAGGCTTGGTGTTCTTAGAGCCCGGACGATAAGAAATCACGAACTCGAAACGAGCGAAAAACAGCGCCCAGCGCGCCTGACGCGCATTAAGTCGTTTGGCAGAACGGATGTACTCAAGGTTCCTATGGTCAGTCCAAACGACAAAAGGAACGGTCGCCCCCTCCAACCACTGTCGCCATTCGCCTAGGGCTAAGCGGATGGCGAGCAGTTCGCGGTTTCCCACATCATAGTTACGTTCCGACGGCGACAGGCGATGAGAAAAATACGCGCAAGGGTGGACCTTGTCGTCAGAGAAGGAGCGCTGAGAAAGAATGGCTCCCACGCCCACCTCTGACGCGTCAACCTCGACAATGAACTGTCTAGAGACGTCAGGTATAACAAGGATAGGTGCGGATGTAAAACGATTCTTGAGGAGATCAAAAGCTCCCTGGGCGGAAACGGACCACTTAAAGCACGTCTTGACAGAAGTAAGGGCTGTGAGAGGGGCTGCCACCTGACCGAAATTACGGATGAAACGACGATAGAAGTTCGCGAAGCCGAGAAAGCGCTGCAACTCGACGCGTGACTTAGGGACGGGCCAATCAATGACAGCTTGGACCTTAGCGGGATCCATCTTAATGCCTTCAGCGGAAATAACAGAACCGAGAAATGTGACTGAGGAGGCATGAAAAGAGCACTTCTCAGCCTTCACAAAAAGACAATTCTCTAAAAGGCGCTGGAGGACACGTCGAACGTGCTGAACATGAATCTGGAGTGACGGTGAAAAAATCAGGATATCGTCAAGGTAAACGAAAACAAAGATGTTCAGCATGTCTCTCAGGACATCATTGACTAATGCCTGAAAGACAGCTGGAGCGTTAGCGAGGCCGAAAGGAAGAACCCGGTATTCAAAGTGCCCTAACGGAGTGTTAAACGCCGTCTTCCACTCGTCCCCCTCCCTGATGCGCACGAGATGGTAAGCGTTACGAAGGTCCAACTTAGTGAAAAACCTGGCTCCCTGCTGAAGACATAAGAGGAAGCGGATAACGATTCTTCACTGTTATGTCATTCAGCCCTCGATAATCTATGCAGGGGCGCAGGGACCCGTCCTTCTTCTTAACAAAAAAAAACCCCGCTCCGGCGGGAGAGGAGGAGGGGACTATGGTACCGGCGGCAAGAGCTACAGACAAATAATCTTCGAGAGCCTTACGTTCGGGAGCCGACAGAGAGTATAGTCTACCCCGGGGGGGAGTGGTTCCCGGAAGGAGATCAATACTACAATCATACGACCGGTGTGGAGGAAGAGAGGTGGCCCTGGACCGACTGAACACCGTGCGCAGATCGTGATATTCCTCCGGCACCCCTGTCAAATCACCAGGCTCCTCCTGTGAAGAAGAGACAGAGGAAACAGGAGGGATAGCAGACATTAAACATTTCACATGACAAGAGACGTTCCAGGAGAGGATAGAATTACTAGACCAATTAATGGAAGGATTATGACAAACTAGCCAGGGATGGCCCAAAACAACAGGTGTAAAAGGTGAACGAAAAATTAAAAAAGAAATGGTTTCGCTATGATTACCAGAAACAGTGAGGGTTAAAGGTAGCGTCTCACGCTGAATCCTGGGGAGAGGACTAACATCCAGGGCGAACAAGGCCGTGGACTCCCTTAACTGTCTGAGAGGAATGTCATGTTCCCGAGCCCAGGTCTCGTCCATAAAACAGCCCTCCGCCCCAGAGTCTATTAAGGCACTGCAGGAAGCTGAC
Organism: Oncorhynchus mykiss; assembly: GCF_057628025.1. Taxonomy (NCBI): domain Eukaryota; kingdom Metazoa; phylum Chordata; class Actinopteri; order Salmoniformes; family Salmonidae; genus Oncorhynchus; species Oncorhynchus mykiss. The sequence goes on along the minus strand of NC_143034.1, from coordinate 80,315,265 downwards.
GAACCGGTCCAGCGTAGATGGACCGACAAGGTAGTGCAGGATCTTGAAGGAGAGACAGGAGTAGTAGCGCTCACCAGTAGCCCTCCGCTTACTGATGAGCTCTGGCTTTTACTGGACATGAAGTGACAAAATGACCAGCAGAACCGCAATAGAGACAGAGGCGGTTGGTGATTCTCCGTTCCCTCTCCTTAGTCGAGATGCGGATACCTCCCAGCTGCATAGGCTCAGCACCCGAGCCGGCAGAGGAAGATGGTAGTGATGCGGAGAGGGGGGCAACGGAGAACGCGAGCTCCTTTCCACGAGCTCGGTGACGAAGATCAACCCGTCGCTCAATGCGAATAGCGAGTTCAATCAAGGAATCCACGCTGGAAGGAACCTCCCGGGAGAGAATCTCATCCTTTACCTCTGCGCGGAGACCCTCCAGAAAACGAGCGAGCAAAGCCGGCTCGTTCCAGCCACTGGAGGCAGCAAGAGTGCGAAACTCAATAGAGTAGTCTGTTATGGATCGATTACCCTGACATAGGGAAGACAGGGCCCTGGAAGCCTCCTCCCCAAAAACAGATCGATCAAAAACCCGTATCATCTCCTCCTTAAAGTCCTGATACTGGTTAGTACACTCAGCCCTTGCCTCCCAGATTGCCGTGCCCCACTCACGAGCCCGTCCAGTAAGGAGAGATATGACGTAGGCGACACGAGCAGTGCTCCTGGAGTAAGTGTTGGGCTGGAGAGAAAACACAATATCACACTGGGTGAGGAACGAGCGGCATTCAGTGGGCTCTCCAGAGTAACACGGCGGGTTATTGATTCTGGGCTCCGGAGATTCGAAAGCCCTGGAAGTGGCCGGTGGATCGAGGCGGAGATGGTGAACCTGTTCTGTGAGGTTGGAGACTTGGGTGGCCAGGGTCTCAACGGCATGTCGAGCAGCAGACAATTCCTGCTTGTGTCTGCCTAGCATCGCTCCCTGGATCTCGACGGCTGAGTGGAGAGGATCCGAAGTCGCTGGGTCCATTCTTGGTCGGATTCTTCTGTTACGGTGCGTGAATGAGGACCCAAAAGCGAATTAACGTAAACAGAGCTTCTTTAATAACAAAACAAAACGTAGGCTCAGATGGACCGGCAGGTTCCGACAGGACAGGACGAGGATGCAGCAAACATGACGATAGTCTGGTTCAGGCATGAACAACACAAACAAGAATCCGACAAAGACAGGAGCAGAAACAGAGAGAGATATAGAGGACTAATCAGAGGGAAAAAGGGAACAGGTGGGAAAAGGGGTGACGAGGTAGTTAGGAGGAGACAAGGCACAGCTGGGGGAAAGAGGGGGAGAAAAGGTAACCTAACAACGACCAGCAGAGGGAGACAGGGTGAAGGGAAAGGACAGAAACAAGACACAACATGACAGTACATGACAGAACAGGTCTATGAATCTAATATTAATACTATGGTTATGAACTGAACAGGTCTATGAATCTAATATTAATACTATGGTAACGAACTGAACAGGTCTATGAATCTAATACTAATACTAATGAACTGAACAGGTATATGAATCTAATATTAATACTATGGTAATGAACTGAACAGGTCTATGAATCTAATATTAATACTAATGAACTGAACAGGTATATGAATCTAATATTAATACTATGGTAATGAACTGAACAGGTCTATGAATCTAATATTAATACTATGGTTATGAACTGAACAGGTCTATGAATCTAATATTAATACTATGGTAACGAACTGAACAGGTCTATGAATCTAATACTAATACTAATGAACTGAACAGGTCTATGAATCTAATATTAATACTAATGAACTGAATAGGTCTATGAATCTAATATTAATACTATGGTAATGAACTGAACAGGTCTATGAATCTAATATTAATACTAATGAACTGAACAGGTCTATGAATCTAATATTAATACTAATGAACTGAACAGGTCTATTAATCTAATATTAATACTATGGTAATGAACTGAACAGGTCTATGAATCTAATATTAATACTAATGAACTGAATAGGTCTATGAATCTAATATTAATACTATGGTAATGAACTGAACAGGTCTATGAATCTAATACTATGGTAATGAACTGAACAGGTTTATGAATCTAATATTAATACTATGGTAATGAACTGAACAGGTCTATGAATCTAATATTTATACTAATGAACTGAACACGTCTATGAGTCTAATAATACTATGGTAATGAACTGAACAGGTCTATGAATCTAATATTAATACTAATGACCTGAACAGGTATATGAATCTAATATTAATACTGTGGTAATGAAATGAACAGGTCTATGAATCTAATATTAATACTATGGTTATGAACTGAACAGGTCTATGAATCTAATATTAATACTATGGTAATGAACTGAACAGGTCTATGAATCTAATATTAATACGAATGAACTGAACAGGTCTATGAATCTAATATTAATACTATGGTAATGAACTGAACAGGTCTAATATTAATACTATGGTAATGAACTGAACAGGTCTATGAATCTAATACTAATACTAATGAACTGAACAGGTCTATGAATCTAATACTAATACTAATGAACTGAACAGGTCTATGAATCTAATACTAATACTAATGAACTGAACAGGTCTATGAATCTAATATTAATACTATGGTAATGAACTGAACAGGTTTATGAATCTAATATTAATACTAATGAACTGAACAGGTCTATGAATCTAATATGAATACTATGGTAATGAACTGAACAGGTCTATGAATCTAATATTAATACTATGGTTATGAACTGAACAGGTCTATGAATCTAATATTAATACTATGTTAACGAACTGAACAGGTCTATGAATCTAATACTAATACTAATGAACTGAACAGGTATATGAATCTAATATTAATACTATGGTAATGAACTGAACAGGTCTATGAATCTAATATTAATACTAATGAACTGAACAGGTATATGAATCTAATATTAATACTATGGTAATGAACTGAACAGGTCTATGAATCTAATATTAATACTATGGTTATGAACTGAACAGGTCTATGAATCTAATATTAATACTATGGTAACGAACTGAACAGGTCTATGAATCTAATACTAATACTAATGAACTGAACAGGTCTATGAATCTAATATTAATACTAACGAACTGAATAGGTCTATGAATCTAATATTAATACTATGGTAATGAACTGAACAGGTCTATGAATCTAATATTAATACTAATGAACTGAACAGGTCTATGAATCTAATATTAATACTAATGAACTGAACAGGTCTATGAATCTAATATTAATACTAATGAACTGAATAGGTCTATGAATCTAATATTAATACTATGGTAATGAACTGAACAGGTCTATGAATCTAATATTAATACTATGGTAATGAACTGAACAGGTCTATGGATCTAATATTAATACTATGGTAATGAACTGAACAGGTCTATGAATCTAATATTAATACTATGGTAATGAACTGAACAGGTCTATGGATCTAATATTAATACTAATGAACTGAACAAGTCGATGCTTGTCAACAACAGCCAAGGTTTTATAACCTGTTTCCTAATTTGACTGTTACCTTCAATCTAATGCATTCTAACCTCTGATCAGCCATTGAGATAGAACTGTTACCTTCAATCTAATGCATTCTAACATCTGATCAGCCATTGAGATAGACCTGTTACCTTCAATCTAATGCATTCTAACATCTGATCAGCCATTGAGATAGAACTGTTACCTTCAATCTAATGCATTCTAACATCTGATCAGCCATTGAGATAGACCTGTTACCTTCAATCTAATGCATTCTAACATCTGATCAGCCATTGAGATAGAACTGTTACCTTCAATCTAATGCATTCTAACATCTGATCAGCCATTGAGATAGAACTGTTACCTTCAATCTAATGCATTCTAACATCTGATCAGCCATTGAGATAGAACTGTTACCTTCAATCTAATGCATTCTAACATCTGATCAGCCATTGAGATAGAAATGTTACCTTCAATCTAATGCATTCTAAAATCTGATCAGCCATTGAGATAGAACTGTTACCATGGTCACACTTGATAACTTCCTCCTGAATTAACTAAACATGGTCATTACTAGTTAAATAATAACACAAGGCTACAACAAAAATAAACTGAAGTTACAGGTTATTTATTAAATCAGTTTACCGGCTCCAGGTTGGTTACACAAGTGGCACAAAACGATTTGCAACAACTCCAGTCATTTCAACATATTTATAGTATAAAATGGTAGCCTAGATAGGCATAAAGATGAATAGGCTACAGTAGCCTAGATAGGCATAAAGATGAATAGGCTACAGTAGCCTAGATAGGCATAAAGATGAATAGGCTACAGTAGCCTAGATAGGCATACAGATGAATAGGCTACAGTAGCCTAGATAGGCATAAAGATGAAAAGGCTACAGTAGCCTAGATAGGCATAAAGATGAATAGGCTACAGTAGCCTAGATAGGCATAAAGATGAATAGGCTACAGTAGCCTAGATAGGCATAAAGATGAATAGGCTACAGTAGCCTAGATAGGCATAAAGATGAATAGGCTACAGTAGCCTAGATAGGCATAAAGATGAATAGGCTACAGTAGCCTAGATAGGCATAAGGATGAATAGGCTACAGTAGCCTAGATAGGCATAAAGATGAATAGGCTACAGTGGCCTAGATAGGCATAAAGATGAATAGGCTACAGTAGCCTAGATAGGCATAAAGATGAATAGGCTACAGTAGCCTAGATAGGCATACAGATGAATAGGCTACAGTAGCCTAGATAGGCATAAAGATGAATAGGCTACAGTAGCCTAGATAGGCATACAGATGAATAGGCTACAGGAGCCTAGATAGGCATAAAGATGAATAGGCTACAGTAGCCTAGATAGGCATACATATGAATAGGCTACAGTAGCCTAGATAGGCATAAAGATGAATAGGCTACAGTAGCCTAGATAGCATAAGGATGAATAGGCTACAGTAGCCTAGATAGGCATAAAGATGAATAGGCTACAGTAGCCTAGATAGGCATAAAGATGAATAGGCTACAGTAGCCTAGATAGGCATAAAGATGAATAGGCTACAGTAGCCTAGATAGGCATAAAGATGAATAGGCTAAAGTAGCCTAGATAGGCATACAGATGAACAGGCTACTTGATGGCCAACAGATGTTTCATTCTCCACATTTAAAGTCAGTTTCATTGTGGAGTTTTTCTGAAAGTTCCAGAACTTTGATTTCAAATTTCCACTCGTGACCCAATAACTGAGCCTCCGCGTGATATGGTTTTCCATCAGTAAAGTCGACATTATAATGCCATTTAAACCACCTCTGAGTGAATTTATCTCACACGCTCCAGTGCGCCTAAAGTAGTTGTCCTGTGCTTTGTCACCTTATCTCTAGAGCCCCTAAAGTAGTTGTCCTGTGTTTTGTCACCTTATCTCTAGAGCCCCTAAAGTAGTTGTCCTGTGCTTTGTCACCTTATCTCTAGAGCCCCTAAAGTAGTTGTCCTGTGCTTTGTCACCTTATCTCCAGAGCCCCTAAAGTAGTTGTCCTGTGCTTTGTCACCTTATCTCTAGAGAACCTAAAGTAGTTTTCCTGTGCTTTGTCACCTTATCTCTAGAGCCCCTAAAGTAGTTGTCCTGTGCTTTGTCACCTTATCTCTAGAGAACCTAAAGTAGTTTTCCTGTGCTTTGTCACCTTATCTCTAGAGCCCCTAAAGTAGTTGTCCTGTGCTTTGTCACCTTATCTCTAGAGCCCCTAAAGTAGTTGTCCTGTGCTTTGTCACCTTATCTCCAGAGCCCCTAAAGTAGTTGTCCTGTGCTTTGTCACCTTATCTCTAGAGCCCCTAAAGTAGTTGTCCTGTGCTTTGTCACCTTATCTCCAGAGCCCCTATAGCAGTTGTCCTGTGTTTTGTCACGTTATCTCTAGAGACCCTAAAGTGGTTTTCCTGTGCTTTGTCACCTTATCTCCAGAGCCCCTAAAGTGGTTTTCCTGTGCTTTGTCACCTTATCTCCAGAGCCCCTATAGCAGTTGTCCTGTGTTTTGTCACGTTATCTCTAGAGAACCTAAAGTAGTTTTCCTGTGCTTTGTCACCTTATTTATTGATGCGCAACAGTTCTAGAGCGTTAATATGATTTATGGAGAAAGGGTTGTAAAATAGGTGTCTCCATAATGACAATCTAAATAGCCCACCTTTATAACATACAGGGCTACTTTGGAAACTGCTTGTTACGGAGTCTAGTTGATAGGTAATCGACTAGCTGGGCTGTTCCCCGGACTCCGTGTGTAGAGACTTGTACAATGCTTGAACAAGGCTATTCAACCTGACATTTGTGTCTGTCTGTATTCTCGTTATCCTCCACTAGATGGCAGTAAACACCTGCTGTAGCTAGACATTCCAACAACAGTGACCGCGTTTACATGCCCACAAATATCCCTTTATTATTCAGGATACTCAAATATTCTGTTTTTAAATTGATGCATGTACACATCTTATCCCATGTACTGTTGTTTCTGCTGTCTGCTCAGGCTGTTTCACATGTTATATGTGTTGTGTGAGGATGTTCTCATCTGATTCTCAAAAGAAATCACTTCATAAAGTAGGCTACCTGTGTAGTTTGATCCACTGTAGTAATGTATTTATCTGATACTCTGTACTGGACCGTGGAGCCGACTGGCTACTTTTACCACTAATTTAGATACATTTCTGATTATAATTTTCTACATTTGGAAGGTCATTTGTTTGTCAATTATAGTTGATACATGCAGCTTCTCCTAGGACATAACTTGTTGCCCCAGAAGACTAAATAAAGTAGTTCTCTCCAGAATAATGATAGACTAAATAAACTAGTTCTCTCCAGAATAATGATAGACTAAATAAAGTAGTTCTCTCCAGAATAATGATAGACTAAATAAAGTAGTTCTCTCCAGAATAATGATAGACTAAATAAAGTTGTTCTCTCCAGAATAATGACAGACTAAATAAAGTAGTTCCCTCCAGAATAATGATAGACTAAATAAAGTAGTTCTCTCCAGAATAATGTTTTACATTGACAGACTAAATAAAGTAGTTCTCTCCAGAATAATGTTTTACATTGACAGACTAAATAAAGTAGTTCTCTCCAGAATAATGTTTTACTGACAGACTAAATAAAGTAGTTCTCTCCAGAATAATGATAGACTAAATAAAGTAGTTCTCTCCAGAATAATGATAGACTAAATAAAGTAGTTCTCTCCAGAATAATGTTTTACTGACAGACTAAATAAAGTAGTTCTCTCCAGAATAATGTTTTACATTGATAGACTAAATAAAGTAGTTTTCTCCAGAATAATGTTTTACTGACAGACTAAATAAAGTAGTTCTCTCCAGAATAATGTTTTACATTGACAGACTAAATAAAGTAGTTCTCTCCAGAATAATGTTTTACATTGACAGACTAAATACAGTAGTTCTCTCCAGAATAATGTTTTACATTGAGAGAATGAATGCATTAGTAATCTACTAGTTAACACCGGTAAAGTTGACCATTTAGTTTCGGGACCGGGGAGAAAGCGCAATAACTCCAGAACAGTGGAAAGATTGGTCCTGTGTAACATGTCCATATGTCATCAGTCTGAACGGTTTGAAGGAACAGAAAAGCTGAGAAACAATGAAACACGTTTCTGATCAGGTTGAAAATACCGTCTGCTTGCATCAGTGTCAAAGATAACACCTTACACTCTCATTCACAATATCTCAAAGAGATAATGAAATAAATCATATTTCTCCACCCCTGTTCCCCGGACTAAATTAACATGTGTTGTTTCATTTAAATGACAAGAAATGCATGATTCTGCAGTTCATATTATATTAGTTGATAGGTCTACAGTCAGTGTCCAGATTTCAGTTCATATTATATTAGAGTATAGGTCTACAGTCAGTGTCCAGATTTCAGTTCATATTATATTAGAGTATAGGTCTACAGTCAGTGTCCAGATTTCAGTTCATATTATATTAGAGTATAGGTCTACAGTCAGTGTCCAGATTTCAGTTCATATTATATTAGTTGATAGGTCTACAGTCAGTGTCCAGATTTCAGTTCATATTATATTAGAGTATAGGTCTACAGTCAGTGTCCAGATTTCAGTTCATATTATATTAGAGTATAGGTCTACAGTCAGTGTCCAGATTTCAGTTCATATTATATTAGAGTATAGGTCTACAGTCAGTGTCCAGATTTCAGTTCATATTATATTAGTTGATAGGTCTACAGTCAGTGTCCAGATTTCAGTTCATATTATATTAGAGTATAGGTCTACAGTCAGTGTCCAGATTTCAGTTCATATTATATTAGAGTATAGGTCTACAGTCAGTGTCCAGATTTCAGTTCATATTATATTAGAGTATAGGTCTACAGTCAGTGTCCAGATTTCAGTTCATATTATATTAGAGTATAGGTCTACAGTCAGTGTCCAGATTTCAGTTCATATTATATTAGTTGATAGGTCTACAGTCAGTGTCCAGATTTCAGTTCATATTATATTAGAGTATAGGTCTACAGTCAGTGTCCAGATTTCAGTTCATATTAGATTAGTTGATAGGTCTACAGTCAGTGTCCAGATTTCAGTTCATATTATATTAGAGTATAGGTCTACAGTCAGTGTCCAGATTTCAGTTCATATTATATTAGTTGATAGGTCTACAGTCAGTGTCCAGATTTCAGTTCATATTATATTAGAGTATAGGTCTACAGTCAGTGTCCAGATTTCAGTTCATATTATATTAGTTGATAGGTCTACAGTCAGTGTCCAGATTTCAGTTCATATTATATTAGTTGATAGGTCTACAGTCAGTGTCCAGATTTCAGTTCATATTATATTAGAGTATAGGTCTACAGTCAGTGTCCAGATTTCAGTTCATATTATATGAGTTGATAGGTCTACAGTCAGTGTCCAGATTTCAGTTCATATTATATTAGAGTATAGGTCTACAGTCAGTGTCCAGATTTCAGTTCATATTATATTAGAGTATAGGTCTACAGTCAGTGTCCAGATTTCAGTTCATATTATATTAGTTGATAGGTCTACAGTCAGTGTCCAGATTTCAGTTCATATTATATTAGAGTATAGGTCTACAGTCAGTGTCCAGATTTCAGTTCATATTATATTAGAGTATAGGTCTACAGTCAGTGTCCAGATTTCAGTTCATATTATATTAGAGTATAGGTCTACAGTCAGTGTCCAGATTTCAGTTCATATTATATTAGATTATAGGTCTACAGTCAGTGTCCAGATTTCAGTTCATATTATATTAGTTGATAGGTCTACAGTCAGTGTCCAGATTTCAGTTCATATTATATTAGAGTATAGGTCTACAGTCAGTGTCCAGATTTCAGTTCATATTATATTAGTTGATAGGTCTACAGTCAGTGTCCAGATTTCAGTTCATATTATATTAGAGTATAGGTCTACAGTCAGTGTCCAGATTTCAGTTCATATTATATTAGAGTATAGGTCTACAGTCAGTGTCCAGATTTCAGTTCATATTATATTAGAGTATAGGTCTACAGTCAGTGTCCAGATTTCAGTTCATATTATATTAGTTGATAGGTCTACAGTCAGTGTCCAGATTTCAGTTCATATTATATTAGTTGATAGGTCTACAGTCAGTGTCCAGATTTCAGTTCATATTATATTAGTTGATAGGTCTACAGTCAGTGTCCAGATTTCAGTTCATATTATATTAGAGTATAGGCCTACAGTCAGTGTCCAGATTTCAGTTCATATTATATTAGAGTATAGGTCTACAGTCAGTGTCCAGATTTCAGTTCATATTATATTAGAGTATAGGTCTACAGTCAGTGTCCAGATTTCAGTTCATATTATATTAGAGTATAGGTCTACAGTCAGTGTCCAGATTTCAGTTCATATTATATTAGAGTATAGGTCTACAGTCAGTGTCCAGATTTCAGTTCATATTATATTAGTTGATAGGTCTACAGTCAGTGTCCAGATTTCAGTTCATATTATATTAGTTGATAGGTCTACAGTCAGTGTCCAGATTTCAGTTCATATTATATTAGTTGATAGGTCTACAGTCAGTGTCCAGATTTCAGTTCATATTATATTAGTTGATAGGTCTACAGTCAGTGTCCAGATTTCAGTTCATATTATATTAGTTGATAGGTCTACAGTCAGTGTCCAGATTTCAGTTCATATTATATTAGTTGATAGGTCTACAGTCAGTGTCCAGATTTCAGTTCATATTATATTAGTTGATAGGTCTACAGTCAGTGTCCAGATTTCAGTTCATATTATATTAGTTGATAGGTCTACAGTCAGTGTCCAGATTTCAGTTCATATTATATTAGTTGATAGGTCTACAGTCAGTGTCCAGATTTCAGTTCATATTATATTAGTTGATAGGTCTACAGTCAGTGTCCAGATTTCAGTTCATATTATATTAGAGTATAGGTCTACAGTCAGTGTCCAGATTTCAGTTCATATTATATTAGTTGATAGGTCTACAGTCAGTGTCCAGATTTCAGTTCATATTATATTAGTTGATAGGTCTACAGTCAGTGTCCAGATTTCAGTTCATATTATATTAGAGTATAGGTCTACAGTCAGTGTCCAGATTTCAGTTCATATTATATTAGAGTATAGGTCTACAGTCAGTGTCCAGATTTCAGTTCATATTATATTAGAGTATAGGTCTACAGTCAGTGTCCAGATTTCAGTTCATATTATATTAGTTGATAGGTCTACAGTCAGTGTCCAGATTTCAGTTCATATTATATTAGAGTATAGGTCTACAGTCAGTGTCCAGATTTCAGTTCATATTATATTAGAGTATAGGTCTACAGTCAGTGTCCAGATTTCAGTTCATATTATATTAGAGTATAGGTCTACAGTCAGTGTCCAGATTTCAGTTCATATTATATTAGTTGATAGGTCTACAGTCAGTGTCCAGATTTCAGTTCATATTATATTAGTTGATAGGTCTACCTACAGTCAGTGTCCAGATTTCAGTTCATATTATATTAGAGTATAGGTCTACAGTCAGTGTCCAGATTTCAGTTCATATTATATTAGTTGATAGGTCTACAGTCAGTGTCCAGATTTCAGTTCATATTATATTAGAGTATAGGTCTACAGTCAGTGTCCAGATTTCAGTTCATATTATATTAGTTGATAGGTCTACAGTCAGTGTCCAGATTTCAATTAATATTCCATTTAACCCATATGAATTTAAAAGAGTAATATTCAGTTTATTCATGGGTACTGGGATACTCATGAAATGGGATATCAATGGTGTATGTAAACAGTTTATCCCGAATAAGACCTTAAGCAGCAAATGAGCTATTGTCCGGAATACCTTGAGATGTAAATATGGTCAGTTTGGTCTCTTGGTCCTGGTGACTATGGGGCATATAATCATAAAGGCAGTGTCTCAGAGCTGATATAGGATCAGTTCCCCCCTCTCCATGTAATCTGATTCATAATGATCTAGGATCAGGTCACCATCTGCATGTAATCTGATTCATTATGATCTAGGATCAGGTCTCCCTCTCCATGTAATCTGATTCATAATGATCTAGGATCAGGTCACCATCTGCATGTAATCTGATTCATAATGATCTAGGATCAGGTCTCCCCTCTCCATGTAAGCTGATTCATTATGATCTAGGATCAGGTCCCCCCTCTCCATGTAATCTGATTCATTATGATCTAGGATCAGGTCCCACTGTCTATGTAATCTGATTCATTATGATCTAGGATCAGGTCCCCCGTCTCCATGTAATCTGATTAATTATGATGTAGGATCAGGTCACCCTCTCCATGTAATCTGATTAATTATGAACTAGGATCAGCTCCCCCCTCTCCATGTAATCTGATTCAATATGATCTAGGATCAGGTCCTCCTCTCCATGTAATCTGAATCATTATGATTTTGGATCAGGTCCTTATGATCTAAAAGGCTAAACTGATCCACCTTTAAAGGAGCCTTTGGGGGATTTTTGAGACCAGGTCAACCTCATTTTTAACCCTTAGACTACAATGGTCTGTTGAAATGTAATGAACATAATAAACACATCCCCATCAACATCTGTCTGTTTAAACTGGAGATGTCTGTTTAAACTGGAGATGTCTGTTTAAGATGGAGGTGTCTGTTTAAACTGGAGATGTCTGTTTAAGATGGAGATGTCTATTTAACTGGAGATGTCTGTTTAAACTGGAGATGTCTGTTTAAGTTAGAGATGTCTGTTTAAGTTAGATATGTCTGTTTAAACTGGAGATGTCTGTTTAAGCTGGAGATGTCTGTTTAAACTGGAGATGTCTGTTTAAGTTAGAGATGTCTGTTTAAGTTAGAGATGTCTGTTTAAACTGGAGATGTCTGTTTAAACTGGAGATGTCTGTTTAAACTGGAGATGTCTGTTTAAGATGGAGATGTCTGTTTAAGCTGGAGATGTCTGTTTAAGCTGGAGATGTCTGTTTAAACTGGAGATGTCTGTTTAAGATGGAGATGTCTGTTTAAACTGGAGATGTCTGTTTAAGATGGAGATGTCTGTTTAAGCTGGAGATGTCTGTTTAAGCTGGAGATGTCTGTTTAAACTGGAGATGTCTGTTTAAGCTGGAGATGTCTGTTTAAACTGGAGATGTCTGTTTAAACTGGAGATGTCTGTTTAAACTGGAGATGTCTGTTTAAGATGGAGATGTCTGTTTAAGCTGGAGATGTCTGTTTAAGCTGGAGATGTCTGTTTAAACTGGAGATGTCTGTTTAAGCTGGAGATGTCTGTTTAAACTGGAGATGTCTGTTTAAGCTGGAGATGTCTGTTTAAAATGGAGATGTCTGTTTAAGCTGGAGATGTCTGTTTAAGCTGGAGATGTCTGTTTAAACTGGAGATGTCTGTTTAAGTTAGAGATGTCTGTTTAAGTTAGAGATGTCTGTTTAAACTGGAGATGTCTGTTTAAGCTGGAGATGTCTGTTTAAACTGGAGATGTCTGTTTAAGATGGAGATGTCTGTTTAAGCTGGAGATGTCTGTTTAAGCTGGAGATGTCTGTTTAAACTGGAGATGTCTGTTTAAGCTGGAGATGTCTGTTTAAACTGGAGATGTCTGTTTAAGATGGAGATGTCTGTTTAAGCTGGAGATGTCTGTTTAAGCTGGAGATGTCTGTTTAAACTGGAGATGTCTGTTTAAGCTGGAGATGTCTGTTTAAACTGGAGATGTCTGTTTAAACTGGAGATGTCTGTTTAAGCTGGAGATGTCTGTTTAAACTGGAGATGTCTGTTTAAGATGGAGATGTCTGTTTAAGATGGAGATGTCTGTTTAAGCTGGAGATGTCTGTTTAAACTGGAGATGTCTGTTTAAGCTGGAGATGTCTGTTTAAAATGGAGATGTCTGTTTAAGCTGGAGATGTCTGTCTAAGATGGAGATGTCTATTTAAACTGGAGATTTCTGTTTAAGATGGAGATGTCTGTTTAAACTGGAGATGTCTGTTTAAGATGGAGATGTCTGTTTAAACTGGAGATGTCTGTTTAAACTGGAGATGTCTATTTAAACTGGAGATGTCTGTTTAAGATGGAGATGTCTGTTTAAGATGGAGATGTCTGTTTAAACTGGAGATGTCTGTTTAAGATGGAGATGTCTGTTTAAACTGGAGATGTCTGTTTAAACTGGAGATGTCTGTTTAAGATGGAGATGTCTATTTAAACTGGAGATGTCTGTTTAAGATGGAGATGTCTGTTTAAGATGGAGATGTCTGTTTAAACTGGAGATGTCTGTTTAAGATGGAGATGTCTGTTTAAACTGGAGATGTCTGTTTAAGATGGAGATGTCTGTTTAAACTGGAGATGTCTGTTTAAACTGGAGATGTCTGTTTGAACTGGAGATGTCTATTTAAACGGGAGATGTCTGTTTAAGATGGAGATGTCTGTTTAAGATGGAGATGTCTGTTTAAGTTAGAGATGTCTGTTTAATTTAGAGATGTCTGTTTAAACTGGAGATTTCTGTTTAAGTTTGAGATGTCTGTTTAAACTGGAGATGTCTGTTTAAGCTGGAGATGTCTGTTTAATCTGGAGATGTCTGTTTAAGTTAGAGATGTCTGTTTAAACTGGAGATGTCTGTTTAAACTGGCGATGTCTGTTTAAGCTGGAGATGTCTATTTAATCTGGAGATGTCTGTTTAAACTGGAGATGTCTGTTTAAACTGGAGATGTCTGTTTAAACTGGAGATGTCTGTTTAAGATGGAGATTTCTGTTTAAGATGGAGATGTCTGTTTAAACTGGAGATGTCTGTTTAAGATGGAGATGTCTGTTTAAGATGGAGATGTCTGTTTAAACTGGAGATGTCTGTTTAAGATGGAGATGTCTGTTTAAACTGGAGATGTCTGTTTAAACTGGAGATGTCTGTTTAAGATGGAGATGTCTGTTTAAGATGGAGATGTCTATTTAAACTGGAGATGTCTGTTTAAGATGGAGATGTCTGTTTAAGATGGAGATGTCTATTTAAACTGGAGATGTCTGTTTAAGATGGAGATGTCTGTTTAAACTGGAGATGTCTGTTTAAGATGGAGATGTCTGTATAAACTGGAGATGTCTGTTTAAACTGGAGATGTCTGTTTAAACTGGAGATGTCTATTTAAACGGGAGATGTCTGTTTAAGATGGAGATGTCTGTTTAAGATGGAGATGTCTGTTTAAACTGGAGATGTCTGTTTAAACTGGAGATGTCTGTTTAAGCTGGAGATGTCTGTTTAAACTGGAGATGTCTGTTTAAGATGGAGATGTCTGTTTAAGCTGGAGATGTCTGTTTAAGCTGGAGATGTCTGTTTAAACTGGAGATGTCTGTTTAAGCTGGAGATGTCTGTTTAAACTGGAGATGTCTGTTTAAGCTGGAGATGTCTGTTTAAAATGGAGATGTCTGTTTAAGCTGGAGATGTCTGTTTAAGCTGGAGATGTCTGTTTAAACTGGAGATGTCTGTTTAAGTTAGAGATGTCTGTTTAAGTTAGAGATGTCTGTTTAAACTGGAGATGTCTGTTTAAGCTGGAGATGTCTGTTTAAACTGGAGATGTCTGTTTAAGATGGAGATGTCTGTTTAAGCTGGAGATGTCTGTTTAAGCTGGAGATGTCTGTTTAAACTGGAGATGTCTGTTTAAGCTGGAGATGTCTGTTTAAACTGGAGATGTCTGTTTAAGATGGAGATGTCTGTTTAAGCTGGAGATGTCTGTTTAAGCTGGAGATGTCTGTTTAAACTGGAGATGTCTGTTTAAGCTGGAGATGTCTGTTTAAACTGGAGATGTCTGTTTAAACTGGAGATGTCTGTTTAAGCTGGAGATGTCTGTTTAAACTGGAGATGTCTGTTTAAGATGGAGATGTCTGTTTAAGATGGAGATGTCTGTTTAAGCTGGAGATGTCTGTTTAAACTGGAGATGTCTGTTTAAGCTGGAGATGTCTGTTTAAAATGGAGATGTCTGTTTAAGCTGGAGATGTCTGTCTAAGATGGAGATGTCTATTTAAACTGGAGATTTCTGTTTAAGATGGAGATGTCTGTTTAAACTGGAGATGTCTGTTTAAGATGGAGATGTCTGTTTAAACTGGAGATGTCTGTTTAAACTGGAGATGTCTATTTAAACTGGAGATGTCTGTTTAAGATGGAGATGTCTGTTTAAGATGGAGATGTCTGTTTAAACTGGAGATGTCTGTTTAAGATGGAGATGTCTGTTTAAACTGGAGATGTCTGTTTAAGATGGAGATGTCTGTTTAAGATGGAGATGTCTGTTTAAGATGGAGATGTCTATTTAAACTGGAGATGTCTGTTTAAGATGGAGATGTCTGTTTAAGATGGAGATGTCTATTTAAACTGGAGATGTCTGTTTAAGATG
This sequence comes from Oncorhynchus mykiss, assembly GCF_057628025.1. Taxonomy (NCBI): domain Eukaryota; kingdom Metazoa; phylum Chordata; class Actinopteri; order Salmoniformes; family Salmonidae; genus Oncorhynchus; species Oncorhynchus mykiss. Next base: position 80,299,380 of record NC_143034.1, on the reverse strand, counting down.
GAGATGTCTGTTTAAACTGGAGATGTCTGTTTAAGATGGAGATGTCTGTATAAACTGGAGATGTCTGTTTAAACTGGAGATGTCTGTTTAAACTGGAGATGTCTATTTTAACGGGAGATGTCTGTTTAAGATGGAGATGTCTGTTTAAGATGGAGATGTCTGTTTAAACTGGAGATGTCTGTTTAAACTGGAGATGTCTGTTTAAGCTGGAGATGTCTGTTTAAACTGGAGATGTCTGTTTAAGATGGAGATGTCTGTTTAAGCTGGAGATGTCTGTTTAAGCTGGAGATGTCTGTTTAAACTGGAGATGTCTGTTTAAGCTGGAGATGTCTGTTTAAACTGGAGATGTCTGTTTAAGCTGGAGATGTCTGTTTAAAATGGAGATGTCTGTTTAAGCTGGAGATGTCTGTTTAAGCTGGAGATGTCTGTTTAAACTGGAGATGTCTGTTTAAGTTAGAGATGTCTGTTTAAGTTAGAGATGTCTGTTTAAACTGGAGATGTCTGTTTAAGCTGGAGATGTCTGTTTAAACTGGAGATGTCTGTTTAAGATGGAGATGTCTGTTTAAGCTGGAGATGTCTGTTTAAGCTGGAGATGTCTGTTTAAACTGGAGATGTCTGTTTAAGCTGGAGATGTCTGTTTAAACTGGAGATGTCTGTTTAAGATGGAGATGTCTGTTTAAGCTGGAGATGTCTGTTTAAGCTGGAGATGTCTGTTTAAACTGGAGATGTCTGTTTAAGCTGGAGATGTCTGTTTAAACTGGAGATGTCTGTTTAAACTGGAGATGTCTGTTTAAGCTGGAGATGTCTGTTTAAACTGGAGATGTCTGTTTAAGATGGAGATGTCTGTTTAAGATGGAGATGTCTGTTTAAGCTGGAGATGTCTGTTTAAACTGGAGATGTCTGTTTAAGCTGGAGATGTCTGTTTAAAATGGAGATGTCTGTTTAAGCTGGAGATGTCTGTCTAAGATGGAGATGTCTATTTAAACTGGAGATTTCTGTTTAAGATGGAGATGTCTGTTTAAACTGGAGATGTCTGTTTAAGATGGAGATGTCTGTTTAAACTGGAGATGTCTGTTTAAACTGGAGATGTCTATTTAAACTGGAGATGTCTGTTTAAGATGGAGATGTCTGTTTAAGATGGAGATGTCTGTTTAAACTGGTGATGTCTGTTTAAGATGGAGATGTCTGTTTAAACTGGAGATGTCTGTTTAAACTGGAGATGTCTGTTTAAGATGGAGATGTCTATTTAAACTGGAGATGTCTGTTTAAGATGGAGATGTCTGTTTAAGATGGAGATGTCTGTTTAAACTGGAGATGTCTGTTTAAGATGGAGATGTCTGTTTAAACTGGAGATGTCTGTTTAAGATGGAGATGTCTGTTTAAACTGGAGATGTCTGTTTAAACTGGAGATGTCTGTTTGAACTGGAGATGTCTATTTAAACGGGAGATGTCTGTTTAAGATGGAGATGTCTGTTTAAGATGGAGATGTCTGTTTAAGTTAGAGATGTCTGTTTAATTTAGAGATGTCTGTTTAAACTGGAGATTTCTGTTTAAGTTTGAGATGTCTGTTTAAACTGGAGATGTCTGTTTAAGCTGGAGATGTCTGTTTAAACTGGAGATGTCTGTTTAAGTTAGAGATGTCTGTTTAAACTGGAGATGTCTGTTTAAACTGGCGATGTCTGTTTAAGCTGGAGATGTCTATTTAATCTGGAGATGTCTGTTTAAACTGGAGATGTCTGTTTAAACTGGAGATGTCTGTTTAAACTGGAGATGTCTGTTTAAGATGGAGATTTCTGTTTAAGATGGAGATGTCTGTTTAAACTGGAGATGTCTGTTTAAGATGGAGATGTCTGTTTAAGATGGAGATGTCTGTTTAAACTGGAGATGTCTGTTTAAGATGGAGATGTCTGTTTAAACTGGAGATGTCTGTTTAAACTGGAGATGTCTGTTTAAGATGGAGATGTCTGTTTAAGATGGAGATGTCTATTTAAACTGGAGATGTCTGTTTAAGATGGAGATGTCTGTTTAAGATGGAGATGTCTATTTAAACTGGAGATGTCTGTTTAAGATGGAGATGTCTGTTTAAACTGGAGATGTCTGTTTAAGATGGAGATGTCTGTATAAACTGGAGATGTCTGTTTAAACTGGAGATGTCTGTTTAAACTGGAGATGTCTATTTAAACGGGAGATGTCTGTTTAAGATGGAGATGTCTGTTTAAGATGGAGATGTCTGTTTAAACTGGAGATGTCTGTTTAAACTGGAGATGTCTGTTTAAACTGGAGATGTCTGTTTAAACTGGAGATGTCTGTTTAAGATGGAGATGTCTATTTAAACTGGAGATGTCTGTTTAAACTGGAGATGTCTGTTTAAGTTAGAGATGTCTGTTTAAACTGGAGATGTCTGTTTAAACTGGAGATGTCTGGTTAAACTGGAGATGTCTGTTTAAACTGGAGATGTCTGTTTAAAACCTCTTACTTCTACCCCCTACTTTTTTGAAAATTCTGTTAAAAATCGCGCAACTTTTCAGCGTCCTGCTACTCATGCCAGGAATATAGTATATGCATATGATTAGTATGTGTGGATAGAAAACACTCTGAAGTTTATAAAACTGGTTAAATCACGGCTGTGACTATAACAGATCGTGTGTTTCATTGAAAAACGCAAGAAAAACTGCTCTCTGAAAGCAAAAAATAATTTCCATAAGTCACTTCCACCAGTTGTTAAAAGAGAACAGAATTTAATGGGAATCTGCCTGCAATTCATACAAATTCCGCACGATGGCGCCATTGTCCTAATTTTCAATTGAATTAATTGTTGGAAAATCCATCCATCTGACCTCCATTTTCCCAGTCTTCACCCGGATGCAGTTGTGGGAGATATCAGATGGCATTGTTTTTGCAAGTGAAGACCTATTGAAGAGACATCGCCCTGTAATCATTTTGATAGATTATAAACGTTTACTAATACCTAAAGTTGGATTACAAAAGGATTTCGAAGTGTTTTGTGAAAGTTTATCGTCGACTTTTTTAATTTTAAAAAATTACGCAGCGTTTAAAAACGATGATTTTTTCTGAATTACACAACTTCCATACAAAGCTATTTTGGGTATATATGGACCGATTTAAACGAAAAAAAGACCCAATAGTGATGTTTATGGGGCATATAGGAGTGCCAAGAAAGAAGCTCGTCTAAGGTAATGAATGTTTTATATTTTATTTCTGCGTTTTGGGTAGCGCCGGCTACCGCAAAATCTGTTGTTTACGTGTCGTGCTGGCATTTTGGGGGGTGCATGCTATCAGATAATAGCTTCTGATGCTTTCGCCGAAAAGCATTTTAAAAATCTGACTTGCTGGCTAGGTTCACAACGAGTGTAGCTTTAATTCAATACCCTGCTTGTGAATTTTGATCAAAGATTGAGTTGTAACGAGTACATTTAGCATTTAGCGTAGCGCATTTGCATTTCCAGGGGCATACTTGGGACGTCTGCGTGTCAAGTATTCTCAAGAAGTTAAACTGGAGATGTCTGTTTAAGATGGAGATGTCTATTTAAACTGGAGATGTCTGTTTAAACTGGAGATGTCTGTTTAAGATGGAGATATCTGTTTAAACTGGAGATGTCTGTTTAAGATGGAGATGTCTGTTTAATCTGGAGATGTCTGTTTAAGCTGGAGATGTCTGTTTAAACTGGAGATGTCTGTTTAAGCTGGAGATGTCTGTTTAAGCTGGAGATGTCTGTTTAAACTTCAGATGTCTGTTTAAGTTAGAGATGTCTGTTTAAGTTAGAGATGTCTGTTTTTTTTAGAGATGTCTGTTTAAACTGGAGATTTCTGTTTAAGTTAGAGATGTCTGTTTAAGTTAGAGATGTCTGTTTAAACTGGAGATGTCTGTTTAAGCTGGAGATGTCTGTTTAAACTGGAGATGTCTGTTTAAGATGGAGATGTCTGTTTAAGCTGGAGATGTCTGTTTAAGCTGGAGATGTCTGTTTAAACTGGAGATGTCTGTTTAAGCTGGAGATGTCTGTTTAAACTGGAGATGTCTGTTTAAGATGGAGATGTCTGTTTAAGCTGGAGATGTCTGTTTAAGCTGGAGATGTCTGTTTAAACTGGAGATGTCTGTTTAAGCTGGAGATGTCTGTTTAAACTGGAGATGTCTGTTTAAACTGGAGATGTCTGTTTAAGCTGGAGATGTCTGTTTAAACTGGAGATGTCTGTTTAAGATGGAGATGTCTGTTTAAGATGGAGATGTCTGTTTAAGCTGGAGATGTCTGTTTAAACTGGAGATGTCTGTTTAAGCTGGAGATGTCTGTTTAAAATGGAGATGTCTGTTTAAGCTGGAGATGTCTGTCTAAGATGGAGATGTCTATTTAAACTGGAGATTTCTGTTTAAGATGGAGATGTCTGTTTAAACTGGAGATGTCTGTTTAAGATGGAGATGTCTGTTTAAACTGGAGATGTCTGTTTAAACTGGAGATGTCTATTTAAACTGGAGATGTCTGTTTAAGATGGAGATGTCTGTTTAAGATGGAGATGTCTGTTTAAACTGGAGATGTCTGTTTAAGATGGAGATGTCTGTTTAAACTGGAGATGTCTGTTTAAACTGGAGATGTCTGTTTAAGATGGAGATGTCTATTTAAACTGGAGATGTCTGTTTAAGATGGAGATGTCTGTTTAAGATGGAGATGTCTGTTTAAACTGGAGATGTCTGTTTAAGATGGAGATGTCTGTTTAAACTGGAGATGTCTGTTTAAGATGGAGATGTCTGTTTAAACTGGAGATGTCTGTTTAAACTGGAGATGTCTGTTTGAACTGGAGATGTCTATTTAAACGGGAGATGTCTGTTTAAGATGGAGATGTCTGTTTAAGATGGAGATGTCTGTTTAAGTTAGAGATGTCTGTTTAATTTAGAGATGTCTGTTTAAACTGGAGATTTCTGTTTAAGTTTGAGATGTCTGTTTAAACTGGAGATGTCTGTTTAAGCTGGAGATGTCTGTTTAAACTGGAGATGTCTGTTTAAGTTAGAGATGTCTGTTTAAACTGGAGATGTCTGTTTAAACTGGCGATGTCTGTTTAAGCTGGAGATGTCTATTTAATCTGGAGATGTCTGTTTAAACTGGAGATGTCTGTTTAAACTGGAGATGTCTGTTTAAACTGGAGATGTCTGTTTAAGATGGAGATTTCTGTTTAAGATGGAGATGTCTGTTTAAACTGGAGATGTCTGTTTAAGATGGAGATGTCTGTTTAAGATGGAGATGTCTGTTTAAACTGGAGATGTCTGTTTAAGATGGAGATGTCTGTTTAAACTGGAGATGTCTGTTTAAACTGGAGATGTCTGTTTAAGATGGAGATGTCTGTTTAAGATGGAGATGTCTATTTAAACTGGAGATGTCTGTTTAAGATGGAGATGTCTGTTTAAGATGGAGATGTCTATTTAAACTGGAGATGTCTGTTTAAGATGGAGATGTCTGTTTAAACTGGAGATGTCTGTTTAAGATGGAGATGTCTGTATAAACTGGAGATGTCTGTTTAAACTGGAGATGTCTGTTTAAACTGGAGATGTCTATTTAAACGGGAGATGTCTGTTTAAGATGGAGATGTCTGTTTAAGATGGAGATGTCTGTTTAAACTGGAGATGTCTGTTTAAACTGGAGATGTCTGTTTAAGCTGGAGATGTCTGTTTAAACTGGAGATGTCTGTTTAAGATGGAGATGTCTGTTTAAGCTGGAGATGTCTGTTTAAGCTGGAGATGTCTGTTTAAACTGGAGATGTCTGTTTAAGCTGGAGATGTCTGTTTAAACTGGAGATGTCTGTTTAAGCTGGAGATGTCTGTTTAAAATGGAGATGTCTGTTTAAGCTGGAGATGTCTGTTTAAGCTGGAGATGTCTGTTTAAACTGGAGATGTCTGTTTAATTTAGAGATGTCTGTTTAAGTTAGAGATGTCTGTTTAAACTGGAGATGTCTGTTTAAGCTGGAGATGTCTGTTTAAACTGGAGATGTCTGTTTAAGATGGAGATGTCTGTTTAAGCTGGAGATGTCTGTTTAAGCTGGAGATGTCTGTTTAAACTGGAGATGTCTGTTTAAGCTGGAGATGTCTGTTTAAACTGGAGATGTCTGTTTAAGATGGAGATGTCTGTTTAAGCTGGAGATGTCTGTTTAAGCTGGAGATGTCTGTTTAAACTGGAGATGTCTGTTTAAGCTGGAGATGTCTGTTTAAACTGGAGATGTCTGTTTAAACTGGAGATGTCTGTTTAAGCTGGAGATGTCTGTTTAAACTGGAGATGTCTGTTTAAGATGGAGATGTCTGTTTAAGATGGAGATGTCTGTTTAAGCTGGAGATGTCTGTTTAAACTGGAGATGTCTGTTTAAGCTGGAGATGTCTGTTTAAAATGGAGATGTCTGTTTAAGCTGGAGATGTCTGTCTAAGATGGAGATGTCTATTTAAACTGGAGATTTCTGTTTAAGATGGAGATGTCTGTTTAAACTGGAGATGTCTGTTTAAGATGGAGATGTCTGTTTAAACTGGAGATGTCTGTTTAAACTGGAGATGTCTATTTAAACTGGAGATGTCTGTTTAAGATGGAGATGTCTGTTTAAGATGGAGATGTCTGTTTAAACTGGAGATGTCTGTTTAAGATGGAGATGTCTGTTTAAACTGGAGATGTCTGTTTAAACTGGAGATGTCTGTTTAAGATGGAGATGTCTGTTTAAGATGGAGATGTCTATTTAAACTGGAGATGTCTGTTTAAGATGGAGATGTCTGTTTAAGATGGAGATGTCTATTTAAACTGGAGATGTCTGTTTAAGATGGAGATGTCTGTTTAAACTGGAGATGTCTGTTTAAGATGGAGATGTCTGTATAAACTGGAGATGTCTGTTTAAACTGGAGATGTCTGTTTAAACTGGAGATGTCTATTTAAACGGGAGATGTCTGTTTAAGATGGAGATGTCTGTTTAAGATGGAGATGTCTGTTTAAACTGGAGATGTCTGTTTAAACTGGAGATGTCTGTTTAAGCTGGAGATGTCTGTTTAAACTGGAGATGTCTGTTTAAGATGGAGATGTCTGTTTAAGCTGGAGATGTCTGTTTAAGCTGGAGATGTCTGTTTAAACTGGAGATGTCTGTTTAAGCTGGAGATGTCTGTTTAAACTGGAGATGTCTGTTTAAGCTGGAGATGTCTGTTTAAAATGGAGATGTCTGTTTAAGCTGGAGATGTCTGTTTAAGCTGGAGATGTCTGTTTAAACTGGAGATGTCTGTTTAAGTTAGAGATGTCTGTTTAAGTTAGAGATGTCTGTTTAAACTGGAGATGTCTGTTTAAGCTGGAGATGTCTGTTTAAACTGGAGATGTCTGTTTAAGATGGAGATGTCTGTTTAAGCTGGAGATGTCTGTTTAAGCTGGAGATGTCTGTTTAAACTGGAGATGTCTGTTTAAGCTGGAGATGTCTGTTTAAACTGGAGATGTCTGTTTAAGATGGAGATGTCTGTTTAAGCTGGAGATGTCTGTTTAAGCTGGAGATGTCTGTTTAAACTGGAGATGTCTGTTTAAGCTGGAGATGTCTGTTTAAACTGGAGATGTCTGTTTAAACTGGAGATGTCTGTTTAAGCTGGAGATGTCTGTTTAAACTGGAGATGTCTGTTTAAGATGGAGATGTCTGTTTAAGATGGAGATGTCTGTTTAAGCTGGAGATGTCTGTTTAAACTGGAGATGTCTGTTTAAGCTGGAGATGTCTGTTTAAAATGGAGATGTCTGTTTAAGCTGGAGATGTCTGTCTAAGATGGAGATGTCTATTTAAACTGGAGATTTCTGTTTAAGATGGAGATGTCTGTTTAAACTGGAGATGTCTGTTTAAGATGGAGATGTCTGTTTAAACTGGAGATGTCTGTTTAAACTGGAGATGTCTATTTAAACTGGAGATGTCTGTTTAAGATGGAGATGTCTGTTTAAGATGGAGATGTCTGTTTAAACTGGAGATGTCTGTTTAAGATGGAGATGTCTGTTTAAACTGGAGATGTCTGTTTAAACTGGAGATGTCTGTTTAAGATGGAGATGTCTATTTAAACTGGAGATGTCTGTTTAAGATGGAGATGTCTGTTTAAGATGGAGATGTCTGTTTAAACTGGAGATGTCTGTTTAAGATGGAGATGTCTGTTTAAACTGGAGATGTCTGTTTAAGATGGAGATGTCTGTTTAAACTGGAGATGTCTGTTTAAACTGGAGATGTCTGTTTGAACTGGAGATGTCTATTTAAACGGGAGATGTCTGTTTAAGATGGAGATGTCTGTTTAAGATGGAGATGTCTGTTTAAGTTAGAGATGTCTGTTTAATTTAGAGATGTCTGTTTAAACTGGAGATTTCTGTTTAAGTTTGAGATGTCTGTTTAAACTGGAGATGTCTGTTTAAGCTGGAGATGTCTGTTTAAACTGGAGATGTCTGTTTAAGTTAGAGATGTCTGTTTAAACTGGAGATGTCTGTTTAAACTGGCGATGTCTGTTTAAGCTGGAGATGTCTATTTAATCTGGAGATGTCTGTTTAAACTGGAGATGTCTGTTTAAACTGGAGATGTCTGTTTAAACTGGAGATGTCTGTTTAAGATGGAGATTTCTGTTTAAGATGGAGATGTCTGTTTAAACTGGAGATGTCTGTTTAAGATGGAGATGTCTGTTTAAGATGGAGATGTCTGTTTAAACTGGAGATGTCTGTTTAAGATGGAGATGTCTGTTTAAACTGGAGATGTCTGTTTAAACTGGAGATGTCTGTTTAAGATGGAGATGTCTGTTTAAGATGGAGATGTCTATTTAAACTGGAGATGTCTGTTTAAGATGGAGATGTCTGTTTAAGATGGAGATGTCTATTTAAACTGGAGATGTCTGTTTAAGATGGAGATGTCTGTTTAAACTGGAGATGTCTGTTTAAGATGGAGATGTCTGTATAAACTGGAGATGTCTGTTTAAACTGGAGATGTCTGTTTAAACTGGAGATGTCTATTTAAACGGGAGATGTCTGTTTAAGATGGAGATGTCTGTTTAAGATGGAGATGTCTGTTTAAACTGGAGATGTCTGTTTAAACTGGAGATGTCTGTTTAAACTGGAGATGTCTGTTTAAACTGGAGATGTCTGTTTAAGATGGAGATGTCTATTTAAACTGGAGATGTCTGTTTAAACTGGAGATGTCTGTTTAAGTTAGAGATGTCTGTTTAAACTGGAGATGTCTGTTTAAACTGGAGATGTCTGGTTAAACTGGAGATGTCTGTTTAAACTGGAGATGTCTGTTTAAAACCTCTTACTTCTACCCCCTACTTTTTTGAAAATTCTGTTAAAAATCGCGCAACTTTTCAGCGTCCTGCTACTCATGCCAGGAATATAGTATATGCATATGATTAGTATGTGTGGATAGAAAACACTCTGAAGTTTATAAAACTGGTTAAATCACGGCTGTGACTATAACAGATCGTGTGTTTCATTGAAAAACGCAAGAAAAACTGCTCTCTGAAAGCAAAAAATAATTTCCATAAGTCACTTCCACCAGTTGTTAAAAGAGAACAGAATTTAATGGGAATCTGCCTGCAATTCATACAAATTCCGCACGATGGCGCCATTGTCCTAATTTTCAATTGAATTAATTGTTGGAAAATCCATCCATCTGACCTCCATTTTCCCAGTCTTCACCCGGATGCAGTTGTGGGAGATATCAGATGGCATTGTTTTTGCAAGTGAAGACCTATTGAAGAGACATCGCCCTGTAATCATTTTGATAGATTATAAACGTTTACTAATACCTAAAGTTGGATTACAAAAGGATTTCGAAGTGTTTTGTGAAAGTTTATCGTCGACTTTTTTAATTTTAAAAAATTACGCAGCGTTTAAAAACAATGATTTTTTCTGAATTACACAACTTCCATACAAAGCTATTTTGGGTATATATGGACCGATTTAAACGAAAAAAAGACCCAATAGTGATGTTTATGGGGCATATAGGAGTGCCAAGAAAGAAGCTCGTCTAAGGTAATGAATGTTTTATATTTTATTTCTGCGTTTTGGGTAGCGCCGGCTACCGCAAAATCTGTTGTTTACGTGTCGTGCTGGCATTTTGGGGGGTGCATGCTATCAGATAATAGCTTCTGATGCTTTCGCCGAAAAGCATTTTAAAAATCTGACTTGCTGGCTAGGTTCACAACGAGTGTAGCTTTAATTCAATACCCTGCTTGTGAATTTTGATCAAAGATTGAGTTGTAACGAGTACATTTAGCATTTAGCGTAGCGCATTTGCATTTCCAGGGGCATACTTGGGACGTCTGCGTGTCAAGTATTCTCAAGAAGTTAAACTGGAGATGTCTGTTTAAGATGGAGATGTCTATTTAAACTGGAGATGTCTGTTTAAACTGGAGATGTCTGTTTAAGATGGAGATATCTGTTTAAACTGGAGATGTCTGTTTAAGATGGAGATGTCTGTTTAATCTGGAGATGTCTGTTTAAACTGGAGATGTCTGTTTAAACTGGAGATGTCTGTTTAAACTGGAGATGTCTGTTTAAGATGGAGATTTCTGTTTAAGATGGAGATGTCTGTTTAAACTGGAGATGTCTGTTTAAGATGGAGATGTCTGTTTAAGATGGAGATGTCTGTTTAAACTGGAGATGTCTGTTTAAGATGGAGATGTCTGTTTAAACTGGAGATGTCTGTTTAAACTGGAGATGTCTGTTTAAGATGGAGATGTCTGTTTAAGATGGAGATGTCTATTTAAACTGGAGATGTCTGTTTAAGATGGAGATGTCTGTTTAAGATGGAGATGTCTATTTAAACTGGAGATGTCTGTTTAAGATGGAGATGTCTGTTTAAACTGGAGATGTCTGTTTAAGATGGAGATGTCTGTATAAACTGGAGATGTCTGTTTAAACTGGAGATGTCTGTTTAAACTGGAGATGTCTATTTAAACGGGAGATGTCTGTTTAAGATGGAGATGTCTGTTTAAGATGGAGATGTCTGTTTAAACTGGAGATGTCTGTTTAAACTGGAGATGTCTGTTTAAACTGGAGATGTCTGTTTAAACTGGAGATGTCTGTTTAAGATGGAGATGTCTATTTAAACTGGAGATGTCTGTTTAAACTGGAGATGTCTGTTTAAGTTAGAGATGTCTGTTTAAACTGGAGATGTCTGTTTAAACTGGAGATGTCTGGTTAAACTGGAGATGTCTGTTTAAACTGGAGATGTCTGTTTAAAACCTCTTACTTCTACCCCCTACTTTTTTGAAAATTCTGTTAAAAATCGCGCAACTTTTCAGCGTCCTGCTACTCATGCCAGGAATATAGTATATGCATATGATTAGTATGTGTGGATAGAAAACACTCTGAAGTTTATAAAACTGGTTAAATCACGGCTGTGACTATAACAGATCGTGTGTTTCATTGAAAAACGCAAGAAAAACTGCTCTCTGAAAGCAAAAAATAATTTCCATAAGTCACTTCCACCAGTTGTTAAAAGAGAACAGAATTTAATGGGAATCTGCCTGCAATTCATACAAATTCCGCACGATGGCGCCATTGTCCTAATTTTCAATTGAATTAATTGTTGGAAAATCCATCCATCTGACCTCCATTTTCCCAGTCTTCACCCGGATGCAGTTGTGGGAGATATCAGATGGCATTGTTTTTGCAAGTGAAGACCTATTGAAGAGACATCGCCCTGTAATCATTTTGATAGATTATAAACGTTTACTAATACCTAAAGTTGGATTACAAAAGGATTTCGAAGTGTTTTGTGAAAGTTTATCGTCGACTTTTTTAATTTTAAAAAATTACGCAGCGTTTAAAAACGATGATTTTTTCTGAATTACACAACTTCCATACAAAGCTATTTTGGGTATATATGGACCGATTTAAACGAAAAAAAGACCCAATAGTGATGTTTATGGGGCATATAGGAGTGCCAAGAAAGAAGCTCGTCTAAGGTAATGAATGTTTTATATTTTATTTCTGCGTTTTGGGTAGCGCCGGCTACCGCAAAATCTGTTGTTTACGTGTCGTGCTGGCATTTTGGGGGGTGCATGCTATCAGATAATAGCTTCTGATGCTTTCGCCGAAAAGCATTTTAAAAATCTGACTTGCTGGCTAGGTTCACAACGAGTGTAGCTTTAATTCAATACCCTGCTTGTGAATTTTGATCAAAGATTGAGTTGTAACGAGTACATTTAGCATTTAGCGTAGCGCATTTGCATTTCCAGGGGCATACTTGGGACGTCTGCGTGTCAAGTATTCTCAAGAAGTTAAACTGGAGATGTCTGTTTAAGATGGAGATGTCTATTTAAACTGGAGATGTCTGTTTAAACTGGAGATGTCTGTTTAAGATGGAGATATCTGTTTAAACTGGAGATGTCTGTTTAAGATGGAGATGTCTGTTTAATCTGGAGATGTCTGTTTAAGCTGGAGATGTCTGTTTAAACTGGAGATGTCTGTTTAAGCTGGAGATGTCTGTTTAAGCTGGAGATGTCTGTTTAAACTTCAGATGTCTGTTTAAGTTAGAGATGTCTGTTTAAGTTAGAGATGTCTGTTTTTTTTAGAGATGTCTGTTTAAACTGGAGATTTCTGTTTAAGTTAGAGATGTCTGTTTAAACTGGAGATGTCTGTTTAAGCTGGAGATGTCTGTTTAAGCTGGAGATGTCTGTTTAAGCTGGAGATGTCTGTTTAAACTGGAGATGTCTGTTTAAACTGGAGATGTCTGTTTAAGTTAGAGATGTCTGTTTAAACTGGAGATGTCTGTTTAAACTGGCGATGTCTGTTTAAGTTGGAGATGTCTATTTAAACTGGAGATGTCTGTCTAAACTGGAGATGTCTGTTTAAACTGGAGATGTCTGTTTAAACTGGAGATGTCTGTTTAAGATGGAGATGTCTATTTAAACTGGAGATGTCTGTTTAAGATGGAGATATCTGTTTAAACTGGAGATGTCTGTTTAAGATGGAGATGTCTGTTTAAACTGGAGATGTCTGTTTAAGCTGGAGATGTCTGTTTAAACTGGAGATGTCTGTCTAAACTGGAGATGTCTGTTTAAACTGGAGATGTCTGTTTAAACTGGAGATGTCTGTTTAAGATGGAGATGTCTATTTAAACTGGAGATGTCTGTTTAAGATGGAGATATCTGTTTAAACTGGAGATGTCTGTTTAAGATGGAGATGTCTGTTTAAACTGGAGATGTCTGTTTAAGCTGGAGATGTCTGTTTAAACTGGAGATGTCTGTTTAAACTGGAGATGTCTGTTTAAGTTAGAGATGTCTGTTTAAACTGGAGATGTCTGTTTAAACTGGCGATGTCTGTTTAAGTTGGAGATGTCTATTTAAACTGGAGATGTCTGTCTAAACTGGAGATGTCTGTTTAAACTGGAGATGTCTGTTTAAACTGGAGATGTCTGTTTAAGATGGAGATGTCTATTTAAACTGGAGATGTCTGTTTAAGATGGAGATATCTGTTTAAACTGGAGATGTCTGTTTAAGATGGAGATGTCTGTTTAAACTGGAGATGTCTGTTTAAGCTGGAGATGTCTGTTTAAACTGGAGATGTCTGTTTAAACTGGAGATGTCTGTTTAAACTGGAGATGTCTGTTTAAGCTGGAGATGTCTATTTAAACTGGAGATGTCTGTTTAAACTGGAGATGTCTGTTTAAGCTGGAGATGTCTGTTTAAACTGGAGATGTCTGTTTAAACTGGAGATGTCTATTTAAACTGGAGATGTCTGTTTAAACTGGAGATGTCTATTTAAACTGGAGATGTCTGTTTTTTGCATGTTTTTTTTACATGGGCTGTCTCAATCCACGTCATCCTCAGATATCTGTAATGTAAGCTGAGACTTGTAGGAACCCGATGGTGTTCTCCGTTCTGCTCTAGGAATTACAACAAACTAACAGGGTGTAAAGTGATATTAGGGACACACAGAACATCTTAAATTAAATTATATGACTGAAAACGTTATTATTGTGTCAAATTGCCACCTAGCAACCCTTCCCTTATGGGGTTAATGACACGTAAACCAACATTACAATAATTCACTGTGGAAATTAAATGATAAGTCCTCTTCAGTGTTCTCTGCATTGCACATCACATAAATGAAATTGAATCCTCGTAAAAAAGTCCTTGTTTTAGGTCAGTTAGGATCACCACTTTATTTTAAAGAATGTGATATGTCAGAATAATAGTAGAGAGAATTATTTATTTCAGCTTTCACTAAATAAGAACTGATATTTCCTGGGGACAGAAAAGGCACCACATGGTAGGAATGACTCAGCAGCACTCAGACACTAGTTTACTGTATTCCACATGTTCCCTCTACTTTATTCTAGATTATTAACCTGAAATACTCACTTTACTGTGAAACTGCGTTGCAGTATAGAGATTAAACTAAGAGCTGCTCTGTCATCTCAAAATGACCGTGTCCAGATACTTTCTTATTAATGTCAGTTTCAACTGCAGTCAAGGCGTCACGCCTTAACATAACAACAGTAACCAGAGGGTGGCGCTAACAGTCAGTTTCATATAACAACAGTAACCAGAGGGTGGCGCTAACAGTCAGTTTCATATAACAACAGTAACCAGAGGGTGGCGCTAACAGTCAGTTTCATATAACAACAGTAACCAGAGGGTGGCGCTAACAGTCAGTTTCATGCGACAGCAGTAAATCATGACATTGTGCCACATCTTGCTTACATTTTTTTTATAGTCCTTCTTCGAGACATCTCTCTTACATTATTTTAGCTAAACTTATCATTTACTAGAAACCAGTTTAAGTTGTGTTTTTTTCTCTTCAAAATATGAATTACTGTAGCCCTTTAATAATTGTTAACAGGTCTACCAAACCCAAAAGGTTTTAATTTGAGAATGTTCAATTGTATGCCTCAAATATTAAACTGTCTTCAAATATTTGATGATTAGTTGAATCAGGTGTGTAAGTGCTGGTAAGAACAAAAGGATTGAGAAACCTGAGAAACATAAAATCATATAATTGAAAAGCTCCTCCACCATCTTTACCAGGCGTTTTACTGATAACATGTCGGACTACTGATTAGTTTACACTTTGAAAACTGCTGTCTGTCAGCAACTCAGCTCAAGTAGCAGTTCTACTAACTAGTAATATCTCATTCCAGGTATTCATTTACATACTCTGTTCTTTAGAATAGATTATTGTTCAGAAATACTTACCTATTTGTCAGTCATCTCCATGTAGTCTTTTCTGCTCTGTTGTCTCACCATGGATCCTGTACAAAATAACAACTTGACTTTCTGTTTCAGCTCACTCCTCCCGAGTGGTGCAGAGTCCCGCCTCCTGCGTCACTGCAGGACCTGGTTAGAATCCAGGCTGCATGATTGGGAGTCCCATAGGGTGACGCACAATTGGCCCAGTCTCGTCAAGGTTTGGCCGGGGTAGGTCGTCAATGTTAATAAGAATTTGTTTTGACTGACCTAGTTAAATATAAGTGAAATAAAAATACATGACTATGCACTCTACGCTGCACACCGCATCAACGGGGATGTAGTGGAGGGTAAACCCATGTAAACGAGCTTACGCACCATTTTATTTGTAAAATAGCTAAACTCCAATTTGTATTCTGTTAATTATCGTTTGCCCACTTATCATGCGTTCCCAACGTTACGCCTAAATTCCATCGTGGAAACCGGGTCCAGGTTGTTCAGCATGATAAAGAATAATATCTCAAATCTACTCTGTCTATTGAATGTCTGACTACGACCTAACTTTATAATAGTTATATGTAGCCTAGACTTACCAGAGTCTGTCCGTCTGTCCTTCAAATCAACACATTTATCCTGCTTCTAATGTTGCCGAGAAATGTGCGCTACAGTTTCAACAGCTGTTTTATAAAGGCGTAGACCACACCCTTACTTTATATAACAGTAACCAGAGAAATGTGCGCTACAGTTTCAACAGCTGGTTTATAAAGGCGTAGACCACACCCTTACTTTATATAACAGTAACCAGAGAAATGTGCGCTACAGTTTCAACAGCTGGTTTATAAAGGCGTAGACCACACCCTTACTTTATATAACAGTAACCAGAGAAATGTGCGCTACAGTGTCAACAGCTGTTTTATAAAGGCGTAGACCACACCCTTACTTTATATAACAGTAACCAGAGAAATGTGCGCTACGGTTTCAACAGCTGGTTTATAAAGGCGTAGACCACACCCTTACTTTAAATAACAGTAACCAGAGAAATGTGCGCTACAGTTTCAACAGCTGTTTTATAAAGGCGTAGACCACACCCTTACTTTATATAACAGTAACCAGAGAAATGTGCGCTACGGTTTCAACAGCTGTTTTATAAAGGCGTAGACCACAACCTTACTTTCACTTTATATAACAGTAACCAGAGAAATGTGCGCTACGGTTTCAACAGCTGTTTTATAAAGACGTAGACCACACCCTTACTTTCACTTTCATATGAAGAATTCACATCCCTTCCGACGTCTCTGCTGGGTAAAATAATGACGATATGTCATTCCAGGTATTTATTCTCTAACTCTGTCCTTTATTGTTCACAAATACTTTATTTGTACTTCTCTCCATATAGTGTTTTCTGCTCTGTCATCTCACCATGGATCCTGCACTCAGCCGTCTCCCCACCCTGATAATAAAGTGTTTTTCTGCTCTGTCATCTCACCATGGATCCTGCACTCAACCGTCTCCCCACCATGATAATAAAGTGTTTTATTAGTATCTTCCACTAGATGGCAGTAAACACTTGCTGTAACTAGACTTTACAACAGCATTCCTCATTCATACAGACAGTGTCTCAGATCAGGAAGTGCTAATCTAGGATCAGGTCCCCCCTGTCCATGTAATCTGATTCATTATGATCTAGGATCAGGTCCCCCCTGACCATGTAATCTGATTCATTATGATCTAGGATCGGCAGGTAGCCTAGTGGTTAGAGTGTTGGGCCACTGTTCCTAGACCAGTTAACCCACTGTTCCTAGACCAGTTAACCCACTGTTCCTAGACCAGTTAACCCACTGTTCCTAGACCAGTTAACCCACTGTTCCTAGACCAGTTAACCCACTGTTCCTAGACCAGTTAACCCACTGTTCCTAGACCAGTTAACCCACAGTTCCTAGACCAGTTAACCCACTGTTCCTAGACCAGTTAACCCACTGTTCCTAGACCAGTTAACCCACTGTTCCTAGACCAGTTAACCCACTGTTCCTAGACCAGTTAACCCACTATTCCTAGACCAGTTAACCCACTGTTCCTAGACCAGTTAACCCACTGTTCCTAGACCAGTTAACCCACTGTTCCTAGACCAGTTAACCCACTGTTCCTAGACCAGTTAACCCACTGTTCCTAGACCAGTTAACCCACTGCTGTTCCTAGACCAGTTAACCCACTGTTCCTAGACCAGTTAACCCACTGTTCCTAGGCCAGTTAACCCACTGTTCCTAGACCAGTTAACCCACTGTTCCTAGACCAGTTAACCCACTGTTCCTAGACCAGTTAACCCACTGTTCCTAGACCAGTTAACCCACTGTTCCTAGGCCAGTTAACCCACTGTTCCTAGACCAGTTAACCCACTGTTCCTAGACCAGTTAACCCACTGTTCCTAGACCAGTTAACCCACTGTTCCTAGACCAGTTAACCCACTGTTCCTAGACCAGTTAACCCACTGTTCCTAGACCAGTTAACCCACTGTTCCTAGACCAGTTAACCCACTGTTCCTGGGCCGTCAGTTTAAAAAAGAATTTGTTCTTAAAACTTCTTACGGCTAGTCGACAACATCTGGTGAAATTGGAGGGTGCGCAATTCAATTAAATAATCATAAAAATGATGGATATTAACCATTTAGGTAGATAGGTGTGATATGGGTTAAACGCTTAAATTCTTGTTCATCTACCTGCATTGTCTGGTGTACAATAGGCTTTACAGGGAAAGTTTGCCATGCGATTGTTTGAGGACGGCGCCGCACATCAACATATTTTTCAACCAGCACAGGTTTCATAAAGTCACAAATAGCGATTAATTATTCACTTCCTTTTTGAAAAATCATCCTCTGGTTTGTCATCCTAAGAGTCCCAGGTACAACATGTTTTGTTAGATAAGATCCTTCTTTATATCTCAAAAAGTCAGTTTAGTTGGCGCCATTGATTTCAGTAATCCACTCGTTCAAAATGCAGAGAAAGGATTCCAAAAAGCTACCGCTAAACTTTGTTAAAACAAGTCAAACTACATTTCTATTTAATCCTCAGGTTCCCTAAAATGTAATTAAACTCTAATATTTAATACGGAAAGAAGTATGCTCAATAGGAAAGCGATTTTAGCGTGTCCTCTTCATCATGCTCGCACAGATTGATTTACAACTCTGTGTTCCTGTATCAAAACGCAGAATTCTTCCTCGTTTTGGAAGAAATAAGTCTGAAACCTTGAAGAAAGACTGTTGACATCTAGTGGAAGTCATAGGAATTGCATTCTCGGAGCTCGATTTAAATATGTTACTATACTTTCTATTGTAAGGCCTGAACCAGAGACCTTACAGGTTGAAGATCAGAGAGAGAGACCTGCCCCTGTAATGCCTGGACCAGAGACCTTACAGGTTGAAGATCAGAGAGAGAGCCCTGCCCCTATAATGCCTTACAGGTTGAAGATCAGAGAGAGAGCCCTGCCCCTATAATGCCTTACAGGTTGAAGATCAGAGAGAGAGCCCTGCCCCTATAATGCCTTACAGGTTGAAGATCAGAGAGAGAGCCCTGCCCCTATAACGCCTTACAGGTTGAAGATCAGAGAGAGAGCCCTGCCCCTATAATGCCTTACAGGTTGAAGGTCAGAGAGAGAGCCCTGCCCCTATAATGTCTTACAGGTTGAAAATCAGAGACAGAGACCTGCCCCGATAATGCCTTACAGGTTGAAAATCAGAGAGAGAGAGACATGCCCCTATAATGCCTTACAGGTTGAAGATCAGAGAGAGAGCCCTGCCCCTATAATGCCTTACAGGTTGAAGATCAGAGAGAGAGACCTGCCCCTGTAATGCCTTACAGGTTGATAATCAGAGAGAGAGCCCTGCCCCTGTAATGCCTTACAGGTTGAAGATCAGAGAGAGAGAGACCTGCCCCTATAATGCCTTACAGGTTGAAGATCTGAGAGAGACCCCTGCCCCTGTAATGCCTGGACCAGATACCTTACAGGTTGAAGATCAGAGAGAGAGCCCTGCCCCTATAATGCCTTACAGGTTGAAGATCAAATGTTGAAGATAATGTTCTGCATATGTTGACACATGTTCCAGTTAGTAACAGGAAAAATGTTAGATACATAATGAACAAGATAAAAGACTCAAAGGGGGCCGCTACTTGGAATGACAAAGGAGAGTTTATCTTTCAGGGGGACGTTGTCAGGGGTTCTCATATGATGGACTGTTTTAAACGTATCTCTGCATCCCACCAGAATGCTGATGATAGAAGACCTCCTGGGTGGAGTCAGTTTCTTAAAGCCCTGCAGTCCTCACCATTCCCCTCTCAGGTACCAAACTATCAGCTTCACCAACAGATTGTTGAGGATAGAAGACCTCCTGGGTGGAGTCAGTTTCTTAAAGCCCTGCAGTCCTCAACATTCCCCTCTCAGGTACCAAACTATAAGCTTCACCAACAGATTGTTGAGGATAGAAGACCTCCTTGGTGGAGTCAGTGTCTTAAAGCCCTGGCAGTCCTCACCATTCCCCTCTCAGGTACCAAACTATAAGCTTCACCAACAGATTGTTGAGGATAGAAGACCTCCTGGGTGGAGTCAGTGTCTTAAAGCCCTGTTAGTCCTCACCATTCCCCTCTCAGGTACCAAACTATAAGCTTCACCAACAGATTGTTGAGGATAGAAGACCTCCTGGGTGGAGTCAGTGTCTTAAAGCCCTGTTAGTCCTCACCATTCCCCTCTCAGGTACCAAACTATAAGCTTCACCAACAGATTGTTGAGGATAGAAGACCTCCTGGGTGGAGTCAGTTTCTTAAAGCCCTGTCAGTCCTCACCATTCCCCTCTCAGGTACCAAACTATAAGCTTCACCAACAGATTGTTGATGATAGAAGACCTCCTGGGTGGAGTCAGTGTCTTAAAGCCCTGCAGTCCTCAACATTCCCCTCTCAGGTACCAAACTATAAGCTTCACCAACAGATTGTTGATGATAGAAGACCTCCTGGGTGGAGTCAGTGTCTTAAAGCCCTGCAGTCCTCACCATTCCCCTCTCAGGTACCAAACTATAAGCTTCACCAACAGATTGTTGAGGATAGAAGACCTCCTGGGTGGAGTCAGTGTCTTAAAGCCCTGCAGTCCTCAACATTCCCCTCTCAGGTACCAAACTATCAGCTTCACCAACAGATTGTTGAGGATAGAAGACCTCCTGGTTGGAGTCAGTTTCTTAAAGCCCTGCAGTCCTCACCATTCCCCTCTCAGGTACCAAACTATAAGCTTCACCAACAGATTGTTGAGGATAGAAGACCTCCCGGGTGGAGTCAGTGTCTTAAAGCCCTGGCAGTCCTCACCATTCCCCTCTCAGGTACCAAACTATAAGCTTCACCAACAGATTGTTGAGGATAGAAGACCTCCTGGGTGGAGTCAGTGTCTTAAAGCCCTGCAGTCCTCACCATTCCCCTCTCAGGTACCAAACTATAAGCTTCACCAACAGATTGTTGAGGATAGAAGACCTCCTGGGTGGAGTCAGTGTCTTAAAGCCCTGCAGTCCTCACCATTCCCCTCTCAGGTACCAAACTATAAGCTTCACCAACAGATTGTTGAGGATAGAAGACCTCCTGGGTGGAGTCAGTGTCTTAAAGCCCTGCAGTCCTCACCATTCCCCTCTCAGGTACCAAACTATAAGCTTCACCAACAGATTGTTGATGATAGAAGACCTCCTGGGTGGAGTCAGTGTCTTAAAGCCCTGCAGTCCTCAACATTCCCCTCTCAGGTACTAACCCTAACCCTAACCCTCTCAGGTACTAACCCTAACCCTCTCAGGTACTAACCCTAACCCTCTCAGGTACTAACCCTAACCCTCTCAGGTACTAACCCTAACCCTCTCAGGTACTAACCCTAACCCTCTCAGGTACTAACCCTAACCCTCTCAGGTACTAACCCTAACCCTCTCAGGTACTAACCCTAACCCTCTCAGGTACCAAACTATCAGCTTCACCAACAGATTGTTGATGATAGAAGACCTCCTGGGTGGAGTCAGTGTCTTAAAGCCCTGCAGTCCTCACCATTCCCCTCTCAGGTACCAAACTATCAGCTTCACCAACAGATTGTTGATGATAGAAGACCTCCTGGGTGGAGTCAGTGTCTTAAAGCCCTGCAGTCCTCAACATTCCCCTCTCAGGTACTAACCCTAACCCTCTCAGGTACTAACCCTAACCTTCTCAGGTACTAACCCTAACCCTCTCAGGTACTAACCCTAACTCTCAGGTACTAACCCTAACCCTCTCAGGTACTAACCCTAACTCTCAGGTACTAACCCTAACCCTCTCAGGTACTAACCCTAACCCTCTCAGGTACCAAACTATCAGCTTCACCAACAGATTCAACTTTAAAACAAAACCCTTCAAAGAGCTACAGCTCCTAAAGATGTTCTTGGAACTCCTCCCCCTTTTGAAAGGGCTAATGATAACTCATTAATGGATGAGTCCTCACCCCTGAACTCCTCCCCCTTTTGAAAAGGCCAATGATAACTCATTAATGGATGAGTCCTCACCCCTGAACTCCTCCCCCTTTTGAAAGGGCTAATGATAACTCATTAATGGATGAGTCCTCACCCCTGAACTCCTCCCCCTTTTGAAATGGTTAATGATAACTCATTAATGGATGAGTCCTCACCCCTGAACCCCTCACCCCTTTTGAAAGGGCTAATGATAACTCATTAATGGATGAGTCCTCACCCCTGAACCCCTCCGGGCCTTTTCCTAATCTCTCAGGGTGGTTAGACATTTGAATTACTTTTCATTAAATTTAATACATTTTATTTTTTATTATACATTTGAACATTTGTGACATTCTTTAAACATTTGACGTGAGCACTAAGAGCTAAAAGCTCCTTGATTATAGGTTCCCTAAAGGACATACTTTAACACTTGATATTTTCTAACAAAACAATCTACGGTGCTATCAATACATCTGAAATCATCATTAGAATCATCATTAGAAAGAGACAAAGCAACAAAATAAACTCCACACGCTCTTTGGCACAGGTAGAATACACAGTGTTGACCACAGGTAGAATACACAGTGTTGACCACAGGTAGAATACACAGTGTTGACCACAGGTAGAATACACAGTGTTGACCACAGGTAGAATACACAGTGTTGACCACAGGTAGAATACACAGTGTTGACCACAGGTAGAATACACAGTGTTGACCACAGGTAGAATACACAGTGTTGACCACAGGTAGAATACACAGTGTTGACCACAGGTAGAATACACAGTGTTGACCAAAGGTAGAATACACAGTGTTGACCACAGGTAGAATACACAGTGTTGACCCCAGGTAGAATACACAGTGTTGACCACAGGTAGAATACACAGTGTTGAACACAGGTAGAATACACAGTGTTGACCACAGGTAGAATACACAGTGTTGACCACAGGTAGAATACACAGTGTTGACCACAGGTAGAATACACAGTGTTGACCACAGGTAGAATACACAGTGTTGACCACAGGTAGAATACACAGTGTTGACCACAGGTAGAATACACAGTGTTGACCACAGGTAGAATACACAGTGTTGACCACAGGTAGAATACACAGTGTTGACCACAGGTAGAATACACAGTGTTGACCCCATGTAGAATACACAGTGTTGACCACAGGTAGAAAACACAGTGTTGACCCCAGGTAGAATACACAGTGTTGACCACAGGTAGAATACACAGTGTTGACCACAGGTAGAATACACAGTGTTGACCACAGGTAGAATACACAGTGTTGACCACAGGTAGAATACACAGTGTTGACCACAGGTAGAATACACAGTGTTGACCCCATGTAGAATACACAGTGTTGACCACAGGTAGAAAACACAGTGTTGACCCCAGGTAGAATACACAGTGTTGACCACAGGTAGAATACACAGTGTTGACCACAGGTAGAATACACAGTGTTGACCACAGGTAGAATACACAGTGTTGACCACAGGTAGAATACACAGTGTTGACCACAGGTAGAAAACACAGTGTTGACCACAGGTAGAATACACAGTGTTGACCACAGGTAAAATACACAGTGTTGACCACAGGTAGAATACACAGTGTTGACCACAGGTAGTAGAAAGGTTATCTTGTACTTGTTTGATGTTGTAGTAGATATTGATCCATGGTTTAAAACTGTGTAATAGATACGGGGGGGAAATGTTGAGATTTTTCCACCTTCATCTTCATCTTCGTCATCTTCTAATGTCATAGCTAACCAATGTTCACCAGGCATGTGTTCAGGATGGGTATTAATTAACAATAAACATGGCCGGTCTCTCCTTCCATTTCTCAATAGGTAGTTCATCACCAGTCATGTGTTCAGGATGGGTATTAACAATAAACATGGCCGGTCTCTCCTTCCATTTCTCAATAGGTAGTTCATCACCAGGCATGTGTTCAGGATGGGTATTAACAATAAACATGGCCGGTCTCTCCTTCCATTTCTCAATAGGTAGTTCATCACCAGACGTGTTCAGTACGGGTATTGACAATAAACATGGCAGGTCTCTCCTTCCATTTCTCAATAGGTAGTTCATCACCAGGCATGTGTTCAGGATGGGTATAGACAATAAACATGGCCGGTCTCTCCTACCATTTCTCAATAGGTAGTTCATCAACAGGCATGTGTTCAGGATGGGTATTGACAATAAACATGGCCGGTCTCTCCTTCCATTTCTCAATAGGTAGTTCATCACCAGACATGTGTTCAGGATAGGTATTAACAATAAACATGGCCGGTCTCTCCTTCCATTTCTCAATAGGTAGTTCATCACCAGACATGTGTTCAGGATGGGTATAACCTCTTACTTCTACCCCCTCCTTTTTCGAAAAAGTAAGTCACTTCCACCAGTTGTTAAAAGAGAACAGAATTTAATATCGACCTGCCTGAAATTCATACAAATTCCGCACGATGGCGCCATTGTCCTCATTTTCAATTGAATTAATTGTTGGAAAATCCATCTATCTGACCTCCATTTTCCCAGTCTTCACCCGGATGTAGTTGATGAAGATATTAGAAGCCATTGTTTTGCAAGTGAAGACCTATTGAAAAGACATCGCCTTGTAATCATTTTGATAGATTATAAACGTTTACTAATACCTAAAGTTGGATTACAAAAGGATTTCGAAGTGTTTTGTGAAAGTTTATCGTCGACTTTTTTAATTTAAAAAAATTACGCAGCGTTTAAAAACAATGATTTTTTCTGAATGACACAGCTTCCATACAAAGCTATTTTGGGTATATATGGACCGATTTAAACGAAAAAAAGACCCAATAGTGATGTTTATGGGGCATATAGGAGTGCCAAGAAAGAAGCTCGTCAAAGGTAATGAATGTTTTATATTTTATTTCTGCGTTTTGGGTAGCGCCGGCTACCGCAAAATCTGTTGTTTACGTGTCGTGCTGGCATTTTGGGGGGTGCATGCTATCAGATAATAGCTTCTGATGCTTTCGCCGAAAAGCATTTTAAAAATCTGACTTGCTGGCTAGGTTCACAACGAGTGTAGCTTTAATTCAATACCCTGCTTGTGAATTTTGATCAAAGATTGAGTTGTAACGAGTACATTTAGCATTTAGCGTAGCGCATTTGCATTTCCAGGGGCATACTTGAGACGTCTGCGTCTCAAGTATGGTCAAGAAGTTAAATAACGGGACCAGACCCGCTCGTGCACAATTCTTTGGCGTACGACTTTCAGATGGCAGAGACGGGTATTTTAGATCCAGCTCGAAGGACCAATTGTTACAGGAATTAAATTGCAATATGTTTTAATACCCAATTAAAATTAAACACTCTGTCAGTTCCTAAGAATTTGTAAGACTCTTATTTGCATGAAATTGACAGAGACCAGTCTCAATCTATCAGCAGCGTTTATTCTCGAGAGTACTGAACATGATACAGTTTACCACAGATTATAAACTGAAAAGGACTACCCCGTCTTATCTCCGCTCCAGTACAATGTCTGTATGGTTCTCAAGACTTAGATACTTTATGACCAGAGCCAAGGTCTGCCTGTGTAGATAAGCATTCTAGCCCATCTGGCTATAAGTTCATTCATTTCTACCAAGGAACAGACAGTCATTGTTCTAATTCTTGATTATATTTACACACATAATATTCAGTACTAAGGTTAAAAGAAAATTCATACATCTATACAGTAACATAATAGTATTCTGATTAATCAGTCCTGATTGAAATGTATACATAATTAGTCATTATTGATAAAAATACCCTTAACATCACCCCAAACATACATTTAGAGGCATCGTTAAATCACAAATTATACGATTTCATAGGATTTCCTCCTGCAAACAGGACCTGGGAAAAGCAATTCAAACATTATTTCATGCACTCAGACAGAGAGGTCACTCTAAACGATATCTCAGAACCATAAAAAACAGCACCTTGGGGGCCCTCTCTCCCATTCAACCTACACACTCACATAACACAAGTCTGTCAATCACTCTTTTGGACCCCAACCTCCATTATAGAGGTTCCGGAGACATTTCCAAATCCTCCCCTTCCCCTGATTTCAACCCTGACCACAACCCTAACCTTAACCCTTACCCTAATTCGGGTTCGTATCCTGCTCCTGCCCATATCCATAACCCAACCCCTAACACTAACCCTAAACCTAACCCTAACCTTAACTCCACCCCTAACCCCATCGCTAACCCTAACCCCAACCCTAACCCTAACGCCACCACTAACCCTAACGCTAACCCCAACCTTAACCTTAACCCCACCCCTAACCCCACCGCTAACCCTAACGCCACCACTAACCCTAACCTTAACTCCACCCCTAACCCCACCCCTAACCCCAACTCTAACCCTAACCCCACCGCTAACCCTAATGCCACCACTAACCCTAACCTTAACTCCACCCCTAACCCCACCACTAACCCTAACTCTAACCCTATCCTTAACCCCACCCCTAACCCCACCTCTTACCCTAACCCCATCGCTAACTCTAACCCCACCTCTAACCCTAACCCCACCACTAACCCTAATCCTAACTCTAACCCTAACCATAACCCCACCCTTAACCCCACCGCTAACCCTAACCCCACCACTAACCCTAACCCTAACCTTAACTCCACCCCTAACCCCACCTCTAACCCTAACCCCATCGCTAACCCTAACCCCACCACTAACCCTAACTCTAACCCTAACCCTAACCCCACCTCTAACCCTAACCCTAACCCCACCACTAACCCTAATCCTAACTCTAACCCTAACCATAACCCCACCCTTAACCCCACCACTAACCCTAACCCTAACCCCACCACTAACCCTAACCCCACCCCTAATCCTAATCATAACCCTACCCCTAACCTTACCCTTCCTAGAACAACAGATTTGGAAATTGACCCCCCTCGGAACCACGATCTTCTTTCCTCCTCTCATTCCCCTTCCGAGCAGCAGACAATCCTCATCCCCCTAGTTACTACATTCTCACATAGGATCAGACCGTTACATCAGGTGTTCAAACACAATTTTCCCATCACCCAACAGGCACACACACCCCTCCAGCCGTATAGGATATTCTCAGCATTTAGGAGGAATAAGAGCATCAAAGACATCCTCATCCAAGCTAAATACAGTACCAAGCCCCCACAACCACCCAAACCCTACACGGCCCACTTCAGAAAATTCATTTCAAACTCATACAGCAAGACCTCCACTCCAGTTTTAGACTCCATTTCACTCTACACTCCAAATGTCATATATATAATCACTTGCACATTTAGCAAAAAACACTACATTGGGGAAACCCAGAATACAATAGAAAATAGACTTAAACAACATCTATACAATATCAAACGGGCCCATTTCCACACAGAACTAGTGACTCATTTCCAGGATCACCCCATCACTTACCTCCATATATCAGGATTACAGTCGTGTTCTGGGTGGACCAGTGGGCTGTGAAAAGCAGTGGAACGTAGGTGGTTAAGAGACCTACAAACAATTACACCTAGCGGTCTGAATGACCGTTTTTAACTGGTAAGATAGGATCAATTACACCTAGCGGTCTGAATGAGTGTTTTAACTGGTAAGATAGGATCAATTACACCTAGCGGTCTGAATGAGTGTTTTTAACTGGTACGATAGGATCAATTGAAGGGCATAGCACTTGTTTACAGGGTTCTCAAGGAGTTGGAAAAAGGATGCACAATAAAACAAAAAACACAATAAATAAAGTTTGTGTGGCTTTTATTATATTTAACAGATTCTTATTTATAATAGTTTTATTCCTTTCGTTTTTATGTGTTTGAATTTGTTTTAACAACTCAGCACTTGATCTTATAGCACTTTTATAGATATATGGGCTTTTAACTGTGTTGGTTTATGTACTAATAAAGCATCTATCCCTTGACCCCTTGTATATTTTAACATCTTAGTCCCTTCATGGTCCTAGATAACCACTCAGACTATCATTGTTAGAAGCAATATGAACCTACTTACGTTTGTTAAGGTTTTTAGGAGTCAGTCTAGTGTATTTTAACAATAGAATGTATTCAGATTGGAGGGGTACACAAGAATAGACCTGTGCATCACAAGACAAATCAGTCTCTTTTTAACCCTACTCAAATTCAAAACCTAACCCTAAACCAACCCTAACCCAACCCAACCCTAACCTAACACTTACCCAAACCCAACCCTAAACCAACGCTAACCCAACCCTAACCCAACCCAACCCTAACCCAACCTTAAACCAACCCTAACCCAACCAAACCCCAACCCCACCCCACCCCTAACCCTAACCCAACCCTAACCTAACCCTAACCCAACCCTAACCCTAACCCAACCTAACCCAACCCTAAACCAACCCAACCCAACACTAACCCAACCCAAACCTACCCTACCCCTAACCCATCCCTAACCCAACCCAACTCAACCCTAACCCAACCCTAACCCAACCCTAACCCAACCCAACCCTAAACCAACCCAACCCTAACCCATCCCTAACCCAACCCTACCCTAACCCTAACCCATCCCTAACCCAACCCAACTCAACCCTAACCCATCCCTAACCCAACCCTAACCCAACCCCAACCCAACCCAACCCTAACCCAACCTAACCCAACCCAACACTAACCCAACCCAAACCTACCCTATCCTACCGTACCCTAACCCTAACCCAACCCTAACCCTAACCCAACCCTAACCCAACCCAACCCTAACCCTAACCCTAACCCAACCCTAACCCAACCCAACCCTAGCTCCAAGCAGCAGCACTGTGGCAATGACTTATACCAAGTTGTTTGAGTGAATGTAACAATAGGAGAGGGGGATATATATAATATAACCTACTATATTTAATACACCATTAACTAGTGAATGTAACAATAGGAGAGGGGGATATATATAATATAGCCTACTATATTTAATACACCATAAACTAGTGAATGTAACAATAGGAGAGGGGGATATATATAATATAACCTACTATATTTAATACACCATTAACTAGTGAATGTAACAATAGGAGAGGGGGATATATATAATATAGCCTACTATATTTAATACACCATTAACTAGTGAATGTAACAATAGGAGAGGGGGATATATATAATATAGCCTACTATATTTAATACACCATTAACTAGTGAATGTAACAATAGGAGAGGGGGATATATATAATATAGCCTACTATATTTAATACACCATGAACTAGTGAATGTAACAATAGGAGAGGGGGATATATATAATATAGCCTACTATATTTAATACACCATAAACTAGTGAATGTAACAATAGGAGAGGGGGATATATATAATATAGCCTACTATATTTAATACACCATTAACTAGTGAATGTAACAATAGGAGAGGGGGATATATATAATATAACCTACTATATTTAATACACCATTAACTAGTGAATGTAACAATAGGAGAGGGGGATATATATAATATAGCCTACTATATTTAATACACCATTAACTATTGTTTTTTAACAGTTTCACTAATTAATTTTAATTAACTTAATAATTATGACACACCCCTCTCTATTGTCATTGGTTTAGTAATTATGACACACCCCTCACTATTGTCATTGGTTTAGTAATTATGACACACCCCTCTCTATTGTCATTGATTTAGTAATTATGACACACCCCTCTCTATTGTCATTGGTTGCACTAATTGCACTGTTTGTCTACATAACCTGGTTCAAGTATTCATGACATCACCGTGAAGAAGACACAGTGATGCTGAAACGTTGGTAAAAACCCAATAAATTACTGGGAGTTTATATATGGAGTTTATATATGGAGTTTATATATGGAGTTTATACATGGAGTTTATATATTATATATGGAGTTTATATGTGGAGTTTATACATGGAGTTTATATATGGAGTTTATATATGGAGTTTATACATGGAGTTTATATATTATATATGGAGTTTATATATTATATATGGAGTTTATATATGGAGTTTATATATGGAGTTTATATATGGAGTTTATACATGGAGTTTATATATTATATATGGAGTTTATATATGGAGTTTATATATGGAGTTTATATATGGAGTTTATACATGGAGTTTATACATGGAGTTTATATATGGAGTTTATATATGGAGTTTATATATGGAGTTTATACATGGAGTTTATATATTATATATGGAGTTTATATATTATATATGGAGTTTATATATGGAGTTGATACATGGAGTTTATATATGGAGTTTATATATTATATATGGAGTTTATATATGGAGTTTATATATGGAGTTTATATATGGAGTTTATATATGGAGTTTATACATGGAGTTTATATATGGAGTTTATACATGGAGTTTATATATGGAGTTTATATATGGAGTTTATACATGGAGTTTATATATGGAGTTTATATATGGAGTTTATATATGGAGTTTATATATTATATATGGAGTTTATATATGGAGTTTATACATGGAGTTTATACATGGAGTTTATATATGGAGTTTATATATGGAGTTTATATATGGAGTTTATACATGGAGTTGATACATGGAGTTGATACATGGAGTTGATATATGGAGTTTATATATGGAGTTTATATATGGAGTTTATATATGGAGTTTATATATGGAGTTTATATATGGAGTTTATATATGGAGTTTATATATGGAGTTTATACATGGAGTTTATATATGGAGTTTATATATGGAGTTTATATATGGAGTTTATATATGGAGTTTATACATGGAGTTTATATATTATATATGGAGTTTATATATGGAGTTTATACATGGAGTTTATATATGGAGTTTATACATGGAGTTTATATATGGAGTTTATACATGGAGTTTATATATGGAGTTTATATATGGAGTTTATATATGGAGTTTATATATGGAGTGTGGAACTCTATTTATTTTGATAGTTTATAGTTTATTCATCGTTAGTCAGCACCTCCACACAAAATATTTTTTCTGGGTGTGTAACAGCTTAATGTTATTTATTGTCCCAGACCACAACAACATAATGTTTCTGGGTGTGTGTCAGCTTAATGTTATTTATTGTCCCAGACCACAACAACATAATGTTTCTGGGTGTGTAACAGCTTAATGTTATTTATTGTCCCAGACCACAACAACATAATGTTTCTGGGTGTGTAACAGCTTAATGTTATTTATTGTCCCAGACCACAACAACATAATGTTTCTGGGTGTGTAACAGCTTAATGTTATTTATTGTCCCAGACCACAACAACATAATGTTTCTGGGTGTGTGTCAGCTTAATGTTATTTATTGTCCCAGACCACAACAACATAATGTTTCTGGGTGTGTGTCAGCTTAATGTTATTTATTGTCCCAGACCACAACAACATAATGTTTCTGGGTGTGTGTCAGCTTAATGTTATTTATTGTCCCAGACCACAACAACATAATGTTTCTGGGTGTGTGTCAGCTTAATGTTATTTATTGTCCCAGACCACAACAACATAATGTTTCTGGGTGTGTGTCAGCTTAATGTTATTTATTGTCCCAGACCACAACAACATAATGTTTCTGGGTGTGTAACAGCTTAATGTTATTTATTGTCCCAGACCACAACAACATAATGTTTCTGGGTGTGTGTCAGCTTAATGTTATTTATTGTCCCAGACCACAACAACATAATGTTTCTGGGTGTGTGTCAGCTTAATGTTATTTATTGTCCCAGACCACAACAACATAATGTTTCTGGGTGTGTAACAGCTTAATGTTATTTATTGTCCCAGACCACAACAACATAATGTTTCTGGGTGTGTGCCAGCTTAATGTTATTTATTGTCCCAGACCACAACAACATAATGTTTCTGGGTGTGTGCCAGCTTAATGTTATTTATTGTCCCAGACCACAACAACATAATGTTTCTGGGTGTGTGTCAGCTTAATGTTATTTATTGTCCCAGACCACAACAACATAATGTTTCTGGGTGTGTGTCAGCTTAATGTTATTTATTGTCCCAGACCACAACAACATAATGTTTCTGGGTGTGTGTCAGCTTAAAAAAAAAAAATGTACTGTGTAACATGTCCTATTACTGTCATCTGATGAAGATTTTCAAAAGGTTAGTGAATGATTAATTTTTTAATCCTGCTTTTATAATTTTATATTTTCTGGGACAAAATGGCTGCCTCTTGTCTTGGTTTCGGTGGTGGTCTAATATAAATATGTGGTGTGTTTTCGCCGTAAAACATTTAAAAAATCTGACATGCTGGGTAGATGAACAAGGTGTTTATCTTCCATTTGAGCTATTGGACTTGTTAATGTGTGGAGGTTAAATATTTCTAAGAATATTTTTGCGTTCCAGCTGAACGTGGGAGGGGTCGTTCTCAAAAGGGAACCCTCACCCGTCATCAGGTTAAACCCTTCCTGACTATTTTAGTAGTATCAGCTTCTATTCAGGGTCTTTGTCCGAGTCAGATTTTGGACGCCTCCCTTCCTTTTCCTTTGGTCTCAGCTCCCTTCCTCGCCTCGGCTAACCATATCCTAGCTGTATTTAGCCCCTCTGCCCGTTGTTTATCTGTCTTTTCTCCACTAACCCACTAACCCTATTTATTTGTTTAATCATTGATTAATAACCCCTCTGGCCTCCAAGGCACCCGGATCTATCAAGCTAGTTTTTTTTGATGGTGTGTATTCTCTCCTTCGTTTTCTCCTTTGTGGAAACATTGTCAATAGCTTTGACTGTTGAATCGGATATTAGGTCTTACCTATACAACTATAAGCCCAGGGGTCGTAAATCCCTAGTTAACATCTTATTTGCCGGTTGTGTCAGAGGGCTTTTAAAGACAATAATATTGTTAATCTCACGCCACTATTTTCTCGCCTAGAACCTCTTGTCTATAGATTTGGCTTTTATCCCATTCCTCTAGATTTTGGTTTCCCTCTCCTCCTCATTTGGACTTTATTTCAGTACTATTTGTTGAATCGGAACGATGGTCAATACTCCCACAATTCAATTGACCATTCAAGTTATCTTGTCCGCATAGAATTCCCTTCCTGTCTCCCCACGCCTAGTTAATATCATATTTGTACAAGATCACCGTCCTGTCCCCCAGCACCTATTTAATGATGGAATGAATTGTTTATTAATTTTTAGGGTGGATTGTTAGAATTATTATGAATAAATGAATAAACAATATACCCATTTAAAATAGAACTGTAACTAAGTAAACTTATACTCTGTTTTATTATATCTGATTAACAATATGAGTTCATAAGGTGGGATTGTGAGACACGGACAAGGAGTTATTAAAGGTAATGAACACCATTCCAACTAGGAAGAAACTAATGGGTTGTGGACTGTGTAAACACATAAGGTAGTTAACCTATGGTTGAACCTATGGAACTGTTTTCTGTTTTCTGTTAATTAGAACTGTCAGCTCAGTGGTGATCGATAATGTTGAGGGGTCAAAAGTTACCTGGGAGTGTGTTAGTAAGTTAGAATGAACTTTTCACCTCACTTTGTCCCTGTCGAGAGGAGGGGATTCTGTTAAAACAATGAAATGACGTCATGTTTTGTATATAAACTGTTGCTCGTGGTGAAGTGGCAGCGCGCTCCGTGTATAAATTCTGTTACCTATTATTGAAAAGACTGGTCTCCGTCTATTTTATGCAAACAAGAATCTTACAAATTCTTATAAAATAGATTAATTCAATTAATGAAAACACATTGGCATCATTAAATTACAGTAATAGTTTTACACAGTAATAATATATATCTGCCTCACTCTCAGTGAAATCAGTAGAACTGCTAGGTTTTACACAGTAATAATATATATCTGCCTCACTCTCAGAGAAATCAGTAATACTGCTAGGTTTTACACAGTAATAATATATATCTGCCTCACTCTCAGTGAAATCAGTAGTACTGCTAAGTTCTACACAGTAATAATATATATCTGTCTCACTCTCAGAGAAATCAGTAGTACTACTAGGTTTTACACAGTAATAATATATATCTGTCTCATTCTCAGTGAAATCAGTAGTACTGCTAGGTTTTACACAGTAATAATATATATCTGCCTCACTCTCAGAGATATCAGTAGAACTGCTAGGTTTTACACAGTAATAATATATATCTGCCTCACTCTCAGAGAAATCAGTAGTACTGCTAGGTTTTACACAGTAATAATATATATCTGCCTCACTCTCAGTGAAATCAGTAGTACTGCTAGGTTTTACACAGTAATAATATATATCTGCCTCACTCTCAGAGAAATCAGTAGTACTGCTAGGTTTTACACAGTAATACTATATATCTGCCTCACTCTCAAAGAAATCAGTAGTACTGCTAAGTTCTACACAGTAATAATATATATCTGCCTCACTCTCAGAGAAATCAGTAGTACTGCTAGGTTTTACACAGTCAAATGTAACAAATAAATATGTTTTTAGTAAAGAACTGTGGAAGTGGATGGCAATGGAATGGTGATGGAATGGTGATGGAATGGTGATGGAATGGTGATGGAATGGTAATGGAATGGTGATGGAATGGTGATGGAATGGTGATGGAATGGTAATGGAATGGTAATGGAATGGTGATGGAATGGTAATGGAATGGTGATGGAATGGTGATGGAATGGTGGTGGAATGGTGATGGAATGGTGATGGAATGGTGATGGAATGGTGATGGAATGGTAATGGAATGGTGATGGAATGGTAATGGAATGGTGATGGAATGGTGATGGAATGGTGGTGGAATGGTGGTGGAATGGTGATGGAATGGTGATGGAATGGTAATGGAATGGTGATGGAATGGTGATGGAATGGTGATGGAATGGTGATGGAATGGTGATGGAATGGTAATGGAATGGTGATGGAATGGTGATGGAATGGTGATGGAATGGTGATGAATGGTAGTGGAATGGTAGTGGAATGGTAGTGGAATGGTAGTGGAATGGTAAACAGAATGGTAGTGGAATGGTGATGGAATGGTGATGGAATGGTAGTGGAATGGTGATGGAATGGTGATGGAATGGTAATGGAATGGTGATGGAATGGTGATGGAATGGTAATGGAATGGTAATGGAATGGTGATGGAATGGTAATGGAATGGTAATGGAATGGTGATGGAATGGTAATGGAATGGTAATGGAATGGTGATGGAATGGTGATGGAATGGTGATGGAATGGTGGTGGAATGGTGATGGAATGGTGATGGAATGGTGGTGGAATGGTAATGGAATGGTAGTGGAATGGTAGTGGAATGGTAAACAGAATGGTAGTGGAATGGTAGTGGAATGGTAAACAGAATGGTAGTGGAATGGTAATGGAATGGTGATGGAATGGTAGTGGAATGGTGATGGAATGGTGATGGAATGGTGATGGAATGGTAATGGAATGGTGATGGAATGGTAATGGAATGGTAATGGAATGGTGATGGAATCGTAATGGAATGGTAATGGAATGGTGATGGAATGGTGATGGAATGGTGATGGAATGGTGGTGGAATGGTGATGGAATGGTGATGGAATGGTAGTGGAATCGTAAACAGAATGGTAGTGGAATGGTGATGGAATGGTAGTGGAATGGTAGTGGAATGGTAGTGGAATGGTAAACAGAATGGTAGTGGAATGGTGATGGAATGGTAGTGGAATGGTAGTGGAATGGTAGTGGAATCGTAAACAGAATGGTAGTGGAATGGTGATGGAATGGTAGTGGAATGGTAGTGGAATGGTAGTGGAATGGTAAACAGAATGGCTGTGGAAAGGTAGTTGAATGGTAAACAGAATGGTAGTGGAATGGTGATGGAATGGTAATAGTAGGTCACATACACATATTTAGCAGATGTTATTGCGGGTGTAGCGAAATGCTTGTGAAATGCTTCTCTGTAACTGCTAGATGGAGACTGACAGTATTGTAGAGATTTTCCTCTCTGTAACTGCTAGATGGAGACTGACAGTATTGTAGAGATGTTCCTCTCTGTAACTGCTAGATGGAATGGTGATGGAACACACACAGGTCAGGGAGGGTTTGAGAGGCAGGTTTATGGTTCCCCCTAGACTCTCAGGAGTTAACACACACACAGGTCAGGGAGGGTTTGAGAGGCAGGTTTATGGTTCCCCCTAGACTCTCAGGAGTTAACACACACACGGAGGGTTTGAGAGGCAGGTTTATGGTTCCCCCTAGACTCTCAGGAGTTAACACACACACGGAGGGTTTGAGAGGCAGGTGTATGGTTCCCCCTAGACTCTCAGGAGTTAACACACACACGGAGGGTTTGAGAGGCAGGTGTATGGTTCCCCCTAGACTCTCAGGAGTTAACACACACAGGTCAGGGAGGGTTTGAGAGGCAGGTTTATGGTTCCCCCTAGACTCTCAGGAGTTAACACACACAGGTCAGGGAGGGTTTGAGAGGCAGGTGTATGGTTCCCCCTAGACTCTCAGGAGTTAACACACACAGGTCAGGGAGGGTTTGAGAGGCAGGTTTATGGTTCCCCCTAGACTCTCAGGAGTTAACACACACAGGTCAGGGAGGGTTTGAGAGGCAGGTGTATGGTTCGCCCTAGACTCTCAGGAGTTAACACACACAGGTCAGGGAGGGTTTGAGAGGCAGGTTTATGGTTCCCCCTAGACTCTCAGGAGTTAACACACACACGGAGGGTTTGAGAGGCAGGTGTATGGTTCCCCCTAGACTCTCAGGAGTTAACACACACACGGAGGGTTTGAGAGGCAGGTGTATGGTTCCCCCTAGACTCTCAGGAGTTAACACACACAGGTCAGGGAGGGTTTGAGAGGCAGGTTTATGGTTCCCCCTAGACTCTCAGGAGTTAACACACACAGGTCAGGGAGGGTTTGAGAGGCAGGTGTATGGTTCCCCCTAGACTCTCAGGAGTTAACACACACAGGTCAGGGAGGGTTTGAGAGGCAGGTTTATGGTTCCCCCTAGACTCTCAGGAGTTAACACACACAGGTCAGGGAGGGTTTGAGAGGCAGGTGTATGGTTCGCCCTAGACTCTCAGGAGTTAACACACACAGGTCAGGGAGGGTTTGAGAGGCAGGTTTATGGTTCCCCCTAGACTCTCAGGAGTTAACACACACACGGAGGGTTTGAGAGGCAGGTGTATGGTTCCCCCTAGACTCTCAGGAGTTAACACACACACGGAGGGTTTGAGAGGCAGGTGTATGGTTCCCCCTAGACTCTCAGGAGTTAACACACACAGGTCAGGGAGGGTTTGAGAGGCAGGTTTATGGTTCCCCCTAGACTCTCAGGAGTTAACACACACAGGTCAGGGAGGGTTTGAGAGGCAGGTGTATGGTTCCCCCTAGACTCTCAGGAGTTAACACACACAGGTCAGGGAGGGTTTGAGAGGCAGGTTTATGGTTCCCCCTAGACTCTCAGGAGTTAACACACACAGGTCAGGGAGGGTTTGAGAGGCAGGTGTATGGTTCGCCCTAGACTCTCAGCTCTGGTTGTGGTTGATTGGTAGTGGTGTGGACAGCTTTGGGTTGTGAGGTGCTGACAACAGTCACCGACAGGGAATTCGTAACAGAGGTGTTTTCCAAAATCATTGTTAACCTTTTCAAGTAAAACTTTAACATCAAATTAAAACCAAGATGACTGCTTTAATGCATTACAATGTAAACAGCAGGCTATAGTCCTATTTCAATCATACTGAAATACATTTAACTTGTCCATTCCCTTTGTGTGATTATTCTGATGAAGGCTGAAACGTTAATCTGTTAACCTTGATTAAATAAAACAAATAATTTTCCAGGCCACACATCATCAAATATACTGAGACAAATTACAGACAGTAGCCTACAAGTAGCAAAACAGAAGTCAATTGATTGAACATGAAATGCACCCAATCCAGTACTCAACTGATAAACCATGTGATTCTTTGTTTAGCGGGGATCTTCTGTGTATAACGTGACGCAGGAGGGCAAATAAGCATCTAACGATGCATTTCCCTGCTCTATGCGTGGGCCGAGGCAGGAGGTACATTACAACTGTTTTCAGGTGCAACCTGAATAACCATGGCTTTCCCTGCTCTATGCCTGGGCCGAGGCAGGAGGTACATTACAACTGTTTTCAGGTGCAACCTGAATAACCATGGCTTTCCCTGCTCTATGCCTGGGCCGAGGCAGGAGGTACATTACAACTGTTTTCAGGTGCAACCTGAATAAACATGGCTTTCCCTGCTCTATGCGTGGGCTGAGGCAGGAGGTACATTACAACTGTTTTCAGGTGCAACCTGAATAAACATGGCTTTCCCTGCTCTATGCCTGGGCTGAGGCAGGAGGTACATTACAACTGTTTTCAGGTGCAACCTGAATAAACATGGCTTTCCCTGCTCTATGCGTGGGCTGAGGCAGGAGGTACATTACAACTGTTTTCAGGTGCAACCTGAATAACCATGGCTTTCCCTGCTCTATGCGTGGGCTGAGGCAGGAGGTACATTACAACTGTTTTCAGGTGCAACCTGAATAACCATGGCTTTCCCTGCTCTATGCCTGGGCTGAGGCAGGAGGTACATTACAACTGTTTTCAGGTGCAACCTGAATAAACATGGTTTTGGGAAAGAGATTTAACGATGCTCCTATGCAGGTTAACTTTGCCTTAATATGAGGTTGGGAAACTGGTCCCAGATCAGTTCACAGAACATTATATTATTTATTAAATGTGTTTATGTGACCTTTATTTAACTGGTCCCAGATCAGTTCACAGAACATGTATTATTTATTAAATGTGTTTATGTGACCTTCATTTAACTGGGTCAGTTAAGAACAAATTCTTCTTTACAATGACGTCCGACACCGGCCAAACCTGGACGACACTGGGCCAAACCTGGACGACGCTGGGCCAAACCTGGACAACGCTGGGCCAAACCTGGACGACGCTGGGCCAAACCTGAACGACGCTGGGCCAAACCTGGACGACACTGGGCCAAACCTGGACGACACTGGGCCAAACCTGGACGACGCCGGCCAAACCTGGACGACGCTGGGCCAAACCTGGACGACGCTGGGCCAAACCTGGACGACGCTGGGCCAAACCTGGACGACGCTGGGCCAAACCTGGACGACGCTGGGCCAAACCTGGACGACACTGGGCCAAACCTGGACGACGCTGGGCCAAACCTGGACGACGCTGGGCCAAACCAAGACGACGCTGGGCCAAACCTGGATGACGCTGGGCCAAACCTGGACAACGCTGGGCCAAACCTGGACGACGCTGGGCCAAACCTGGACGACACTGGGCCAAACCTGGACGATGCTGGGACAAATTGTGCGCTGCCCTGTGAGACTCCCAATCACAGCCGGATGTGATACAGCCTGGAATCAAACCAGGGTCTGTAGTGACACCTCTATCACTGTGATGCAGTGCCTTAGACCATTGTGATATAGCCTGGAATCAAACCAGGGTCTGTAGTGACACCTCTATCACTGTGATGCAGTGCCTTAGACCACTGTTATACAGCCTGGAATCAAACCAGGGTCTGTAGTGACACCTCTATCACTGTGATGCAGTGCCTTAGACCACTGTGATACAGCCTGGAATCAAACCAGGGTCTGTAGTGACACCTCTATCACTGTGATGCAGTGCCTTAGACCGCTGCGACCACTCAGAAGCCCATTATAGGCCCTACCAGTAGGTAGGAAGGTTCTTAACGATGAACTGAGCCTTAAGATGCTGTTGGGAAAACGGTCTCAGGTCAGTTCAAATAACGTTGCAGCAGGACAGAGCATGTAGCCTAGGCCTGATAACTGATCAGAGCTCAAACCTACTCTGACTATTGAATGTCTGATGACGACCTAACTTTCTGTTCCCCCCTCTTTCTTCAGCAAGCTTTGTTCTGCCTTTATCTAGGCTAGTAGTGATAGAGAGATGAGACCTGGGTTCTATCAGGTGGTATATATATATATAGTGGCAGTAGTAGTGGCTAGTAGTGATAGAGAGATGAGACCTGGGTTCTATCAGGTGGTATATATATATATAGTGGCAGTAGTAGTGGCTAGTAGTGATAGAGAGATGAGACCTGGGTTCTATCAGGTGGTCTATATATATATATACAGTGCCTTGCGAAAGTATTCGGCCCCCTTGAACTTTGTGACCTTTTGCCACATTTCTGGCTTCAAACATAAAGATATAAAACTGTATTTTTTTGTGAAGAATCAACAACAAGTGGGACACAATCATGAAGTGGAACGACATTTATTGGATATTTCAAACCTTTTTAACAAATCAAAAACTGAAAAATTGGGCGTGCAAAATTATTATTTGTTTGTCCAGTGTGTGTGTATGTGTGTGTGTGTTTGTTTGTCCAGTGTGTGTGTGTGTGTGTGTGTGTGTGTGTTTGTCCAGTGTGTGTGTGTGTGTGTGTCCAGTGTGTGTGTGTGTGTGTGTGTGTGTGTGTGTTTGTCCAGTGTGTGTGTGTGTTTGTGAGTCCAGTGTGTGTGCGTGTTTGTCCAGTGTGTGTGTTCAGTGTGTGTGTGTGTGTGTCCAGTGTCTGTGTGTGTGTTCAGTGTGTGTGTGTGTTCAGTGTGTGTGTGTGTGTGTGTCTAGCGTGTGTGTGTATCCATTGTGTGTGTGTGTGTGTGTGTGTGTGTGTGTATGTGTCCAGTGTGTGTGTCCAGACTGTGTGTGTGTGTGTGTCTGTGTCCAGTGTATGTATCCATTGTGTTTGTGTGTACCCATTGTGTGTGTCTGTGTCCAGTGTGTGTGTGTATCCATTGTGTGTGTGTGTGTCCAGTGTGTGTGTGTATGTGTCCAGTGTGTGTGTCCAGTGTGTGTGTGTCTGTGTGTCTGTGTCCAGTGTGTGTATCCATTGTCTTTGTGTGTATCCATTGTGTGTGTGTGTGTGTCCAGTGTGTGTGTGTATCCATTGTGTGTGTGTGTGTCCAGTGTGTGTGTGTGTGTCCAGTGTGTGTGTATGTGTCCAGTGTGTGTATCCATTGTGTTTGTGTGTGTGTCCAGTGTGTGTGTCTGTGTCCAGTGTGTGTATCCATTGTGTGTGTGTATCCATTGTGTGTGTGTCCAGAGTGTGTGTGTGTCTAGTGTGTGTGTGTCCAGTGTGTGTGTCTAGTGTGTGTCCAGTGTGTGTGTTTGTGTCTAGTGTGTGTGTGTGTGTCTAGTGTGTGTCTAGTGTGTGTGTGTGTCTAGTGTGTGTCCAGTGTGTGTGTCTAGTGTGTGTCCAGTATGTGTGTGTCTAGTGTGTGTGTGTGTGTCTAGTGTGTGTGTGTGTCCAGTGTGTGTGTGTATGTGTCCAGTGTGTGTGTCCAGTGTGTGTGTGTCTGTGTGTCTGTGTCCAGTGTGTGTATCCATTGTCTTTGTGTGTATCCATTGTGTGTGTGTGTGTGTCCAGTGTGTGTGTGTATCCATTGTGTGTGTGTCCAGAGTGTGTGTGTGTGTCTAGTGTGTGTCCAGTGTGTGTGTGTCTAGTGTGTGTCCAATGTGTGTGTGTCTAGTGTGTGTCCAATGTGTGTGTGTCTAGTGTGTGTCCAATGTGTGTGTGTCTAGTGTGTGTGTGTGTGTGTGTCTAGTGTGTGTGTGTGTGTGTGTGTCTAGTGTGTGTCCAGAGTGTGTGTGTGTCTAGTGTGTGTCCAGAGTGTACGTGTCTAGTGTGTGTCCAGTGTGTGTGTGTCTAGTGTGTGTGTGTGTGTCTTGTGTGTGTGTGTGTGTCTAGTGTGTGTCCAGAGTGTGTGTGTGTCTAGTGTGTGTCCAGAGTGTACGTGTCCAGTGTGTGTGTGTCTAGTGTGTGTGTGTGTGTGTCTAGTGTGTGTGTGTGTCTAGTGTGTGTCCAGTGTGTGTGTCTAGTGTGTGTCCAGTATGTGTGTGTCTAGTGTGTGTGTGTGTGTCTAGTGTGTGTGTGTGTGTCCAGTGTGTGTGTGTGTGTGTCCAGTGTGTGTGTGTGTGTGTCCAGTGTGTGTGTGCGTCTAGTGTGTATGTCCAGAGTGTGTGTGTGTGTCTAGTGTGTGTCCAGTGTGTGTGTGTCTAGTGTGTGTCCAATGTGTGTGTGTCTAGTGTGTGTGTGTGTGTGTGTCTAGTGTGTGTCCAGAGTGTGTGTGTGTCTAGTGTGTGTCCAGTGTGTGTGTGTCTAGTGTGTGTGTGTCTAGTGTGTGTCCAGTGTGTACGTGTCTAGTGTGTGTCCAGTGTGTGTGTGTCTAGTGTGTGTGTGTGTCTAGTGTGTGTCCAGTGTGTGTCCATTGTGTGTGTGTCTAGTGTGTGTCCAATGTGTATATGTCTAGTGTGTGTCCAGTGTGTGTGTGTCTAGTGTGTGTGTGTCTAGTGTGTGTCTAGTGTGTGTGTGTGTGTCTAGTGTGTGTCCAGTGTGTGTCCAGTGTGTGTGTGTCCAGTGTGTGTGTGTCCAGTGTGTGTGTGTCTAGTTTGTGTGTGTCTAGTGTGTGTGTGTCTAGTGTGTGTCCAGTGTGTGTGTGTCTAGTGTGTGTCCAATGTGTACATGTCTAGTGTGTGTCCAGTGTATGTGTGTCGTGTGTGTGTGTCCAGTGTGTCTAGTGTGTGTCTAGTGTGTGTCCAGTGTGTCTAGTGTGTGTCCAGTGTGTGTGTGTGTGTCTAGTGTGTGTGTGTGTGTCTAGTGTGTGTGTGTCTAGTGTGTGTGTGTCTAGTGTGTGTCCAGTGTGTGTGTGTCTAGTGTGTGTCCAGAGTGTGTGTGTGTGTGTAGTGTGTGTCCAGAGTGTGTGTGTGTCTAGTGTGTGTCCAGTGTGTGTCCAGTGTGTGTGTGTCTAGTGTGTGTCCAGTGTGTGTGTGTCTAGTGTGTGTCCAGTGTGTGTGTGTCTAGTGTGTGTCCAGTGTGTGTGTGTCTAGTGTGTGTCCAGTGTGTGTGTGTCTAGTGTGTGTGTGTCTAGTGTGTGTCCATTGTGTGTGTGTCTAGTGTGTGTGTGTCTAGTGTGTGTCCAGTGTGTGTGTGTGTGTCTAGTGTGTGTCTAGTGTGTGTCCAGTGTGTGTCTGTCTAGTGTGTGTCCAGTGTGTGTGTGTCTAGTGTGTGTGTGTCTAGTGTGTGTCCATTGTGTGTGTGTCTAGTGTGTGTCTAGTGTGTGTGTCTAGTGTGTGTCCATTGTGTGTGTGTCTAGTGTGTGTGTGTCTAGTGTGTGTCCAGTGTGTGTGTGTCTAGTGTGTGTGTGTCTAGTGTGTGTCCATTGTGTGTGTGTCTAGTGTGTGTCCATTGTGTGTGTGTCTAGTGTGTGTCAGGTTATTATTTCAGCGACACTGAGGAGTCATCACCCCAAACCCAAAACCCTGGATAGAGGGGCTCAGTGAATGTGGAGGTGAATGTGATCAGGTGGGTCAGTGTGTCAGAGGAGGCTCTATAGAAGGACAGAGTGCCGGCTGGCCAGTCCAGATACACTCCTACTCTGTGGGATCTGGAGGAGCGGACGTCTATGGTAGTGGGATTATTATTGTTCCTGGCAGTGTAACGGTTGTCAGAGCAGAACAGACTCCAGGACTTGTCATTGTATCCAAGCCAACAGTCTTTACCCCCTCCTCTTCCTCTCCTGCTGATTCCTTTATATGTCACTCCTATACCAGCCCCCATTATCCCACTCCACTCTACCTCCCAGTAACAGCGCCCAGTCAGACCCTCTCTACACAGCACCTGTTCACAGCCCTCAAATCTCTCTGGGTGATCAGGATACGGCTGCTCCTCTGTCCCACATGTCACCTTTCTGTTCTCCTCAGACAGAGAGAGGCGTCTGTTTACTGTGTTTGGGTCCAGTGTGAGATCACAGACATCTGATGGATGAAACCAGACACAATATTAGAAATCATCATCATTCACATTAGAATGTTAACTCACTTTCTACTAATTCATTTAATGTAGATGTTTCTAGGTATCAAAAGGAGAAGTTAAGGTAACTTGAGACTTGTTGAATGATCATA
Organism: Oncorhynchus mykiss; assembly: GCF_057628025.1. Classification (NCBI taxonomy): domain Eukaryota; kingdom Metazoa; phylum Chordata; class Actinopteri; order Salmoniformes; family Salmonidae; genus Oncorhynchus; species Oncorhynchus mykiss. The sequence continues at coordinate 80,255,840 of NC_143034.1, read as the reverse complement.
TGTTATACTGTATGGTAATATAAAACACACTTATTCACATTAATTACACACACACACACACACACACACACACAGTCAAAGCAACTCTTTGTAAATGTTGGTGTCCCTGATTTCTGTTTCTGTAGAACTACAGCTGATATTTAATATGACCAAGTCATTAATGATGGTGATCTTTGACTTAACTTGAATTAAGACTCATTCTTAGTCATATTCTTCACAGCAGTCAACACTCACATTTTCTAAGTCCAGGTTTCATTCTGTCCTCTCCACCATGTTCCACACTGTAGCGGTAAGCAGAAGAACAGACAGTCATTGATTCAATAGCGTCAATTAACACACACACACATGCACAGTCAGCATATAACTTTGTCCAGGTGATGGTGTTGGTAAGAATGTTTGTCTTAACTAGCCTGATAAGTCAAACATGTCTGATATGAACATTGACATAAACCCTCTACATACTTGAGTTTCTCCAGTCTGCAGTGGGGATCCTCCAGTCCAGCAGAGAGCAGTTTGACTCCTGAGTCTCCTGGGTGATTGTAGCTCAGGTCCAGCTCTCTCAGGTGTGAGGGGTTTGACCTCAGAGCTGAGACCAGAGAAGCACAGCCTTCCTCTGTGACTAGACAGCCTGACAGCCTGCAAAGAGTCAAATCATATTAAAATCACACTGATATTCTTTGGTGGTGAAAATAGTGACAGTATATTTTTCAACATATTCAGAAACATCAGTGTCCTTAAAACCTGCCAAATCTATTCGTAAATTAATGTTTCATTATTATAAATTATCAAAGTAAAGTAGAGAGATGTAAAGATTTGATTAGACTGATTAGACTCTATATTAGATATATCTATTTTGACAGTGAAACTAACATTTTAAATGTGTCTCTATACTCCGACATTTTGGATTTCAGATCAAATGTTTCATATGAGGTGACAGTATATAATGTCACCTTTTATTTGAGGGTATTTTAATACATATCTGGTTCAACATTTAGAAAAATAAAAAGCACTTTATGTATCTAGTCCCCAATTTTAAGGAGTCATAAGTATTCTGACCAATTCACTTATAGTGTATTAAAGTAGTCAAAAGTTTAGTATTTGGTCCCAAACTCATAGCATTTTTAGTATGTTTTGGTTGTGGGTTGTGTTTTGGGGTTATGTTGTGGGTTGTGTTTTGGGGTTGTGTTGTGGGTTGTGTTTTGGGGTTGTGTTGTGGGTTGTGTTTTGGGGTTGTGTTGTGGGGTTGTGTTTTGGGGTTGTGTTGTGGGTTGTGTTTTGGGGTTGTGTTGTGGGTTGTGTTTTGGGGTTGTGTTGTGGGTTGTGTTTTGGGGTTGTGTTGTGGGTTGTGTTTTGGGGTTGTGTTGTGGGTTGTGTTTTGGGGTTGTGTTGTGGGTTGTGTTTTGGGGTTGTGTTGTGGGGTTGTGTTGTGGGGTTGTGTTTTGGGGTTGTGTTGTGGGGTTGTGTTGTGGGGTTGTGTTTTGGGGTTGTGTTGTGGGGTTGTGTTGTGGGGTTGTGTTGTGGGGTTGTGTTGTGGGGTTGTGTTGTGGTGTTGTGTTGTGGTGTTGTGTTGTGGTTTGTGTTTTGGGGTTGTGTTGTGGGTTGTGTTTTGGGGTTGTGTTGTGGGTTGTGTTTTGGGGTTGTGTTGTGGGTTATGTTTTGGGTTATGTTAGTATAGTAACTGAATGGTGGATGACTCATGTTACTTCTAAGTGAGTAGAGAACATGTTTCTAAAGACTACTAAATTAATCCTGATTATGTCTTGATTAAGACAAATCATGAATGAATCAAGAATAATAATGAGTGAGAAAGTTACAGCGGCTACAACAAAACATGCTAACCTCTCACCATTACCAATAACAGAGGCTACAACAAAACATGCTAACCTCTCACCATTACCAATAACAGACTACAACAAAACATGTTAACCTCTCACCATTACCAATAACAGAGGCTACAACAAAACATGCTAACCTCTCACCATTACCAGTAACAGAGACTACAACAAAACATGCTAACCTCTCACCATTACCAATAACAGAGGCTACAACAAAACATACTAACCTCTCACAATTAACAGAGGCTACAACAAAACATGCTAACCTCTCACCATTTGTTATGCGGTGAGTGAGGACCCAAAAGCGGTTTAACATAAACAGAGTTTCTTTAATAACGAAACACACGTAGGCTCAGATGGACAGGCAGATTCCGACAGGACAGGACAAGGTAAAGCAAACACGACGATAGTCTGGTTCTGGCATGAGAAACACAAACGATAATCTGACAAAGACAGAAACAGGAACAGAGAGAGATATAGAGACCTAATCAGAGGGAAAAAGGGAACAGGTGGGAAAAGGGGTGAACGAGGTAGTTAGAGAAGATGAGGAGCAGCTGGGGGAAGGAGAGGGAGAGAAGGTAACCTAATACGACCAGCAGAGGGAGACGGAGTGAAGAGAAAGGACAGGAACAAGACACAACATGACAATACATGACACCATTACCAATAACAGAGGCTACAACAAAACATGCTAACCTCTCACCATTACCAATAACAGAGGCTACAACAAAACATGCTAACCTCTCACCATTACCAATAACAGAGACTACAACAAAACATGCTAAACACTCACCATTACCAATAACAGAGACTACAACAAAACATACTAACCTCTCACCATTACCAATAACAGAGGATACAACAAAACATGCTAACCTCTCACCATTACCAATAACAGAGGCTACAACAAAACATGCTAACCTCTCACCATTACCAATAACAGAGGCTACAACAAAACATACTAACCTCTCACCATTACCAATAACAGAGACTACAACAAAACATGCTAACCTCTCACCATCAACCTAAAATTGTGGTTGTGTTTTGGGGTTATGTTGTGGGTTGTGTTTTGGGGTTATGTTGTGGGTTGTGTTTTGGGGTTATGTTGTGGGTTGTGTTTTGGGGTTATGTTGTGGGTTGTGTTTTGGGGTTATGTTGTGGGTTGTGTTTTGGGGTTATGTTGTGGGTTGTGTTTTGGGGTTGTGTTGTGGTTGTGTTTTGGGGTTGTGTTGTGGTTGTGTTTTGGGGTTGTGTTGTGGGTTGTGTTTTGGGGTTGTGGTTATGTTGTGGGTTGTGTTTTGGGTTTGTGTTGTGGTTGTGTTTTGGGGTTGTGTTGTGGTTGTGTTTTGGGGTTGTGTTGTGGGGTTGTGTTGTGGGTTGTGTTTTGGGGTTGTGTTGTGGGGTTGTGTTTTGGGGTTGTGTTGTGGGGTTGTGTTAGTATAGTAACTGAATGGTGGATGACTCATTTTACTTCTAAGTGAGTAGAGAACATGTTTCTAAAGACTACTAAATTAATCCTGATTATGTCTTGATTAAGACAAATCATGAATGAATCAAGAATAATAATGAGTGAGAAAGTTACAGCGGCTACAACAAAACATGCTAACCGCTCACCATTACCAATAACAGAGGCTACAACAAAACATGCTAACCTCTCACCATTACCAATAACAGAGGCTACAACAAAACATGCTAACCTCTCACCATTACCAATAACAGAGGCTACAACAAAACATGCTAACCTCTCACCATTACCAATAACAGAGACTACAACAACACATGCTAACCTCTCACCATTACCAATAACAGAGGCTACAACAAAACATGCTAACCTCTCACCATTACCAATAACGGAGGCTACAACAAAACATGCTAACCTCTCACCATTACCAATAACAGAGGCTACAACAAAACATGCTAACCTCTCACCTTTACCCTCAAATAAAAGGTGACATTCTGTTCTGTCTCCTAATATGAAACATTATATCTCAAATCCAAAATGCTTGAGCACCACATTTAAAACTGTAAGCTTCACTGTCCAAACACATATGGTGTGGACTATGTGTGTCTGGTAAACACATGTGTATCTGGTGAACGGTTATCACTTGTTGACCAACTACAGGAATACTGACCTCAGAGTCTCCAGTTTACAGTGGGGATTCCCCAGTCCAGCAGAGAGCAGCTTCACTCCTGAATCCTTCAGGTCATTGTTACTCAGATCCAGCTCTCTCAGGTGTGAGGGGTTTGACCTCAGAGCTGAGACCAGAGAAGCACAGCCTTCCTCTGTGACTCCACAGCCTGACAGCCTGACAAAGAGATCATCATGACTTCACAAAAACACTGTTAATTTAACACCAATTAGTGTAGAAGGACAATGGTAGATGTATTTGGTTTATTCTCTCAAACAACATATAGATTCATCCTCTGCCTTCTAGAATCGTATGGTCATATTGTTATACTAATGTGAAATCAATGAATTTATTGAATATGTTTTTCAATATAATTTTATTTACATATTATAATACATATTGTTCTCTAAACTGAATATTTCTTCCTGGTGATTAGTTCTTAAATGTCATTTTATTTACTCACAGAACAGCTCTGGAGGCTTTGACCACTGGCAGCAGCCTCAGAAGACCTTCCTCTGATCTGGAGTATTTCTTCAGGTCAAACACATCCAGCTCCTTTTCTGAAGTCAGCAACACAAAGACCAGAGCTGACCACTGTGCAGGTGACAGGTTGGGTTTTGAGAGACTTCCTGAGCTCAGGTATCTTTGGATCTCCTCCACTAGAGAATGGTCATTCAGTTCATTCAGACAGTGGAACAGATTGATGCTCCTCTCTGGAGAGAGATCCTCCCCGATCTTCTCCTTGATGTACTTGACTGTTTCTTCATGGCTCTGTGAGCTGCTTCTTGTCTTTGTCAGTAGACCTCGTAAGTGCTTCTGATTGGACTCCAGTGAGAGGCCCAGAAGGAAGCGGAGGAAAAGGTCCAGGTTTCCCGTCTCACTTTGTAAGGCTTGATCCACAGCACTCTTGTAGACAGTAACTTTAGGCTTGTCGTTTGTTTGCAGTTTGTCCATTAGATTCTCATTGTTGTTGATGAATGAGAGGAACACATATACAGCAGCCAGAAACTCCTGAATGCTCAGATGTACGAAGCAGTACACCTTGTCCTGGTACAGCACACATTCCTCTTTAAAGAGCTGTGTGCACAATCCTGAGTACACTGAGGCTTCATTGACATCAATGCCAGCCTCTTTCAGGTCTTCTTCATAGAAAATCAGATTGCCTTTCACAAGCTGTTGAAAAGCCAGTTTTCCCAGTGACAGAATGCTCTCTTTATTCCAGTGTGGACCTGTCTCTTCTTTCCCAAGATACTTTTCATTCTTCTGTTTGGTATGAAACTCCACAAGGTGTGTGTACATCTCAGTCAGAGTCTTGGGCATCTCTTCTCTCTTATGTTTCAGCATGTGTTCAAGGACTGTTGCAGAAATCCAACAGAAGACTGGAATGTGGCACATGATGTGGAGGCTCCTTGATGTCTTTATGTGTGAGATGATTCTGCTGGCCAGGTCCTCATCACTGAATCTCTTCCTGAAGTACTCCTCCTTCTGTGGGTCACTGAACCCTCGTACCTCGGTCACCTGGTCAACACACCCTGAAGGGATCTTATTGGCTGCTGCTGGTCGGGTAGTTATCCAGAGGAGAGCAGAGGGAAGCAGATTTCCCTTGATGAGATTTGTCAGCAGAACATCCACTGAGGTTGACTCTGTGACGTCCCAACAGATCTTGTTCTTCTGGAAGTCTAGGGGCAGTCGGCACTCATCCAGACCATCAAAGATGAACAGAACTTTGTACTTGTTGTAGATGGAGATTCTTGATTGTTTGGTTTCCACTGAGAAGTGATTGAGAAGTTCAATGAAAGTGTGTTTGTCCGCTTTCATCAAATTCAGCTCCCGAAAAGGGAATGAAAATACAAATTGGACATCCTGATTTGCTTTTCCTTCAGCCCAGTCCAGAATGAACTTCTGCACAGAGACTGTTTTTCCAATGCCAGCGACTCCCTTTGTCAGCACAGTTCTGATACGTTTGTCTTGTCCAGTTAAGGGTTTGAAGATGTCGTTACATTTGATTGCAGTCTCTGGTCTTGCTTGTTTCCTGGTTGTTGTCTCAATCTGTCTCAGCTCATGTTCATTATTGACCTCTCCTGTTCCACCCTCTGTGATGTAGAGCTCTGTGTAGATCTTATTGAGAAGTGTTGGGTTTCCTTGTTTAGCGATCCCCTCAAATACACATTGAAACTTCTTCTTTAGATTAGATTTGAGTTCACGTTGGCAAATCACAGCAAGCTCATCTGAATCTAGAAATAACACAGAGGATATTAATATTACATCTGTTTTAATGCCTACAGTATTGAAGGACTGTTATAAAGTTTTACATTATAATAATGTATTCTTTTAACTGACTGTATAAATGTGTAAATGTTTTCATAATGCATTACAGACTGGTGTGACTGATTATATTATTATTGGTATTATTGATGGTATTATTAATGTTCTCTCTCTCTCTAAATGAATCACCACAACACATCCCTGCTGCTACTTGATGAGGTCACTAGGTGTTGTGTTAATTCTGCTACAATATCATTGAGTGACACAGCTACTTTAGCTGTACTTTAGCTACAGCTTTTAAATGTTATAAAACACCATTCAACATGAGGCAGACAGATCTTACATTTCTCCAGTGTGTCAGCAAGCTCCTTCTGGTTCATTTTCCTCAGGACGTGCAGTGTGATCTTCAGAGCCCCCTCTCTGGCACTGCTCTCCTGCTTCTCATCTTCAGGGTCCACCACTTCCTTTTCATGCTTCTGACTCTCAAAGCCTTCTGGGAGTTCTGGACTAAGAATCCTCTTGAACATCTTCAGCTCGTTCTTCACAAATGTCATAATATTCTCTTCAAGCATCTGAAATAAATAAAGTAACTAAGTTAAGCAAGAGAATAAATGCTTTCTCATTAACACATTAATGTATGATTGACAGAGCAACTTTACTTGAGGTAAACAAAAACAAATGTACATAACAGGACCACATACACTGAATATGGAGGCCAGGTCTGTTTGATGACTCTGGGAAGACTGACCACTGAGAATCTCTGACTCTGATCTCTCCTGTTGGTTTCTGTGGACAAAACATGAGATTACATCTCCTCATCCAGGGAGTACACACACACACACACACACACACACACACACACACACACACACACACACACACAAGCACACACACTGAGGGAATGTTGTGTTTGTTTAATATTGTTTTACGACTATGAAAATGGGCAAAATGATTAGCCTATGAATTATGAAAACAACAACAATAAATGGGAAAATGGGAGAAAGAAATGACTAGAGACAGTGTTGTTTAACTCACTGACCAGGACCCATGAGTTCTTCTTACCTTTGTTCAGTAGAAAAGTCTCCCTCTCTAAAGTATATAGTTTCACCCATAGACTTGTCACTCTTCATGGACACACAGCTGGAAACAGGGGAGGCTGGTCTCTCCTGCTGGATTGGTCTTCAAAAAAAGCAAATTGAACAATAAACTTCGGTGTTTCAACACTGTAACAAACTCCGCCGTTATTCCCCAAGATCACCTCAGTCCAATCTGCGCGTAACCGGCTTGGCGCCACACCGAACGGGGACGCGGACATGATCAGTGCAACACAATCAACTAAACCCAGTCTTTACAGTGGGTTACATTAGTAATATTCATTTTTTATTATTATGTAAAACAAACATTCTACGTTTTTTTTTATAACAATATGTTGAGATCTGGGTCCATATCGCCAAAGTGTCTCAGAGGAGAAAATTGGTCGTATAAGTGCTGAGAATAAAGACATTTTACACTTATGGGTCTAAATTAAAGCTATGCATGAAGTCTCTAGTCCCACCTAGTCGGCAGATATTTAGGACACCTCGTGAGCTGTCCTAAGTAGTTAAGAGTTAACAGCAGGTGTCCTAAGTAGTTAAGAGTTAACAGCAGGTGTCCTAAGTAGTTAAGAGTTAACAGCAGGTGTCCTAAGTAGTTAAGAGTTAACAGCAGGTGTCCTAAGTAGTTAAGAGTTAACAGCAGGTGTCTTGATAATACTATAAAATAATGCAATGAGTCAGTGGTTCCTGCACCACATGTAATTGCTTTGAGTAGTTAAAATAATGTTTTGATATTTGATATGATCAATACATGAATAATATATGTCTTGTGCTTTTGGCAATGATTTATGTGTAATAATTTTGACTACAAGTGATACCATGTATGTCTGCATAGCATTTTGTCTTCATTTTGGCAGATTAACTCATGCTTATTCCCCAAGATTAACTCAGGTTTTCACCCAGTGGCTAAGGAGTTGGAGCTGTGGCCTAAAGGTGGCTGGTTCGAATCCAGGTGGAAAATGTGCTCTAACCTGCTCCACCTTTCCCACGCCAATTGCTGGACTTTCACATAGAGGTTACTTGGTCACCCAGTTCAAACCACATTTGAAAAAATAAAACACGTGGCTTGTTGATCAAGTGTTCTGCCTTACAATAATAAATATAATAAAATAACAAAACAAAAACACTAAAATGCTGAGACAGGTTTTGATGAACAAAATAATCTAAATGCTATTTAGTACTATAATGGTATTTACTAACATAATATTATTACTAAAACAGTTTCTAAAATAATTAGGGTTCAGGTTAATGCTAAATAGGTAATACGTAGGGTTAGATGCTGATGTAAAAAGGGCTTTATAAATACATTTGATTGATTGTGAGGTTTAGGGATTTAAAGGTAAAAAACAGTATGGGTTTATAGGTCTCTTGCTCCTCCCTGTGGCCTTCTGTAGGGACTAAATAACTAATTCACGACACCTGCTAGGCTCATAATCTGAGGTAGCAACTGCTTCAGATATACAAATCAATGAGCTAGATTTATTAATTTGTTTTCGAACTCAGTGAAACTGCGCAGCTTTCAATCAATCCGATGCCTACGAACGAACATTTCGATTTCAAATTACCCAGCAGCCATTAGAAACAACAAGTAGTCAAAAAAAAGTGTTTTTTCTTAATTAAAAAATGTCTTCTGGCTGTCTAAATTGGCCACATCTTGAAAAGGAGGACAGGGACATACGTTTTAGTTAGGTGGTATACCTTTTTCTGAAAACAAATATGGTAAACCATGACCAGAAAAGGTTTAACGTTTAGCACTGTGGGTCACCACAAGGTTTATCCAGGTGAACGGTGATCACGGCCACCAAGTAGCTGTAACCCTGTTAGTAATAAGGAACCTGAAGTCAGCGTTCAAGCTTACACTACCTGACCTCCTATAAAGGGTTCTATATATATTCTATATATACTGTATACTCAGAAACTACCTAACCTCCTATAAAGGGTTATATATATATTCTATATATACTGTATACTCAGACACTTCCTAACCTCCTATAAAGGGTTCTATATATATTCTATATATACTGTATACTCAGACACTTCCTAACCTCCTATAAAGGGTTCTATATATATTCTATATATACTGTATACTCAGACACTTCCTAACCTCCTATAAAGGGTTCTATATATATTCTATATATACTGTATACTCAGACACTTCCTAACCTCCTATAAAGGGTTCTATATATATTCTATATATACTGTATACTCAGAAACTACCTAACCTCCTATAAATGGTTCTATATATACTGTATACTCAGACACTTCCTAACCTCCTACAAAGGGTTCTATATATATTCTATATATACTGTATACTCAGACACTTCCTAACCTCCTATAAAGGGTTCTATATATACTGTATACTCAGACACTTCCTAACCTCCTATAAAGGGTTCTATATATATTCTATATATACTGTATACTCAGACACTTCCTAACCTCCTATAAAGGGTTCTATATATATTCTATATATACTGTATACTCAGACACTTCCTAACCTCCTATAAAGGGTTCTATATATATTCTATATATACTGTATACTCAGACACTTCCTAACCTCCTATAAAGGGTTCTATATAGAACTTCTGTGGTTCCGTATTGATTTATATAATGGTAATATTGTCAGAATTCAGCTTGTAACAACGATCAGAATTAGTCAAAACCACAAGGTTATGATGACACATTAGGCAATAATTAATAGTAGGCTAAATGATTGTGTCATGCAAAACTTCTATAGATGTCTGTGTGTATTTTGGAAAGCAAATATTCCTACACAATAAATCTATGAATTAATATCTTAGAACAACAATATTTTACAGACACATAAAGGTACACATAACCAATCATTTCTGATAAAAAATAATAGATGTGAAAAAATTGTTGATATAACATTTTAGAAACAAAGTTCATAAACAACATTGTCATCTCACCTCTTAGATTTGGAGTCATGTTCCCCAGAGAGACTCATTTTAGAGGCAGGGACCGCCTCCTCTCTCTCCCCAGAGAGACTCATTTTAGAGGCAGGGACCGCCTCCTTTCTCTCCCCAGAGAGATGCATTTTAGAGTCAGGGCCCCCCTCCTCTCTCTCCCCAGAGAGACTCATTTTAGAGGCAGGGACCGCCTCCTTTCTCTCCCCAGAGAGATGCATTTTAGAGTCAGGGCCCCCCTCCTCTCTCTCCCCAGAGAGACTCATTTTAGAGGCAGGGACCGCCTCCTTTCTCTCCCCAGAGAGACTCATTTTAGAGCACTGAAGTCTAAACAGAGATCCAACATGTTGGTTGTGGTTAACACAGTGACAACTAAACAGAGATCCAACATGTTGGTTGTGGTTAACACAGTGACAACTAAACAGAGATACAACATGTTGGTTGTGGTTAACACAGTGACAACTAAACAGAGATCCAACATGTTGGTTGTGGTTAACACAGTGACAACTAAACAGAGATCCAACATGTTGGTTGTGGTTAACACAGTGACAAATAAACAGAGATCCAACATGTTGGTTGTGGTTAACACAGTGACAACTAAACAGAGATCCAACATGTTGGTTGTGGTTAACACAGTGACAACTAAACAGAGATCCAACATGTTGGTTGTGGTTAACACAGTGACAACTAAACAGAGATCCAACATGTTGGTTGTGGTTAACACAGTGACAACTAAACAGAGATCCAACAGAGATCCAACATGTTGGTTGTGGTTAACACAGTGACAACTAAACAGAGATCCAACAGAGATCCAACATGTTGGTTGTGGTTAACACAGTGACAACTAAACAGAGATCCAACATGTTGGTTGTGGTTAACACAGTGACAACTAAACAGAGATCCAACATGTTGGTTGTGGTTAACACAGTGACAAATAAACAGAGATCCAACATGTTGGTTGTGGTTAACACAGTGACAACTAATTATTGAATGTCAATTGTTTTATTTTATTAATTATCTCTTAGAAATAAAACATTTACTAAAAGACATCCGAACAGTCAGGTGATTTAATGCATCACATGAACATGTAGCTGTGACTGATATTGTTCACCTTTTATCCATGTAGTGGAACTAACAATAATAATAATAATAATAATATTAATAATAACATAATATATAATAATAATATGAATAATAATGTCTCACTTTCTCTTTTAATAATTTCTCTCATTCTAGTGTGTTGCTTTGTTCAACAGGTATGATATTATGATGCTGTTACTGAATTCAGTTCATAATATTAATGTTAAGAAAAGTCTGTTCAGTGGTTTCATACCAAATTACACAGGAAGCAGGAGCTCATTGGAATTTAGAAAACAACAAATGTTCTGATATTCTGAAAGACGACTTACAATTTATACATAAAAAATATACTAATTGTAAAATAACAGCGATATACGAATATATGAACAACATGTTATAATGTGACTTGACTACACCCAGTTAGCTATATGAACAACATGTTATAATGTGACTTGACTACACCCAGTTAGCTATATGAACAACATGTTATAATGTGACTTGACTACACCCAGTTAGCTATATGAACAACATGTTATAATGTGACTTGACTACACCCAGTTAGCTATATAAACAACATGTTATAATGTGACTTGACTACACCCAGTTAGCTATATGAACAACATGTTATAATGTGACTTGACTACACCCAGTTAGCTATATGAACAACATGTTATAATGTGACTTGACTACACCCAGTTAGCGCCATTTAGTATGATTGAACTGTCACGTAGCTGTCCCAGCTGAAATGGACTGTTAGATCTGAGTGTTTTACTGTCATTCACTACACTAAAATAACACCATACATTTAATGTCTCTACACACTTTACAATAATCCCTGGGAAGAGTCTTACCTTGTAGCCTGAATTCACAACCAGAACATGTCAAGTCATTGAGATATTTTCCGTTGTGCTGAGAGAGAACCTTCCTGATGACAAGTGTCTCTGTATCTATGTTCTAGGTACAGTTGATCTTTGGATGTAATAATATCTGGTCAAAGTCTAGTGACACAACACCATAGTATATCATAACCATAACAACAGTTTAACCTTTGGCCAGTAAAGGCCATAGTATATCATAACCATAACAACAGTTGGCCAGTAAAGGCCATGGAATACTATAAAACAGGGTTCGTCAACTAGGTTTGGCTTCGGGACAATTGTTTTCTGAGTTAAAGTCGACTGTCAAGAACATAATTAGCATATAATATTATCACAATTAATAGGCTGAGTTAATGAATAGGCTGAATGAATGAACAGGCTGAATTAATGACTAGGCTGAATTAATGAACAGGCTGAATTAATGAACAGGCTGAATTAATGAATAGGCTGAATTAATGAACAGGCTGAATTAATGAACAGGCTGAATTAATGAATAGGCTGAATTAATGAACTGGCTGAATTAATGAACAGGCTGAATTAATGAATAGGCTGAATTAATGAATAGGCTGAATTAATGAACTGGCTGAATTAATGAACAGGCTGAATTAATGAATAGGCTGAATTAATGAATAGGCTGAATTAATGAACAGGATGAATTAATGAATAGGCTGAGTTAATGAACAGGCTGAATGAATGAACAGGCTGAATTAATGAACAGGATGAATTAATGAACAGGCTGAATTAATGAACAGGCTGAATTAATGAACAGGCTGAATTAATGAATAGGCTGAATTAATGAATGGGCTGAATTAATGAACAGGCTGAATGAATGAACAGGCTGAATGAATGAACAGGCTGAATGAATGAATAGGCTGAATGAATGAACAGGCTGAATTAATGAACAGGCTGAATTAATGAACAGGCTGAATTAATGAACAGGCTGAATTAATGAACTGGCTGAATTAATGAACTGGCTGAATTAATGAACTGGCTGAATTAATGAACTGGCTGAATTAATGAACTGGCTGAATTAATGAACTGGCTGAATTAATGAATAGGCTGAATTAATGAACTGGCTGAATTAATGAACTGGCTGAATTAATGAACTGGCTGAATTAATGAACAGGCTGAATTAATGAATAGGCTGAATTAATGAACGGGCTGAATGAATGAACAGGCTGAATGAATGAACAGGCTGAATGAATGAATAGGCTGAATGAATGAATAGGCTGAATTAATGAACAGGCTGAATTAATGAACAGGCTGAATTAATGAACTGGCTGAATTAATGAACAGGCTGAATTAATGAATAGGCTGAATTAATGAACTGGCTGAATTAATGAACTGGCTGAATTAATGAACTGGCTGAATTAATGAACAGGCTGAATTAATGAATAGGCTGAATTAATGAACTGGCTGAATTAATGAACAGGCTGAATTAATGAACAGGCTGAATTAATGAACAGGCTGAATTAATGAACAGGCTGAATTAATGAATAGGCTGAATTAATGAATAGGCTGAATTAATGAACAGGATGAATTAATGAATAGGCTGAGTTAATGAACAGGCTGAATGAATGAACAGGCTGAATTAATGAACAGGATGAATTAATGAACAGGCTGAATTAATGAACAGGCTGAATTAATGAACAGGCTGAATTAATGAATTGGCTACACTACAAATTTAACAACATGTTTAACACATGTGATTTGTACATAATACATTCAGTGACAATAAAATAATTTAGATCTGATTAAGTTCATAAAATCACCAGTATCTCGGTATTATGAATCTTAGCATGATACTGTCAAAGTGTCCTTCCCGCCCCAGACAGAGGCCTTCCTGCCCCAGACAGAGGCCTTCCTGCCACAGACAGAGGCCTTCCTGCCCCAGACAGAGGCCTTCCCGCCCCAGACAGAGGCCTTCCTGCCCCAGACAGAGGCCTTCCCGCCCCAGACAGAGGCCTTCCTGCCCCAGACAGAGGCCTTCCCGCCCCAGACAGAGACCTTCCCGCCCCAGACAGAGACCTTCCCGCCCCAGAGAGAGGCCTTCCCGCCCCAGACAGAGACCTTCCCGCCCCAGACAGAGACCTTCCCGCCCCAGAGAGAGGCCTTCCCGCCCCAGACAGAGGCCTTCCCGCCCCAAACAGAGGCCTCCCCGCCCCAGACAGAGACCTTCCCGCCCCAGACAGAGACCTTCCCGCACCAGAGAGTGGCCTTCCCGCCCCAGACAGAGACCTTCCCGCCCCAGACAGAGACCTTCCCGCCCCAGAGAGAGACCTTCCCGCCCCAGACAGAGACCTTCCCGCCCCAGACAGAGACCTTCCCGCCCCAGACAGAGACCTTCCCGCCCCAGACAGAGACCTTCCCGCCCCAGAGAGAGACCTTCCCGCCCCAGAGAGAGACCTTCCCGCCCCAGACAGAGACCTTCCCGCCCCAGACAGAGACCTTCCCGCCCCAGACAGAGGCTTTCCCGCCCCAGAGAGAGGCCTTCCCGCCCCAGACAGAGGCCTTCCTGCCCCAGAGAGAGGCCTTCCCGCCCCAGACAGAGGCCTTCCTGCCCCAGAGAGAGGCCTTCCCGCCCCAGACAGAGACCTTCCTGCCACAGACAGAGGCCTTCCCGCCCCAGACAGTGTCCTTCCCGCCCCAGACAGAGGCCTTTCCGCCCCCAGACAGTGTCTTTCCTGCCCCAGACAGAGGCCTTCCCACCCCAGACAGAGGCCTTTCCGCCCCAGACAGTGTCCTTCCCGCCCCCAGACAGTGTCCTTCCTGCCCCAGACAGAGGCCTTCCCGCCCCAGCAGAAACATGTAATCATTAACTACAAGCTACAAACACGACAGTAGAATCCTCCTTCGTGGCCTGACCCAACAACAGAAGGTCACAAGTGCCTTCCTAAAAGCATAATGGGTACTAACCAAACACAATATGCCCTTCACAGACGAGGAGCTATTCAAAAAGTGCATGGTGACAGTTTTGGAGGAATTGGCCACAGACAAGTCTATGGATAGCATAATTGCGTCTGTCAAACAGGTGCCCCTTGTCTGCTTCAACAACCGGACACCGTGTCCATGCTCTGAAGGATGACGTGCATAGGATTGTTCTGGAAGGGCTCAGTCAGGCTGAGCATTTTCCCCTGGCTATTGATGAGAGAACTGTTGTTCCCCTGGCTATTGAGGAGAGAACTGTTGTTCCCCTGGCTATTGAGGAGAGAACTGTTGTTCCCCTGGCTATTGATGAGAGAACTGTTGTTCCCCTGGCTATTGAGGAGAGAACTGTTGTTCCCCTGGCTATTGAGGAGAGAACTGTTGTTCCCCTGGCTATTGATGAGAGAACTGTTGTTCCCCTGGCTATTGATGAGAGAACTGTTGTTCCCCTGGCTATTGATGAGAGAACTGTTGTTCCCCTGGCTATTGATGAGAGAACTGTTGCATTTGTTACATACATTAAAACAATCCCACGTTATAAATTAAAATGTAGCTGTGATTCAAACGAAAGAACGATGGAGCAACAAGAATTGATTAATCAGAAAATTCAGAAAGAATCCCAGCTGAGACACAGGCCATAGAAATGTAAAGGTCATTTCAGACTAAGCCGACATATGCAGTGTTTACTGTGAATGCAGTCTCCGTGAAGGAGGAACATTTCCTTTAAATGTCAACAACTTGTAGGCCTATGTATGCTATATGAATATGTGTAGCCTGGCCTATATGATGAGTAACGTTATATTCAACCAGCCCATGTTTACTGTGAATGCAGTCTCCATGAAGGAGGAACATTTCCTTTAAATGTCAACAACTTGTAGGCCTATGTATGCTATATGAATATGTGTAGCCTGGCCTATATGATGAGTAACGTTATATTCAACCAGCCCATGTTTACTGTGAATCTCCATGAAGGGGGAACATCTCCTTTAAATGTCAACAACTTGTAGGCCTGTCTGCTGTATATGAATATGTGTAGCCTGGCCTATATGATGAGTAACGTTATATTCAACCCAGCCCATGTAGTGTTTCAGGCGTTCAGACAGTGAAAACTGATGCGTTTTAAGCTCTCGCCCAAAGCCTGTTGTCTTGGCATGTGGACATAAACTTTCTGATCAACCAAATATGTTCTTATTCTACTCATTACAAGTCTCTAGTAGCACAATCAAGCTGTTTCCCCAGTTTACTGAGGAGTATATTCAACCCCAGCTAAAAGCCCACAGACCTATTTATTAAATAAAGTCCACCACTGTCAGAGTCCTCAACTGTAGTGAGAACATTCTGTCATATGTTTAAGGGCTGTTTCATGATTGTGATTCCAAAATGTTCCAGTAATGGTTTGAATACACCTGCTCTTTCTTATCAGAAATGATGAGTCTACAAGGCTTGTTCTCTAAATGTGTTTCTCTGTAGGCTACATACTGAACCCTTAAAGATATAATCCTTAGTTGATGAACCCATTTCTGTCAAGGCTCAGGAGAAGACCCAGATGCAGACAGTTTCGAAGTAACAACATTTTATTACACAGAATGGGGGGGGACAGGGGGGGGGGGGTAAACGACAGGTCAAGGACAGACAGAGGTCAGTAATCCAGAGCAGACTCCGAAAGGTACAGAACGGCAGGCTCAGGGTCAGGGTCAGGCTCAGGGTCAGGGTCAGGGTCAGGCTCAGGCTCAGGGTCATGGTCAGGGTCAGGCTCAGGGTCAGGGTCAGGGTCAGGCTCAGGGTCAGGGTCAGGGTCAGGGCAGGGCAGGGTCAGGGCAGGCAGGGTCAGGGCAGGCAGGCTCAGGGTCAGGGCAGGGCAGGGCAGGCTCAGGGCCAGGGTCAGGGCAGGGCAGGGCAGGCTCAGGCTCAGGCTCAGGCTCAGGCTCAGGCTCAGGCTCAGGCTCAGGCTCAGGGTCAGGGTCAGGGTCAGGGCAGGGCAGGGCAAGCAGGCAGGCTCAGGGTCAGGGTCAGGGCAGGGCAGGGCAGGGCAGGGCAGGGCAGGCAGGGTCAGGGCAGGGCAGGGCAGGCAGGCTCAGGCTCAGGCTCAGGCTCAGGCTCAGGCTCAGGCTCAGGGTCAGGGTCAGGGTCAGGCAGAATGGTCAAAACCAGGAAAACTAGAAAACAGGAACTGACAGGTGCATGGGGAAAACCGCTGGTAGTCAGGCACCCTCAGGGCAGGCAGAATGGTCAAAATGGGAAAACTAGAGAACAGGAACTAGAGAATGACAGGAGTACGGGGAAAACTGCAGGTAGTCTTGACTAAACAAAACGAACTGGCAACAGACAAACAGAGAAGACAGATTTAAATACACTGGGGATAATGGGTGACACCTGGAGGGGGGTGGAGACAATCACCAAGACAGGTGAAACAGATCAGGATGTGACACTCGTCTCCTCAGGTTCTAGTCCTTCAATAAAACGAAATGCTACTACGACGTGGCCTTTTGGACAGGCGGATGACAATACCTTGGCAATACCTTGACCATCTATTGATAACAGATAATCAATACCTTGACCATCTATTGATAACAAATAATCAATACCTTGACCGTCTATTGATAACAGATAATCAATACCTTCACCATCTATTGATAACAGATAATCAATACCTTGACCATCTATTGATAACAGATTAAACAGACAGAAAATATGTTCAAGGAAATCCAATCTAAACAAAAAAACATTCAGAAATGACAGAAGCTGCTATGCAATTACTCTGTTACCATCCAACAACAGATCATTAGCAACAGAAACCAAGTTCAGAAACAGATACGAATACACATTATTATTGTGTTTGTCCACCAAGAATGATCATATAACTGATATGAGTTGACTTGTTCCTATATATATAACCTGTATATTTTTTCATCAGGCCACAGAGGAACCTCAGTTCTAGCAGCAGACTGAAGGTTCCCTCCAGATTGGTCCTCAATCTGTTACTCTGCTGTCTGTGGAGTTCAGTCTTGGAAGAGACTGCTGGTGGGGGACCATCAATCTGTTACTCTGCAGTCTGTGGAGTGCAGTCTGGAAGAGACTGCTGGTGGGGGACCATCAATCTGTTACTCTGCAGTCTGTGGAGTGCAGTCTGGAAGAGACTGCAGGTGGGGGACCATCAATCTGTTACTCTGCAGTCTATGGAGTGCAGTCTGGAAGAGACTGCTGGTGGGGGACTATCAATCTGTTCCTCTGCAGTCTGGAAGAGACTGCTGGTGGGGGACCATCAATCTGTTACTCTGCAGTCTGTGGAGTACAGTCTGGAAGAGACTGCTGATGGGGGACCATCAATCTGTTACTCTGCAGTCTGTGGAGTACAGTCTGGAAGAGACTGCTGGTGGGGGACCATCAATCTGTTACTCTGCAGTCTGTGGAGTGCAGTCTGGAAGAGACTGCTGGTGGGGGACCATCAATCTGTTCCTCTGCAGTCTGGAAGAGACTGCTGGTGGGGGACCATCAATCTGTTACTCTGCAGTCTGGAAGAGACTGCTGGTGGGGGACCATCAATCTGTTCCTCTGCAGTCTGGAAGAGACTGCTGGTGGGGGACCATCAATCTGTTACTCTGCAGTCTGTGGAGTGCAGTCTGGAAGAGACTGCTGGTGGGGGACCATCAATCTGTTACTCTGCAGTCTGGAAGAGACTGCTGGTGGGGGACCATCAATCTGTTCCTCTGCAGTCTGGAAGAGACTGCTGGTGGGGGACCATCAATCTGTTCCTCTGCAGTCTGGAAGAGACTGCTGGTGGGGGACCATCAATCTGTTACTCTGCAGTCTGTGGAGTGCAGTCTGGAAGAGACTGCTGGTGGGGGACCATCAATCTGTTACTCTGCAGTCTGTGGAGTGCAGTCTGGAAGAGACTGCTGGTGGGGGACCATCAATCTGTTACTCTGCAGTCTGTGGAGTGCAGTCTGGAAGAGACTGCTGGTGGGGGACCATCAATCTGTTACTCTGCAGTCTGTGGAGTACAGTCTGGAAGAGACTGCTGGTGGGGGACCATCAATCTGTTACTCTGCAGTCTGTGGAGTACAGTCTGGAAGAGACTGCTGGTGGGGGACCATCGATCTGTTACTCTGCAGTCTGGAAGAGACTGCTGGTGGGGGACCATCAATCTGTTACTCTGCAGTCTGTGGAGTACAGTCTGGAAGAGACTGCTGGTGGGGGACCATCAATCTGTTACTCTGCAGTCTGTGGAGTACAGTCTGGAAGAGACTGCTGGTGGGGGACCATCGATCTGTTACTCTGCAGTCTGTGGAGTGCAGTCTGGAAGAGACTGCTGATGGGGGACCATCAATCTGTTACTCTGCAGTCTGGAAGAGACTGCTGGTGGGGGACCATCAATCTGTTACTCTGCAGTCTGTGGAGTGCAGTCTGGAAGAGACTGCTGGTGGGGGACCATCAATCTGTTACTCTGCAGTCTGGAAGAGACTGCTGGTGGGGGACCATCAATCTGTTCCTCTGCAGTCTGGAAGAGACTGCTGGTGGGGGACCATCAATCTGTTCCTCTGCAGTCTGGAAGAGACTGCTGGTGGGGGACCATCAATCTGTTCCTCTGCAGTCTTGGAAGAGACTGCTGGTGGGGGACCATCAATCTGTTACTCTGCAGTCTGTGGAGTGCAGTCTGGAAGAGACTGCTGGTGGGGGACCATCAATATGTTACTCTGCAGTCTGTGGAGTACAGTCTGGAAGAGACTGCTGGTGGGGGACCATCAATCTGTTACTCTGCAGTCTGGAAGAGACTGCTGGTGGGGGACCATCAATCTGTTACTCTGCAGTCTGGAAGAGACTGCTGGTGGGGGACCATCAATCTGTTACTCTGCAGTCTGTGGAGTGCAGTCTGGAAGAGACTGCTGGTGGGGGACCATCAATCTGTTACTCTGCAGTCTGTGGAGTGAAGTCTGGAAGAGACTGCTGGTGGGGGACCATCAATCTGTTACTCTGCAGTCTGGAAGAGCCTGCTGGTGGGGGACCATCAATCTGTTACTCTGCAGTCTGTGGAGTGCAGTCTGGAAGAGACTGCTGATGGGGGACCATCAATCTTTTACTCTGCAGTCTGGAAGAGCCTGCTGGTGGGGGACCATCAATCTGTTACTCTGCAGTCTGTGGAGTGCAGTCTGGAAGAGACTGCTGGTGGGGGACCATCAATCTGTTACTCTGCAGTCTGGAAGAGCCTGCTGGTGGGGGACCATCAATCTGTTACTCTGCAGTCTGTGGAGTGCAGTCTGGAAGAGACTGCTGATGGGGGACCATCAATCTGTTACTCTGCAGTCTGGAAGAGACTGCTGGTGGGGGACCATCAATCTGTTACTCTGCAGTCTGGAAGAGACTGCTGGTGGGGGACCATCAATCTGTTACTCTGCAGTCTGGAAGAGACTGCTGGTGGGGGACCATCGATGGAGGATGCTGTTCTTCCTCTCCATCATCTTCAGTTTTCTGTCATCAGAAAGGTTCTAAATACTTTGACCAGGGAGATGAATTATATTCATTGATCTAACAATTACACTGTTAAAAACTGAGGAAGTACGTCTCCATCTGCACAAGCTGAAAAACAGCTGTTCCATCTCCACTTTCCTGCTGAGCCCCGATAATAAAACATGGATTAGAGAGGGCAGACAATAATGTATGCAGAAAAATAACCTCTTTGTTTAGTCATTTGAAATGAATTACATACATTGCAATTTTATGTTGCTGGAGCATTGCAACATATTGGCTCGGGTGGTTGTTGTCCTTGATGATCTTTATGGCATTTCTGCGACATCAGCAGTGTATGTGGAGCGTATGTCCATACATAATTGTACTATTTGTTATTCAACATAAAAGACGTGCAACAAATGATCACATTGGTATTTTAACGGTGTTATTGTTTAAATTGTTTAAATTTAAGAGTTTAAATGTTGAAACAGAGGATACATCTAAAACAGTATAAAACAAGATGATAAACAGAGGATCCATCTAAAACAGTATAAAACAAGATGATAAACAGAGGATCCATCTAAAACAGTATAAAACAAGATGATAAACAGAGGATCCATCTAAAACAGTATAAAACAAGATGATAAACAGAGGATCCATCTAAAACAGTATAAAACAAGATGATAAACAGAGGATCCATCTAAAACAGTATAAAACAAGATGATAAACAGAGGATCCATCTAAAACAGTATAAAACAAGATGATAAACAGAGGATCCATCTAAAACAGTATAAAACAAGATGATAAACAGAGGATCCATCTAAAACAGTATAAAACAAGATGATAAACAGAGGATCCATCTAAAACAGTATAAAACAAGATGATAAACAGAGGATCCAACTAAAACAGTATAAAACAAGATGATAAACAAAGGATCCATCTAAAACAGTATAAAACAAGATGATAAACAGAGGATCCATCTAAAACAGTATAAAACAAGATGATAAACAGAGGATCCATCTAAAACAGTATAAAACAAGATGATAAACAGAGGATCCATCTAAAACAGTATAAAACAAGATGATAAACAGAGGATCCATCTAAAACAGTATAAAACAAGATGATAAACAGAGGATCCATCTAAAACAGTATAAAACAAGATGATAAACAGAGGATCCATCTAAAACAGTATAAAACAAGATGATAAACAGAGGATCCATCTAAAACAGTATAAAACAAGATGATAAACAGAGGATCCATCTAAAACAGTATAAAACAAGATGATAAACAGAGGATCCAACTAAAACAGTATAAAACAAGATGATAAACAAAGGATCCATCTAAAACAGTATAAAACAAGATGATAAACAGAGGATCCATCTAAAACAGTATAAAACAAGATGATAAACAGAGGATCCATCTAAAACAGTATAAAACAAGATGATAAACAGAGGATCCATCTAAAACAGTATAAAACAAGATGATAAACAGAGGATCCATCTAAAACAGTATAAAACAAGATGATAAACAGAGGATCCATCTAAAACAGTATAAAACAAGATGATAAACAGAGGATCCATCTAAAACAGTATAAAACAAGATGATAAACAGAGGATCCATCTAAAACAGTATAAAACAAGATGATAAACAGAGGATCCATCTAAAACAGTATAAAACAAGATGATAAACAGAGGATCCATCTAAAACAGTATAAAACAAGATGATAAACAGAGGATCCATCTAAAACAGTATAAAACAAGATGATAAACAGAGGATCCATCTAAAACAGTATAAAACAAGATGATAAACAGATGATCCATCTAAAACAGTATAAAACAAGATGATAAACAGAGGATCCATCTAAAACAAGATGATAAACAGAGTATCCATCTAAAACAGTATAAAACAAGATGATAAACATAGGATCCATCTAAAACAGTATAAAACAAGATGATAAACAGAGGATCCATCTAAAACAGTATAAAACAAGATGATAAACAGAGGATCCATCTAAAACAGTATAAAACAAGATGATAAACAGAGGATCCATCTAAAACAGTATAAAACAAGATGATAAACAGAGGATCCATCTAAAACAGTATAAAACAAGATGATAAACAGATGATCCATCTAAAACAGTATAAAACAAGATGATAAACAGAGGATCCATCTAAAACAGTATAAAACAAGATGATAAACAGAGGATCCATCTAAAACAGTATAAAACAAGATGATAAACAGAGGATCCATCTAAAACAAGATGATAAACAGAGGATCCATCTAAAACAGTATAAAACAAGATGATAAACAGAGGATCCATCTAAAACAGTATAAAACAAGATGATAAACAGAGGATCCATCTAAAACAAGATGATAAACAGAGGATCCATCTTAAACAGTATAAAACAAGATGATAAACAGAGGATCCATCTAAAACAGTATAAAACAAGATGATAAACAGAGGATCCATCTAAAACAAGATGATAAACAGAGGATCCATCTAAAACAGTATAAAACAAGATGATAAACAGAGGATCCATCTAAAACAGTATAAAACAAGATGATAAACAGAGGATCCATCTAAAACAGTATAAAACAAGATGATAAACAGAGGATCCATCTAAAACAGTATAAAACAAGATGATAAACAGAGGATCCATCTAAAACAGTATAAAACAAGATGATAAACAGAGGATCCATCTAAAACAGTATAAAAAAAGATGATAAACAGAGGATCCATCTAAAACAGTATAAAACAAGATGATAAACAGAGGATCCATCTAAAACAGTATAAAACAAGATGATAAACAGAGGATCCATCTAAAACAGTATAAAACAAGATGATAAACAGAGAATCCATCTAAAACAGTATAAAACAAGATGATAAACAGAGGATCCATCTAAAACAGTATAAAACAAGATGATAAACAGAGGATCCATCTAAAACAGTATAAAACA
Organism: Oncorhynchus mykiss; assembly: GCF_057628025.1. NCBI lineage: Eukaryota > Metazoa > Chordata > Actinopteri > Salmoniformes > Salmonidae > Oncorhynchus > Oncorhynchus mykiss. The sequence continues at coordinate 80,232,307 of NC_143034.1, read as the reverse complement.
AGATGATAAACAGAGGATCCATCTAAAACAGTATAAAACAAGATGATAAACAGAGGATCCATCTAAAACAGTATAAAACAAGATGATAAACAGAGGCTCCATCTAAAACAGTATAAAACAAGATGATAAACAGAGGATCCATCTAAAACAGTATAAAACAAGATGATAAACAGATGATCCATCTAAAACAGTATAAAACAAGATGATAAACAGAGGATCCATCTAAAACAAGATGATAAACAGAGTATCCATCTAAAACAGTATAAAACAAGATGATAAACAGAGGATCCATCTAAAACAGTATAAAACAAGATGATAAACAGAGGATCCATCTAAAACAGTATAAAACAAGATGATAAACAGAGGATCCATCTAAAACAGTATAAAACAAGATGATAAACAGAGGATCCATCTAAAACAGTATAAAACAAGATGATAAACAGAGGATCCATCTAAAACAGTATAAAACAAGATGATAAACAGAGGATCCATCTAAAACAGTATAAAACAAGATGATAAACAGAGGATCCATCTAAAACAGTATAAAACAAGATGATAAACAAAGGATCCATCTAAAACAGTATAAAACAAGATGATAAACAAAGGATCCATCTAAAACAGTATAAAACAAGATGATAAACAGAGGATCCATCTAAAACAGTATAAAACAAGATGATAAACATAGGATCCATCTAAAACAGTATAAAACAAGATGATAAACAGAGGATCCATCTAAAACAGTATAAAACAAGATGATAAACAGAGGATCCATCTAAAACAGTATAAAACAAGATGATAAACAGAGGATCCATCTAAAACAGTATAAAACAAGATGATAAACAGAGGATCCATCTAAAACAGTATAAAACAAGATGATAAACAGATGATCCATCTAAAACAGTATAAAACAAGATGATAAACAGAGGATCCATCTAAA